>NC_053497.1:142862982-143162982 GCF_905171775.1 Rana temporaria | reverse complement strand
TGCAGCCAATCAGGCATTCTGAACCGGTGCTAATGGCTGTCAGAATAATATCCCAGCAGGGAAGATTCGTCCATCCAAGCTGTTTCCTGTAGATGGAGGAATCTTTTAGATTTATTTTGTTCAGCCCACAGGCTGAATGAAAGAAATCTATTAGTGTATTGTCAGTTTTAGACATCTATGCATCCCAGAAATTATTGAGGGGTGGATTGAGTGGCAGCTGCTGGAAACACTTATTTTTAATGTTCTTCATAGCCATAACTGCAAAAGGGGCCAGCTTAAAGGGATCTAGCAGGACTTCAAATTTAACTAAAGTTCCAATTGAATTAACTTAGTGGGGAGCATCTCATGGTGTCTGGTCTTAGGCAAGACTTGCTATTTTTCAGCTTACCTTTGATAAGATTGTTGTAGGCCTTGGCCCAGCTGTTCCTGTGATTTGTGGTAAGGATGCCAATAGGCTCCTTATTAGACTGTAGTGAAGTTCCCCAGATCTTCTCCAGTTGAATGAAAATCTGATCTGCGGTCAGCGGCGTTCCATCACTGTGATACACATCTAGCTCAAAGAACTGTGAACGGATAAAAGCACTCATTAAGGAGAAGGGAATAAGTAGTGTGCAGAATATATATTTTTCCATCTCACACTCAGAATTCGGCCCCTTTCATACGTGTACGACTTGTCCTGCGACTTCAAAGTCACATGACAAGTCGTTCCCCCGTGATTTCCAATGACAACCATTCATATTAGTACGACTTTGTGCCGACTTTATAGTCATCCACCTTGATATGAGTTCATTTTTTTTTTTTTTAAAGTCTCTGCAGACATTCATACCCCAGTACAGCCTTTGACACCACAGTGGCAACCTGAGTAACCTAGAACATGTGTGCTATAATATGACCAACCATTTCTGGCTCTTAGGCACATTTGGGAAAACTTTACTGCCCTTAGCCTGTCTCCCTACAGTCCATGTAGTCAGTGTAAATCTAATGTAGGTGTATAATTCTACAGTTTAGGCCTGCTTTAGAGAGCACAAGAAAGACAACGGAGCAGAGAAGGAAGAGAGAAGCATATAGGATGAGAAAGGAGGACAAGATGAGAGAAAGCAGAAAACAGAACGTAGTGGGAGAAGAAAGAAAAGAAAGAAAAGAAAAGAAAAGAAAAGAAAAGAAAGAAGGCAGAAGAAAAGATAGAAATTAAAAGGGGACAAATAAAAGGATGAAAACAAGGAAATGTAGATATAATAGATATAAGAAATTACGGAGCAGTATTGGTTTACCATGGACATTAGGGTGGCTGAAATTGCAAAATATAAAACGTGACAAGGACATTCAGAAAGTAAAAGAGCAGTGAACAAAATGCAAAAAAATGAAAAACGAAAGAAAAGTAGACAAATCCAAAGTAGATAGAAAGCAAAAGACACTAGAAGCAGACGATTGCAAAAAAGAACAATACACTTGGTTGTGAACACAAAGCCAAACAGCACATCAGGTAGTTGCAACTCCCTATGTAAATCATGAAGACATGGTGACAATGCTCAGGTGCTTAAAAAAAATATTGGAATCAGGTGCGGGGGGGGGGGGGTGTTTGGGACTGGACTCACTCCCAGGGGTCCACGGGGCATAAAGACTACCAGGTATTGTTAAACAGGGGCTCTCGCTAGCAGACATACACGAGGGGTAGCTTACTCTAACCCTATTGTGATATGTAATGTGATCTTGTCACTTTGCTTACGTCGGCTTTGTTATGTCATGTATGATTTTTGAAAATGAACAACAAAAAAATAAAAATATTGGAATCAGGAAGATGTTAACAGATTTTCACCTTGAAATTTGGTCGGTGCCAAACAGCGGATCCAAAAAAGAAAAAAAAAGAAAAAAAGAAGAAGAAGAAGAAGAAGAGCTAACCTCCTGGGAATTTAACACATTTCACTCATAACAGTTTCTAAAGAATTGGTAAAAAATACTTCATTAAACAAGAGAAGCTAGAGGAAAATGACCAGGTTTGAGCAAGCTGAAAGTCCAAGCGGAAATAGTGGCAAATGGGCAATATTTATAATAGTGGTATGCAGAAAAATAATTGTGAATACAAAAAAAAAAAAAAAAAAGTTGCAGCCACAGAAAATAATCATGCATGCAAGTATGAAAGGGGAATACAAGAAAATAAGATCACCAAAGGTAGATAAATAAATCCTGAAAAAAATAGTCCCTTCATGTGATGTGCTGGTGGCAAGGTCAGAATTTGGAGTACGTGACGAATATTTTGGGATGAGGTTGAACAAAAGGCTTGCAGTATGAGTCTGTGGGCAGAAAATCTGCTGAAATGCTACCAAGTCAGCAAAGACAAGAACCCCTTAGGGATGTTTACAGCAACTGGTTGAATCTATACCACTAAGAATTCAGGCTTTTCTGATTCTGGACACTGGCTGTGTACCAAGCACCCATCACTGAAGAGACACAGAGCCTCACCTGAAAGTTATGGACCACTGTAATGTGAGTGGGGGGCTTCTTGGCTTGGCTATAGTTGACGACCGAGTCTCTCTTTGGACCCGGAATGCGGCAAGAAGATAATATTTGGCAGTATTGGTTCATACAGAGCGGTTTACCACCGAGATGTTCTACAGGCAAGGTCTGACTAATTGCAAGATAAAAAAAACAAAAAATCAGTCAAATGGACAGTTGGCCTGAAAAGAATGCATTGGGTTATTTTTTTTACTTACTTGTCTATCATAGATTTAAAGTCGAGAACGCCTTCAATCAGCTTAGCAGCAAATCTGAAAAGACAAAAGAGCGGTATTAAATTGTATCTGAACCCAAGAACAAAAATGTTATATTTTGCAGCTTACCAGTCCAGACCTTATATGTGTGTAGCGCCCTGCTCCTATTGAGTAGGCGCTATATTTAAATTGAGTGTTATCTGAGCTGTAGTTAGCTCAGAATGATTATGTAAATTGTTGGTTTCTGTGTCAGTTCAGCTGCGCTGTGTAATTTTTACACTTGACCCTGGGTGTTGCTGTCATTTTGGGTCAAGGTTGGAAATACAGCATGCTGGATGTATTGAGTGCTTTCTCCCCAGAGACAACCCAGTGGGAGTGTTCCTGGGCATTCTGGGAGAGGGTACCTAAGGTAAAGACACTGGATTATTGGAGTTTTTTGACCTGATGGCCCTCCTGGCCTAAGGTGTGTAGTGGCAGTTCTTCTGCCTCTGGGCCTGCTGGTCCAAGGCTTCGTTACTGAAAGTAGGCCCGGGAGTTCTGGGGCCTACTGATCCAGGGGTGGTCCTGTGCAGTCTTGCCTGCGGGGAGAAGCCGAGCAATTGGAGGAACCAAGGGAGGACTTTTCCCAGAGACTGAGCAAAAAAGGCTGGCATCTCAGGAAGAGCCTGGAACCTCAATTGGAGGACGCATCCCGTGTCACAGTATCGCCGGATGGCTGAAAGAAGGGATTTTACAAGGGATTATTCTGTTGGACAGTTCTGTGGAAGAGGATTGTACAATGACTTTACCATATTCATCAAGTCTGTGGCAGAGACTTTGACCGGGCGACGCATCGGCTGCTAGGTCAGCGAGAGAGGCCTATCCGGTGGTTGCTAGATCCAGTGTGGAGACTGTTTGTCCTCTGGATTCAAGAGAGTACCTGTGATCCGCAAAGCAAGGTATTTGAATCTCCCCTAACCCTCCATCCCTCTACTTGAAGTTGTTAATAAAAGCATTGGAAAAAAGAGACTGAGTGTTTGGTGCAGACATTTGTGGATAACTCTCCAATGTAGCCCCTAGCGCTTATGGTGAACAGTGGGGTAGCAGCAGACCCAAAAACTAACCAGCAGCTCCTATGGGGGTAGTGCTACATGTGGTAGCTGCATTCAATTTTTTTGGTCCTTTTCCTTTGTTTCTTCTAACTGGTGATCCTACCAGTAATATATCTATGTAGGAACAGTGTTGTCACCTGATGGCAGGAAGTGTCTCAGGATTACAGAACTCAAGGGGAACCCAGCAGGGCTTTTAGCATATAGTGAATCGCTTGACCCGGTACAGTACAGTTTATTAGAGACATTCCTACCAATTCCAGGAGGCATGTACTGGTCTTTACTGGGTTTAACCCATGTGCCGACGCCAGGTGCTGAAATGCTCATTCCAGCACCCGATGCTGATATGAGACCTCTGAGCAGCACTGTGAGGCTGGGTTCACACCTATGCGAATTGGATGAGACACAGCATTAAGCCACATTTAGCAGCACCAGACATGTTTACAGCTGTCTCAAAAATATTCCGATTGCACACCTTCCGGCAAAATGGCCAAGTAGTAAAAGGGTGCTGAAACGATCACCGGCTGGGAACCGGAAAGCAAATCATATATATATATATATATATTCGCCAGCACACCAGGGATCATCTTAAAACAACGTCCAAAGATTTAATGCATATCTATTGATCCAAAAGAGCTCTTTTGGATCAATAGATATGCATTAAATCTTTGGACGTTGTTTTAAGATGATCCCTGGTGTGCTGGCGAATATATATATTTATGTTTACAGCTGTAACGTCGGTCCTCAGAACGCTTAGGCCCTGGATTTTTTTTGCAGCTTGAAAACACCTATGCTACTTACAGCGCCTAAAAGCCTGTGTGTGCACACATGAGGCCATGGAACACGGAGAGGCGTTTTTAAGCTACAAAAAAAAAAAAAAAAAAAAAAAAAAAAATGTATAAAAAATGTCTGACGCTGGTAAAAGCAGCTGTAAAAATGCAATGTGCCTGGGGACTATAAAAATGGCCGATTTGACATCTGAAGGGGTAAATTGTGGAAGGGGGGGTTGACACCTGCCATCTATATAATATGTCATATTTTCCATCCCGATTGCTGTACTCTGAAAGCTTACTGGAGGTGTTTATTGTTTCAAAAGTTACTTGTTGCCAAGTAAGCCCCAATTGTTTTCATGAAGTTCTTTAACCGCTTCCGGACCGCCCACCGTACATATACTGCAGCAGGGCTGCCAGTATGCGCAAAATCACGTATATGTACATGATTTGGTTGGCACGCGTGTGTTCACAGGAGACACGGAGCAGCGTTGTGTAAACAAGGCCCACCGCTGAACTGTCAGTGAGGGAAAGATAGGTCTTCTGTTTCAGCTAAGCTGAAACACGATCTCCGTTTTCCTTCAGTGTAACACTCCCCATTTTGCATACACCTCGCAAAGCATTGGACAGGCACCACCTCCCAATTTCTTGCATAGGTGTGAATTATGTCACTGTAACGGTCACCATCGTTTACGACCTTCCATCCCATCCAAGACAGCTTATCGACACTCCAATCAACAGGACCCGATCCATAAGAATTCCCCCCCAGACACGAGACACACAGCTCTGTGCTTCTGGTTTCAAATGTAATGATAACGTTAATGGTTTCTTCTCAGCTTTTTATACAGTACAAGCATGTGACAGTATTCAAAGGGACAATGAGATCTCCACCCCCCTAATCACACACTAAGGGTAATTACTTAACATTCCTTAATCAACAACAAAACACCTTCACCCACTCCGTCTCCTAGGCAGACGTTTCGTCTCCGCATACAGCTTGACACCTCTGAGCATCAATAGGTTGTAGACAGTGTTATCACACATAAACAGTTTTTAGCATGCATAATTATAGGTCTGGGAGCAGACCTGGGATTAACACCTGTCCGTTACAACACCTTTACACAAGGACAATGGACTGTCTCCCAGGCCCTGATGCAATTAGCATGTCACTAGAAATGAGTCACTATTGACTGGTTGGGCCAACATCTTGCAATTTCTCAAGATCCTGCAATATGAACTATTATTGAGGTCCTATCTCATGTAATACATGAATTATGATTCCCTTGCCACTCCATGCCCAAAGGGCACAGAGTGGACTCAGACCCAAGAGTTATCAGTGACGCTGACACAGGAGTATCCTCCATCCTCACAAAGTCTTTGGGTGTCATGGGTCATTCCGTTACAGTCACTTGTCCCACCTCCTCCCTGCCTGCAGACTCCTGGTACACGTCGCACACCCCCAGAGATTATAGGATCAGTCTCCCCGTGCTGCGTGATTTTGCGCATACACAGTGGAGAGCCCCTGATCGAAGATGGTGGTGCTGGAGACCCACATTGGTGAGAAGAACCAGTTGCAAAAAGACAGCACTGGATTCCAGGGACAGACAAGTTTCTAATTTTTAAGAGTTTAGGCTCTTAATTTATTTTTATTTAGGAGACGTTCATCCTTAAGAAAACCTTCCAAACCTTTTCAGTTCATCCAGTTGGTGCTCCGGTTCTGTAGTCATCACAGATTGTTTTGCCGCTACATTTTACTGTGCAGGTGTGCAAAGACAGGTATGATAAAATAAAATCGGGGTAGTTGCAATACCTTTAGTAAGGGTTCTTGAAAAAAAAATTGCTGAAATTTTTGCTGAGGATTCAAAAATCCCTTCTCACACTAATAGGATTATGCAACATTTCCTTCCATTTATGGTCTCAGTAAATCTGTATTTTAATTGCATACTATGTTGCTAAACATTTAATAGCTCTGTGTGTGCATAGCAATGGTCACTGGCGGTTATAACTGTGCTAAGTAAACGGGGGGGGGGCGTGACAGAATCTCTCTTTGATAAATATTACTGGACTGTATTTTGAGCTCAGCACAGTACACAGTAATAAATAGTTCCTCGTAAGTGTGGGAAAGGTCACTACTAGCAAAGGCCAGCTTATATCACTATCAGAAATCAGCCACGTTCTTTCACAAGACAGGCAAAGGTCACATTATGCTAAAAATCACAAGTTCCCGATACTTTACCTAAGTTGCCCTTGTCTGTCCAAAAAGTCTTGTTTTGGTAGCACCACACCAGGGCTCGAATGAACTACGACTGGCAGACGGTACTCGAGGTAAGCTGTCTGCAGCCACCAGTCTGAAAGCTGAGGAGTAGAATAAAGAAAAAACATAAAAGGGCTTCTCTAGCAATAAAAAGATTTTCAAAAAAAAAAAAAAAGGGCTTCTCTAGAAAAATCACAACTGTTTTAAAAGAAATGAAGAACAAAATAAAAATAAACAAAATGTAAAATTGTTTTAAAAGAAAAAAACTTCAGTTTGATTTAAAAACGGCTACAAATAAAATTGCTAAGGCCCCCCACATTGTCACATAATACTACTGAAAATGTATTATACAGGTGAAACTCAAAAAATTTGAATATCGTGCAAAAGTTCATTTATTTGACTAATGCAACTTAAAAGGTGAAACTAATATATGAGATAGTTCAAGCCGTGATTTGTCATAATTGTGATAATTATGGCTTACAGCTCATGAAAACCCCAAATCCACAATCTCAGAAAATTTGAATATTGTGAAAAGGTGCAATATTCTAGGCTTAAAGTGTCCCACTCTAACCAGTTAATTAAGCCATAACACCTGCCGCAAGCTGTCCAGAAGGGGCTTATCAAACCACATGGGGCCTATGACTCCCTTCTTTGGGACCCCAGCCTTTCCACCAGCTATGTATGTAACAAGATTCAGACCATGGCAAAAAGAGGATCATAGGAGACTTGCCCAGGTCCTTCAAGCAGACCCCACTTTAAGGACAGATACCCCTGCCGGTCCGACCTCCCGACACCCCATGCAGTGGCTTCAGAGGCAACAGACTACTTAATAGATAAGGACTGTCCTATCCATTCCAGACATCCTTGCTGAACCGACAGGATTTGAGGAACTGCTCAGACATCCTTGCGGAACCTCCAACACATGTGGTCTCTCAACTTTATTCCCTTTTGCTCAATATCTCCTCCCCTGACCTCCCACCATTTACAGTGGCCTGGGAGACAGACCTACATCACACTATCTCCCCTACTGGCTGGCAAAAAATTATCCTGACACACGAACTATCCCTAGCCACTAAGACCCAGGAGAAGGGGTTTAAACCGATAATGAGATGGTACAGATGCCCATCGACTATAAACCATTTCAATTCGGCAGTACCAGATACCTGCTGGCGGTGTCTTAGCTCTCGGGGAACCATGCTCCACACCTATTGGGAATGCCCTCCTGTGCAGGGGTATTGGCAACAGATTTTCAAACTATACTGCAAACTGATGGAGACTTCTATTCACCCTTCACCTGCGGTGGCTCTCTTATCTATACTCCCTGGTACTTTCAAATCCATCAAAAAAGATGTATTACGACACTTTCTGGTGGCGGCCAGAGTAGTGTATCCCTGTCATTGGAGATCGGCAACCATGCCTTCCCTGGAGGATTGGGCTATTGAAGTGGACAACATAAGGGACCTTGAACGTCTGTTGGCAGAGGAATATGGTAAAAGCGAACAGTTTTCTCTCACCTGGTCTTCATGGTCCGTGTTCCGATACTCCTCTGAGTCTATCTCCTAGGCTGAGTGTGGCCTGGATGATGTCGCCCTGGAATCATGATGGAGTGATTCTTGTGCCCCATCTTTCTACCCCCGCTTCTTTTTATTTTCTCTATATCTAAATACACCCTTAGGAATCCATCAAGCCAACGTACCTTGCCTATTGTTACTGATTCGTTGTGTGACCCCTACGTCATATTTTAATCTCTTCTGATGCAATACGTACAGGGCACCTACGATCCCCTTAACTGAAAATGAGGTTGAAGGTTACTTTAACTTGTTTTTTTTTTTACAGGGATTGCTATCACGAAAGGTTTAATGGTGGTCCTCATACACATGCTTTCAATCCTTTTATATGTAACCTAGACATGTTTTTGTTCTGTCCTATTGTTGGTGTATTTTATCACTGTTTAAGACCATATCTGTCTTTCTTTGTTTCTCTATTGAATAAAATAAGAGTGAATTAAGCAATAACACCTGAAAAGGGTTCCTGAGCCTTTAAATGGTCTCTCAGTCTGGTTCAGTAAGAATCACAATCATGGGAAAGTCTGCTGACCTGACAGTTGTGCAGAAAACCATCATTGACATTCTCCATAAGGAGGGAAAGCCTCAAAGGGTAATTGCAAAATAAGTTGGATGCTCCCAAAGTGCTGTATCAAAGAAGCACATTAATAGAAAGTTATGTGGAAGGGAAAAGTGTGGAAGAAAAAGGTGCACAAGCAGCAGGGATGACCACAGCCTGGAGAGGATTGTCAGGAAAAGGCCATTCAAAAGTGTTGGTGCCTTCACAAGGAGTGGACTGAGGCTGGAGTCAGTGCATCAAGAGCCACCACACACAGACGGATCCTGGATATGGGCTTCAAATGTCGTATTGCTCTTGTCAAGCCACTCCTGAACAACAAACAAACAATGTCAGAAGCGTGATGGGAAATCTTAAATGTTAAAGGAGGGCACTTGTTCCAGAGACAACGAAAAAGGTGTTGGCTATGCATATACAATAAAGTATGGCCAAAGCTTTTTTCTCCTGTGGGTCACAGGAGTGCACTTTCCACGCTTCATATTTTGTGCACCATATTCAGCTGACAATGGGCTAAAGCCTGCTGTCAACCAACGTCACTCAGGAGGTCCAGGTTCTGGATGGATCCCGACTTAAATGTCGGGATCCACCTAGATGCCTGACTGGCAGCTGGCTCTTCTTTTCAGCATGCCACTGAGAGCCGGAGTCTGCCGCCTGAGCAGAGAACCACTGACTGACAATCACCACTCTCTGAAGACCAAGAAGAGGGATCAGCGGTCTTTGAACTCTCAGTTCTCAGTCTTAGAGGTGGCAGGGGACAGATGCAGCATCGGATTAATGATGCATCCACCTTGGGAGTATGTAAGAGTTTATCTTTTTTAAACCACAAACTTCTTTTAACTGCCCATGCCCCCTGTTGCTTATTTTCACATTCTCTCTTCCTGTGGGTACATTTGCTTGCTGGAGTGAGGTGATATGCCTTGTACTTTTGGGTAGGGGGATTATGTATATTTTTTCTCTTCCTTACTTGCAGGGCTGGGTAGCCTATAACAAGGCACATGTGCGGTCACATTGGAGTTTATTTACTAAAGCTGGAGAGTGCAAAAATCAGTCTCACTTCTGCAGAGAAACCAATCAGCTTCAAACATCAGCTTGTTCATTTAGGCTTTGGCAATAAAACCTGGAAGCCGATTGGTTTCTATGCATAAGTGAGACTGATTTTGCACTCTCCAGCTTTAGTAAATAAATTCCACTGGAGCAGCCACACTCACTTGGAACTTACACAGGGCATTTTCTCCTAGCTGTAGCAGGAAAACTTGAAGGTGAGGAATCAAAAGCACGTGCATGCTCAGTATCACGTCAAATTTTCTCCCTAAGTTACGCCGGCTCAATGCTTAGTCGACGTGAACGTAACCTACGCCCATCCCCATTCACGTACGACTTACGCAAACGATGTAAAATACAACGCTGTTCCGACGTCCATACCTTAACATGACTTACCCCTGCTTTATGAGGGGCAAAGTTACGCCGGTCGTACGCCTTACGGAAACAGCGTATTTTAATACGCCGGGCGCAAGTACGTTCGTGAATCGGCGTATCTAGCTCATTTGCATATTCAACGCGGAAAATAAACAGAAGCGCCCCTAGCGGCCAGCGTAAATATGCACCTAAGATACGACGGCGTAAGAGACTTACGTCAGTCGTTTCTTAGACTAATTCTGGCGTATCTGATTCTATGAATCAGGCTCCGAGATACGACGCCTCACATTCGGACTTACGACGGTTTATCTGGAGATACGCCGTCGTAAATCCTTTCTGAATCTGGCCCAAACAGTGTAAATACTGAATATCAGCAGCCTATCACGAAGGGAGGCACTTTGGCCACGGTGATCAGGGCGGAGCTGCCCTGGTCATTGTGGTCTGTTTAGAGAGGGCATGCAGGAAGTGGTAAGTTTATTTGTATTTTTTTTAACAGTTTAGAGTGGGGCAGATTACATAGCACAAGTATTGTGTTGTGTAATCTGCTTTAAGGGACCAAAATCTACATATTTTTTTGGGTGGGGGTTACCAAACGCTTTAAAACTAATCTACACAGTTTTTTTTTTTTTCTTTCTATTCTAACAGCATTTAAGAGTAAGAGGGGTCAAAGAGACAGTCCAGTATTAACACTATTAATGTGTTGGTATTGTCATTATTAAGCTTCCTGAGATTTGGGGCTCCCAGTGTTCTTGAGAAGATATCTAGATGCATGTGGGCAATTTCAAAGCTGGCCATTGAAGGTTTACACTTTGGCCGATTCTGGCTGAACTGGCTACAATTTAAGCAGTGGGGAACCTGGTGGAAAATGATCCTATGAATGGTGGTTGCATCCTATGAGATGCATTCACTGTTCTGCAACACCATTGTATTCAGGCAGCTGTGAGTGTTGCGGCCACCTGAATACAAAAGCCGTTAGTGGGGATTCCTACATCCACACTGTTAGGCCTCTTGCACATGGTACTGATGTTTGAACATCTGCATTTTGGGACGCAATTTTAGGCGTTATGTTGGACATATTTGTTGTGACTGAACGAAAGACAATCAAGCTGTGTATTGCTATCTTAAAGGGTCATTAAAGCCATAAAAACTTGTGTGTCTATGCCTATAAAAAGTATTATCTGTATTATACAGAGGAAGCTTTTCATCATTACATTTGGTCAAGGTTTTAAAGCGGGGTTCCAACCACAATTAGCATTTTTTAAATGTATGTCCTTTCATCATGTTTTTTTATAATATAAATCCGGTCACTTACTATTTTACAATCCGCCGCCGCTCCGCATAGTTATTCAAAAAATATGTTTTAGAAACTATGTCCATACCGTTGTCATTTTGCTTGTGTGCATTGTGAAGCCCACAAGCACTTACTTCCTGGATTTCTTGGATGGGGAGTTATAATGGGGAAGCGCACTGCATCCTGGAAAATGATGACACACATTTCCCAGGAGCATTAGCGTGCTGAGGAGCTGAGAGAGATGTCAGAATCCTAGGTGATTCCGAAGGTAGATTTCGTGGGACCGCATAGCAACAGGCATTTCCAGGTGAGTAAAACATTTTTTTTATTTTTTTAGGTCTAATGAGCACAATAATGAAAAAATTTGGGATGGAAATTCCACTTAAAGTACTTGGTTGATCCTGCCACTTCTATGGGCTTCCCTCTTGCCTGTGGCAAAACTATCATAGATGATGCGCTGGCTGCTGCATTGCCACCGACAATGCACATGCTCCCCTAGTACCCATTCACTCCCCTCTTGTCTAGTTGGAATCTGCCCCACGTGACTATTTTCATCAGCTTAAAAAGGTGGCTCCAGTATGTACAATGACAGCCCTTTTTGCCACGGACTGGGCATTAACTTTCATAAAGGCTCCAAGCTGAATTATTACAACTTACATATACCACTTACAGGACTGACATCAGCACTTACATTGGCAGCTTCAGCCTTTCTGCTTGCTCCTTCCCACAGAAGGGAGCAAATTTCTCATGTCACATGACTGCAGTATATGGTGCTGTAACCCAGGTACCTGGGAGCATTATATTGAAGTGTGCTCAACGGTATTGCTTTTATTGGTACATTTGCTGATGACCCATATAAAGTTGTCTGAACAGGTTTAATTAAGGACAATGTAAATGCATGTATTGCAGTCCTGTAAACAAATAAGCATGGGTGTATTCTCAAGGACACCTGCCAGCTACCGCTGCCTTTTGAGAGATCAAAGCTATCTACTTTATTTACTCTTTGGTAGCACTGATATACTTTTTAAAGATTCGATGATCTTAATTTATTGTTGAAATAGTGCAAAATAGACAAAGTATTTAATCGTGTACTGTATTCCATATTCATTTGTTAGTGGAGGTCACAGAGACACCAACATCTCGAAAAAAGACAGACTCTTTGCTTTAAAACAGGAACTCTGGCTTTCATAGAAACAAAATGTAAGCCGAGATATAAATGCCTTTACACAGTCATCAATGTCATTTCAAATACTAGAATGTCTACGGGTGAATTTACAATTTGTCCCAAGTTGCATCTTTAGTAAAATGGCATGGTCTACCTACCCAGTTTTCTGTCTTCCTTGCTCTTCTCTCTAGGCTCTTCTGCAGCCTTTCGCCTACTCCAGAAGTCTGGAATTCGTCCACCATTTGGTTGGTGTGGCTCCATTCCTCCTGACTTACCAAGGGTTTCAAGGCCAACAGATATTTATCCAGCGTCTGCTGAAGTGGAGGGATGGGTAAATGTGGCAATGCCTCCTGATGTGCCAGGTACCTGCCTGGCAGTTTCACCAATGACACTGGCTTTACTAAGCGGACCGGCTTGGTCTACAAAAGTAAAAACATATTTGGAGACCTCGTCAGAATGGGAAAAAAAAATTAAATACATTATGACTTTATGTATAATACACAATACTGACAAGTTCAATGTCTTAATTGGCAGATCACCTAATACACACAGTTTCTACACACAGGATTTGTAGCCAAAGGGGTATTCACTATTAGGGCAGGCATTTTAATGACTGGGCCAGTAGTGTGTGAGAAATCAGCATCTGTATCATCTCTACTCCTGTAATAGCAAACCTATTGGTGCCCTGGAACACTGGCCTACAGCCAATAGGTTTAATAAGCCTACAGGCAATAGGACTGAGACACTTAGCTCCTGACTACTAGGTCACAAGGGTGTCTAGCATTTGACATCAGGTGGTTTCTAAAGCATGTGTCCTCCACTTCCACTAAATGGGCTGCACAACAACAAACAAAAAAAAGTGTTAGAAAATAGATAGGGAACACAGCAGCAAGCATAAGGCACATTATTATACTAAACTTATATAGACAAATATACAGTTTTTTTTCATAAAGTAGGAAAGGCTTTG
Source organism: Rana temporaria (assembly GCF_905171775.1). Lineage (NCBI taxonomy): Eukaryota > Metazoa > Chordata > Amphibia > Anura > Ranidae > Rana > Rana temporaria. The sequence goes on along the minus strand of NC_053497.1, from coordinate 143,149,202 downwards.
AAATACTGTTACTGTTAGGGGAAATATCCCTTCGTATGGTCAGCAGGACAGGAAGTTAGAGTGAAATCTTGCCAACAAAGACACAGATATGAATAAAACAATGGTAATTTGCATATTGCACTTTGCCCAGTGAACAAGCCTATAGAATGACAGTGGAGACCACTCACTAGGATACTCCTGGAAAGAACCTGTAGAGCGGCAGTGGGAACCATACACTATCATCACAAACAAGCCTGTAAAATGTCAATGGAACCCACCCACTATGAACCCCAAGGGACAGTGCTTACTATTGATCTCCTAGAACAAACCTGTAGAATATCAGTGGATACCACTAGCCTTGGATTTCCAGAAACAAGCCTATAGAATGTCAGTGGACATTGTTCAAGATGTGTCTCCTGGAAAAAGCCTATATAACATCAGCAGAGGAGTGTCAGTGGAGACCTCTTACTCTGGATCTCCTGGAATAAGCCTGTAAAACATCAGTAGAGGTCACTTACCATGGACCTCATGGTATGAATATGCAGCATGTCAGTGGAGACCACTGACCAATGATTTCCAGAAACATTGTAGAATGTCAGTAGAGATCAACAAACATACCTCTTAGAACTTGTAATGACCAGGGATCTCTACGGGCCACCTATTAACATTATTTATATACTAGTAACCTAAATGCTAGTCACATAGGGCCGGATTCAGAAAGAAGATACGACGGCGTACCTCCTGATACACCGTCGTATCTCTGAGTCCGGCCGTCGTATCTATGCACCCGATTCATAGAATCAGGTTACGCATAGATATGCCTAAGATCCGACAGGTGTAAGTGACTTACACCGTCGGATCTTAGGCTGCAATTCCAGGCCGGCCGCTAGGTGGCGCTTCCATATCTTTTACACGTCGAATATGCAAATGAGCATTTACGCCGATTCAGAAACGAACGACCGCCCGGAGCTTTTTTTTTACGTCGTTTGCGTTCGGCTTTTTCCGGCGGAAAGTTACCCCTAAGTGCGGCGTATCCTATGTTAAGTATAGCCATCGTTCCCGCGCCGAGTTTTGAATTTTTTACGTCGTTTGCGTAAGTCGTTCGCGAATACGGCCGGACGTAATTTACGTTAACGTCGAAACCAATGACGTCCTTGCGATGTCATTTGGAGCAATGCACGCTGGGAAAATTTGCAGACGGCGCATGCACTGTTCGATCGGCGCGGGGACGCGCCTTATTTAAATTGTACACGCCCCCTAGCCGCGGAATTTGAATTCCGCCGGGGGGTTTAATGATACGCCGCTGCAACTTTAGAGGCAAGTGCTTTCTGAATAAAGCACTTGCCTCAAAAAATTTCGGCGGCGTAATGTAAATCAGATAGGTTAGCGGATCTTTAGATCTGCGTAACCTATCTGAATCTAGCCCATAGTAGGCAGATTTGAGGCCTTCGATCATCTGTTAACCACAATGGTTTAAAGCAAATGATTAAATATCAGGTGCAAATCAATTATTCTAAATTGTAACTTAACACATTTTTGTACTTGAAATGAGTAAACATTTGTGGTGGAAAGCATGAACAGTTTTAATTATATAGCCAGGATAACCACTTTAATCCCGCTTTTATTCGCAACAAATAATCAAAATGGTTCAAAGCAATCTATCACTGCCACTTTGCATCTTTCAGGGAGTCCATATAAACAGTTAGTGGCAATTTGTTGCATTCACCCATGGTAAATTTTTCAAATGAAAGCGGCTAAAAGTGGTTTAAAACATCTAACAAATTTAAGTGCATATGGCCAGCATTCAGAGCTCTGTCTTTTTCCACTTTAATTGGAAATTACCCCTCTGCCTATGCCAGCAGGGCATGGCTCTTTAAACATTTGTCACACTGGGCAGAGGTAAGTAATGACAGCCTGTAAACATTTGGTTGTCCTGGGCACTGGTAAATAATAACAGCCTTTTGTGAGGCGGCATACTGTTTGCTTTACATGCAGAAAAACAGTCAACTGTATTACCCATTTAACAAAGCAAAGGGTATATTGCTGAATGTGTCCTCAACTACAGAAGACCTTGTAGCTCCCCTTGATAACTCCTACATTTTCTAATGCAGTGGTCTGCAAACTGTGTCTGGGCAGGGGGCTAGATGCAGCACTTTGCATGCTTTTATCTGGCGCTTGGGCACGATTTACATCTACTGATACCAAAAATGGGGCACAATTCCACCCAGTGACATCAATGAAAGGACACAATTCCTCTCAATGACACCAACGATGGGGCATTGGTTATTCCCACCGATGTCAGGACCTTTTCTACTCCCAATGGTCACAGTCTGGCCCCACTTAAAGCGGTGGTTCACCCTCCTTAACAACAGTGCAGCATTACATTCGGCATAGTAGCGCGAGCTACAGTATGCCGGTCTTACATTTTTTATCTCCGTACTCACTGTGCTATTGTACATTCAAGATTCCGACTCCCGCGGGGAATGGGCGTGCCTATGGAGAGGGAGGATGATTGACGGCCGGCTCTGGCACGTCACGCTCCCCGAAGACAGCCGGAGTAGGTCTCGGCTCTTCACGGCGCCTGCGCACAGGCTATGCGCAGGCGCCGTGAAGAGCCAAGCCTATTTCGGCTATTTCCGGAGAAGCGTGACGTGCCAGGGCCGGCCGTCAATCACCTTCTCTCTCCATAGGAACGCCCATTCCCCGGAATCTTCAATGTACAATAGCACAGTGAGTACGGGGATAAAAAATGTAAGACCGGCATACTGTAGCTCGCGCTACGATGCCGAATTTTATGCTAGAATAAAAAAAAAAATTTTTTTTTTTTTTTTTAATAGGGTGAACCCCCGCTTTAAGTCTGAAGGACAGTTAACTGGCCTTTTCTTAGAAGGTTTGAAAACCCCTGATCTAATTGAAAATATGGTCCTTTAGATGGGAACAAGACACACCTAAATAGAAAGCCTACCACCCAAAGCCTGAGGTAAACCTAGTCCGATTTTATCCCACCCTTTTGCTGTGGGACCTCCTTAAGTAGGGTCTCTGCATATGATTCATGCCCCAAAGCTTTAAGCTGAACTGCATTTAAGTGTATGGCCTACCCAGTATAAATGTTCATGAACTCTAGACTAGATTTTATTGACGTCAATGGTTCCAATTGTGAGAATTACCCCACCACTATTCCTGCTCTGTTAGCTATGGCTTGCCTGTAAACCATATATTTCTAGGGATTGAAATATAGCTTTCCAGTAACACCATGAAGGGGAAGTCATTAGGCGCCTGTTGGATACTTAGAGGAATAGTTAGAATTTGCACACTTGAGCGCTAGCCGGGAAGTTCAGCTTGCTGTCAAGTGGCATCAGTCAAAGCAGGACCCAAAGAAACCAGACATCAACAGAGAACTTAAACCCTATCCCCAGTCCAAGGAAATTAAGGAAACAAAAGAAAAAATACTGTGTGGAGTGCTGTTTTAAAGAGAGACCCTGTCCCTATCCCATTCCCATATAAAAACATACCGAATAATGGTGATCACGTACCTATAAGGAAAACTGGCTCAATATACTTTCAGCATGGTAAAGGAGCAAAATTAAAAAATAAAACCTTCCTTTGCTCATGGATATGCAAGTAACTTTCCTCAGCATGTTTATCCACTTCGGCATAAGATGGTGTAAAAAATGATGATGTCTGAAGCTAATCAGCTGAACTGTTGTTATACCCGTAAGGTACAAGTAGAAAGATCAATCAATAACAACTAGCTTTTATTAGTCGGACTGCGTTAAACTGCTCAAAGCTCATCTCTGACTTGCTTTGCAGGATGGCAGCACATTATTTATCTTTGCAATAAAATAGATTAAATAAAGCAAACCAAGTTTAAAGGTTTACTCTTGTCTAAATCAAAAATGTTGGCATACTGGAAAAAGTGCCTGGGCCGAAGGTTACAAATCAGTTCTCAACAAGCACGCAATAAGCTTTGTATGGATAGGGGAGTGCCCATTGTTGGATTATTAAACTATATTATTGTGCAGAATGACTAATTCCAGACAGAAGAACAAAGACAGTTTTAGTTTCCTGTCATATGCCCAGACTTCTTTTCAAACAGTAAACCCAAAAAATGTAAACAATTTTTTTATGGTTTTGCAGCCATAATGAAATGGAAACCAGGTATGGAACATTCCCTTGTCAAGTGCATGCACAAGACCTCAGAAAGACATGTACTAAAGAGTTTGCACAATAACCTCCTACCTAAATACAAAATACTTGACTTATGCAACTTCTACTCTAGGCCATAAAACACTGAAGTGAGAACGCCCTCCTGTGACGGGAGTCACTTTGGGCAAGGGGGCTGGTGGAACCCAGCTTACCTTGGAGAGCACTGGAAGCTCCTTGTCCAGCTCCTTCGGCCCCTCCTATGTGTAAGTTACCCTGTCTCTATTAGGGGCACAGGGTGACTAAGAATCTCTGTTGGGTCTGCCTAACCCAACTCATTGTACAACCACACCGGACTCCAGGACTGTTGTCCTGGCTTCTGTGTGTGTGCAGTTTTTGCTGAAGGAACTTTTTCACTTTGGGCAGTAATATTCCTGAACAATATCCCTCAAGGAATATATGAAGATAAATTTCACCTTTCCAAGTGCTGGACTATGGTATGAGCTTCAGCTTGAGTTACCAGGCAGTCATGCTTCTCCAAGCCATGCTTGTGGAACTATTATCGGCCACCATTGTTACCACACCCGTCTCCTCTTTACTGTTTGTATTATGTGTATCTTGCAGGAAGACCGGTGGCAGGGAGGAGAGGGGGTATTCCTCCAACACCTGATAAGGTGGTATATTGTTGAAATGTTTGAATACCTGTGTGTCCCTTATTGCTGATTGGATAGTTTACCCCATGCTGAATCAAAGGGAAGGGGGATGTCCCCTGAGTGATACCACTATGTACATGTGTTTGAATAAAGAGTCTGATGTTTTTCCACCCTACACTGCTGTCTCGACAAGTGACTGGGTGGGCTAAGAAACCTTGGATCGTGCTGGTTCCAGACAAAAAAGCATTTATGCCAGGCATAGTCCTGTTGAGGTCAAGGGTCTGTCACACTGCCCAATTGCAACTGCTTCCTCACTGCCTGACATGCTGAGGGATCTTCACTGCTAGCAAGGAGAGACACCATAGGAGGAGAGGGTTAGTTGAGTATTACTGATCACTCACAGTCGGGTTCAATAGCTAGTGTGGAAAAGGCCAAAAGTGGACCTGACTTGACTCATGCAGGGCAAAGCAACAGGTATTGGGGTGAGGTGAGAAAAGTCTACTGTATGTCAAAATTTGCAACTTACACCCGACTAAGAACTCTTTTTCCCTGCTTCTATTTGACAGCACTGAAAACCTAAGTAACCAAGTACCAGTTGTGTTATGTGGCAGGGGAATGAGTCACACATTGTTTCACACATGGAAATACATACTGTACATACACCAGAATGAACAGTGTCTCCTCATAGTCCACCCAATCTCAACAAAAGTATACTGACCAACCCACTTCCGACCGTGTGTATGCTCCATCGGACTTTTGCTGTCGGAATTTCCTCCAAAAAAAAAAAAGATTGAGAGCAAATAGGAACTATTTCAGTTGAAAAAATGGAGTATCGGAAAATCCGCTCATCTGTATGCAATTCCGACGCACAAAAAAACATGCATGCTCAGAATCAAGCAGAAGAACCAAACGGCCTATTGAACTTCAATGATCTCGGCTCGTCGTATGTCTTGAAAGTCACCGCGTTCTTGACGGTCGGAATTCTGACAAGATTTGTGTGACCGTGTATGCAACACAAGTTTGAGCCAACATTCTGTCAGAAAAAATACACGGTTTTCTTGTCAGAATTTCCAATCGTGTGTACGCGGCATAAGGCCCCTTTGAGGTGGATCTGAGTGGGCCGCCCATTGACGTCTATGGGCAGGCGAATTTCACCTTCTTAGCAGGGAATCAGCGGAGCGATCCCCTGCGGAGTTAGCAGAGTTCGTCCAACGGATCAGACAAGTGTGAAACAACCACTGTGTAATATTATATATATATATATATATATATATATATATTTTCTATCTGCCTCCATATGCATCTATAATTACAACCCTCAAACACAAAACTTAAAAAATTAATAAAAAATAAGTCACTTTGTACAGGGCAAAGTAAGAAAGTCTCCTGCTAGCCCACCCCGGACCTACGTGTACTTACCTTTGCAGTGATGCTCCACCATTCCTCCCTTTATCACAGCTTATGCAAAATACAACTTTTATTGGAACTCCTCCCATGATGCAGTGCTCAGGCCTGGGCAGCCAATCCCCAGGCCTGAAACTTGTCATATGATGGAGGGAAGTGACATCCTCAACTCTGTGTAAGCTACAAAACCATACAACATGAAGCTTATGTGGGGTATTTTGTGAAAGCTGTGACAAAGCATACAGTAGAGGAAGATTTTCTGCATAGAGGAGTAGAAATTGATCGAGAAAGGGTGTTATGTCATTTACACAAATTTTCCTTATAAAAGGTTTCATCTGCACTGTAGAACACTGCTCTGATTCAGCCGTACAAAGTTAATTTTTTTCCCATTCAGCTAGAAGAACAGATTCTTCCATTCATACAAAGGAGCTGGATGGAGGAATCCCCCCAGCCAGTACACTGGGGGTTATTTACAAAAGGCAAATCCACTTTGCACTACAAGTGCAAACTACAAGTGCAAAGTGCACTTGGAAGTGCAATCATTGTAAATCTGAGGTGTAGATCTGAAATGAGGGGAAGCTGTTCTGATTTTATTATCCAATCATGTGCAAGCTAAGATGCTGTTTTTTATTTTCCTTGCATGTCCCCATTCGGATCTACAGCGACTGCACTTCCAAGTGCGTGCAATTTCAAGTGCACATTGCACTTGTAGTGCAAAGTGGATTTGCCTTTCATAAATAACCCCCCATTGTGTTCAGGAAATACTGATCAGTGACTGCAGCTGCTGATTAAGGACATTTTTTAATGTCCTTTCCACAGAAATGTATCAAAAGATCAACTTCTGTTAAAGCGGAGTTCCACCCAAAAGTGGAACTTCCGCTTTAAGCACTCCTCACCCCCTTACATGCCACGTTTGCCATGAATTTTGAGGAGCGGAGCGGCAGCGTCACTGGACCGTGGAGCAGGTAAGTGTCTGTTTATTAAAAGTCAGCAGCTACACTTTTTGTAGCTGCTGACTTTTAATAAACACCAAAAGGCTGGAACTTCCCTTTAAGGGGGTAAGGCTACACACTGAATGAAATTTAGCTGGTCCCTGCTGAACTTGCCAAATTTCAATCAACATATGGCCTAAGTTTCTCCCGATAGTGACACTTCCAGGAGTGTCGATCACGTGTTATGGGGACGTAGGATATTGACACTTGCGGAAGTGTCAGATTTAGAAGACACTTTAGCTGGAGTTTACCCGCATTGTATCGGTGTTTGGGGGCGGAGACAGCAGGACAGATAGGTAATCCCTTGCTTCTTTGCAAGTACATCCTTTTTAAAGAACAGAGTTTCTTTCCAGAGATCGAATTAGCAAAGTGACAGATAAATATACATGAAAGTCACTTTCAATCAGCTGTTTTTATAATCTGTTAGACAGGTTATAGATAGAGCAGGGGACCGGAGCAGAGGAGATGGAACAAGAGAAGGAGAAGAGTTACAATCGCTTAGATCTGTACAATACCTCTTCTGTTTGGAGCTTCTTATCCATCGCTGTACCTGTCTCTAAGCTTAAAGGATCACTAAAGGAAAAAAAATGTTTTGCTGAAATGACTGTTTACAGGGTATAGAGACATAAAAGTTAACGGATTCCTTTTAAAAATGATTAAAAATAGATTAAATTCAATCATATTAATGTGCCTACAGTTTCACTTTAGTTTTTAAACTGGTTTCATGTTTCTGTGAAGTAAAGAGACCCACAGAACAAAAACAAACAAATCCAGGGCAGTGTTTTGTTTTTAGACACACAGTAATGACAGCTTAGACCATCGTGAAAAGCTCCCAGTATGATGGCTATAAGGAAACCGACAACCAGGAAGTGTGGAGATCACAGCAGAATTACAGCAACTTCAAAGCAAAAACGAACAATGAGGACATGAAACCAGTACTGCAGTAAGGTAAAGGAAGCTATTTAGCTCAATTTTTTTTTCCTTTAGTGACCCTTTAACCTGTGCACGCCAATATTGCCTAATTAACATGCAGCCTCAAAATGCTTAGCGTTAGGGATAACTCTGTCAAAAAAACAAAATATGAGTCATAAAAGTATAGTCATCTACAATACCCAATATAAAGGTTAAAATAAGGAAACTTACTACACTTATACAACTATTGTACAGAAAAAATATTTACCATCAGTATTTTTGTTATCGTTTAATAAGAATATTGAATACAGAGATTGCATATTGTGCTTTTATGAACCATCTTCCATTTTGTGGTTCCCATCACAAATATACTTTATTAAGAAAATATCAACTGTAAGATTCTACTGTAGAGTGTGTCACATGCCAGAAAATATAATACCAAGATCATGTGACTTTTGGTCTTATTAACTTTTGCGCAAACCAATCCTTAAAAAGGAGAAGTACAGCCAAAGCTCGTTTAGCTGTACTTTTCCTGTGGTTCAAAGGAGGGCAGTTAGTTCTGCACTCCTGTGACCCATTTTCAGCAGACAGTGGGCTGAAGTTCGCTGTCGGCTGATGTTACAGAGCCTTTCGAGCTGGGAAAAGATCACGACCATATGGTCAGGATCTGCCCACAAGCCTGGACAGGCACCCAGCTCAGCCTCACAGTGAGCCTCAGAGCCTGAGCCGGGTGCTCTCAAAATTACATTATAACCCCCAAACACATTATATATATATATATATATATATATATATATATATATATATATATATATATATATATATATATATATATATATAGATAGAGAGAGAGAGAGACCCTAGAGAATAAAATAGCAATCGTTGAAAATTTTTATGTCACACGGTATTTACGCAGCAGTTTTTAAAACACATACTGGGGCAAAAATACACTTTAATGAATAAAAAAAAAAAAAAAAAAAAAGCACAATATATATACCTCCATTTTTTTGTTAAATATAAAGAGGATGTTACACCGAGTAACTAAATGGCTAACATGTCATGCTTTAACCACTTAAGGACCGGAAGAATTTACCCACTTCCTGACCAGGCCATTTTTTGCGATACGGCAATGCACCGCTTTAATGGACAATTGCACGGTTGTGCGATGTTGTACCCAAACGAAATTGACGTTCCTTTTTTCCCCACAAATAGATCTTTCTTTTGGTGGTATTTGATCACATCTGCCGTTTTTATTTTTTGCGCTATAAACAAAAAAAGAGCAACAATTTTGAAAATATATATATAATATATATATATATTTTTTACTATAACAAAAAAAAGAGCAACAATTAAAAAAATACTTATTTCTTCCTTAGTTTAGGCCAGTATGTATTTTTCTACATGTTTTTGGTAAAAAAAAATCCCAATTATCGTATATTGATTGGTCGCCAGGATGGATATAAATCAATATAAAAATATATAAATCTTGCAAGCTACTCTAGAGCAGGGGTGGGGAACCTTTTTTCTGTCAAGGGCCATTTGGATTTTTGTAACATCATTCGGGGGCCGTACAAAATGATCAACTTAAAAATTAGCCTGTTATATTTGGTCAAACATTTTTTTTGTATAATCTTTATTTATATTCTCCATTTTTACAAATAAAGAACAAAAGGAAACACAATGGACATGTAAAAAAAATAAGGCTGTCAATAAACAAGGACATGAACTGTCACCACATATTTGGTCAAACATTTAATTAACTAACCGCTAATGTGATGGCTGGAACTGCTTCTCTTTGGCGAGGTGTGTGATGTTGGCCGATATTGATAATGTTGCTACTTGCAACTGGTTTTCCAGGTTTGCGTCGGTCAGTCTGCAGCGCAGTCGACTCTTTGCGATGGTAAGTTTTGAAAAGAACTGCTCTCAGCAGTAAGTTATTCCAAACACAGATGCATATTTTAATGCATGTCTTCTTAAAGTTGGGAATTCATCATTACTTATGTAATGCTTGTAGAACTCAAGCAGTGGGAGGTTGTTGTACCTAGCTTTCAGCACATCATCGCTTTGCAGCTGAATTATTTCGTGTTGTAGGTTATCAGGCACATCAGCTGGTTCCACATTGAAAGGTGTAGCAAATATGTTCAATTCCATTTGTTTACTTTTCACATCCTTGAATCTTTCATTAAATGCCTTAATTAGTTTTGCACATTCACCAGCATATTCTTGTGTCGTAGAAGGCTTTTGTCCTTCCAGAGTGGGGAAATGCACCGTGTTATTCTTCTCGAGTTGCACTTTCCACAACCTTAAAGCGGGGGTTCACCCTATATAAAAAAAAAAAAAAAATTTCCCTCTAGCATTAAATTCGGCATAGTAGCGCGAGCTACAGTATGCCTGTCTGTATTTTTTTATCCCCGTACTCACTGTGCAATTGGATATTGAAGATTCCGGGGAATGGGCGTTCCTATGGAGAGGGAAGGTGATTGACGGCCAGCCCTGGCACGTCACGCTTCTCCGTAAATAGCCGAAATAGGCTTGGCTCTTCACGGAGCCTGCGCATAGCCTGTGCGCAGGCGCCATGAAGAGCCGAGACCTACTCCGGCTGTCTTCGGGGAGCGTGACGTGCCAGAGCCGGCCGTCAATCACCCTCCCTCTTGCTAGGAACACCCATTCCCCGCGGCAGACGGAATCGTCTATGTACGATTACACTGTGAGTACGGGGATAAAAAAATTAGGACAGGCATACTGTAGCTCGCGCTACTATGCCGAATTTTATGCTGAAATGTTGTTCTGCAGGGTGAACCACCGCTTTAATTTACCTTCAAATGATTTAAAAGCAGTGAGCTGAGAAGCTGGTTGGGGCCCTGCAGCTTGACGTTCAGCTCGGAGGGGTACTTGGTAATGTCCACCATGAATTCTAGATCACACAGCCACTTGCTATCGGTGAGTTCCATGACAGGTTTTGCCGTCATCTCCCTAAACTGCTTGACTTCATTCTGCAGCTCGTAAAACCTCCTGAGCATGTTCCCGCGACTTAGCCACCGCACTTCACAGTGATAAACAAGATCACCATACTCAGAGCCAAGATCACTTAGTAACTCCTTAAACTGGCGGCTGTTAAGCCCTCTGGTTTTGATAAAATTTATGCATGACACTACAGTTGACATCACATTGTTGAATCGCAACGATTGTGCACAGAGACTTTCTTGGTGTATGATGCAGTGGAATATAATTAAATCATTTGGATCAAGATTGAGACGACTCAGTTCTTTCTTGACAAAGGCAACTAACCCTTTTTGTGAGCCAACCATGGCTGGAGCTCCATCTGTAGTAAGGCCACTTAAACTTTTCAAAAGTTAGCTCAAGTTTTTTCATTGATAAAACAAGTCTCTCAAACAAGTCCTCACCTCTTGTAGTGTCATGCATAGCTTCCAGTGAAAGCAGTTCCTCTCGTATGTCAAACTCTGCAGTTATCCCATGAACAAAAACAGCCAGTTGAGCAGTATTTGTTATGTCCGTTGTCTCGTCACAAGCCAGAGAGAAAAATTGGAAATCTCCTGCAGAATCCTTCAATGTTTTTTCAATATCTTGTGCCAAGTTAGTAATCCGTTCTGAGACAGTTCTCCGAGACAAACTAACACTCTGAAACAATTTCTCTTTGTCTGGCGCTAACAACTCCGCAGCAGCAACCATGCACTCTTTCACAAACTCTCCCTCTACATGAGGCCTGAGCTTCTTTGCGATTAGCTCACTCACTACATAAACTCGTCTGAATAACGTTGTCTCTGTCATAACGAGGTCTAGTGAAAGTGGCTTGTTGTGTTTCCAAACTCCGCTGAAGAGCATTGATTTTATCCAGGCGCAATTGGCCTCCCAATTCGCTGAGTTTAGCATGTTTTGAGCTGTAATGACGCTCCAGATTCACTTTTTTCATTACTGATAATGATCGCACACCACTTTTTATAGTTGTAATAACTAACTATCCAGTGTGTGTTAACACTTTTGCCTCCCTGGCACTGACTATCCTCTGAGTTGGTCCTGACTGGGAATGCAAAGCAGTCCTGGAAAAAAATGCATGCCAGACGTATACGTTTTTGTGTCATGGTAGATACAAAAACACAATCCCCACAATGAGATTCCCCCAATCCCCAAAACACAATCTGCTGTGACTCGCACTGTCAGAAGTAGGGGTGCAACGGATCAAAAAACTCACGGTTCGGATCGTTCCTCAGATCAGGAGTCACGGATCGGATCATTTTTCGGATCAGCAAAAAAAAAAAAAAAAAATCTCAGACAGTAACCCCCACAGTAGTGCAGACCTCAGACAGTAACCCCCACAGTAGTGCAGACCTCAGACAGTAACCCCCACAGTAGTGCAGACCTCAGACAGTAACCCCCCCCAGTAGTGCAGACCTCAGACAGTAACCCCCCCCAGTAGTGCAGACCTCAGACAGTAACCCCCACAGTAGTGCAGACCTCAGACAGCGGCGTGTGTTTCCCTCGAGCGCGGGCTCCTCCTCCTCTGTGGGTGCGAACAGAGAGGATGGCCGATGCCGGGTGTACCAAGATGGCCGCCGCTCCGACGCTAGGCCGAACCCGGGGACTTTCCTAGGCCGAGGCTCCGGAGCGCTCCGCGGATTGTGGGGTGTGCCGATCCACACGGGGTGACCCGTTCGGATCACGGATCGGTGACGATCCGTTGCACCCCTAGTCAGAAGGAGCCGGAACTACAAGGTAAACATCGGCTCCTTCTGACAGCTCCGCAGACCAGTGCTGGGACAAGGCCATTTGGTGCCCAGGGCGAAGATGGCAAACTGCGCCCCCCCCTTGTTTTTAAGAAAGAATCAATGTTGTTTCAAACCAATCGAAACCAATCGATAAACGCTTATTGCGATTTTTTTACCAAAAATATGTAGAAGAATACGTATCGGCCTAAACTGAGGAAAAAAATATTTTTTTATATCTTTTTGGGGCATATTTATTATAGCAAAAAGTTAAAATATTGCATTTTTTTCTAAATTGTCGCTCTATCTTTGTTTATAGCGCAAAAAATAAAAACCGCAGCGGGGATCAAATACCACCAAAAGAAAGCTGAATTTGTGGGAAAAAAAGGACACCAATTTTGTTTGGGAGCCACGTCGCACGACCGCGCAAAATTTCAGTTAAAGCGACGCAGTGCCGAATCGCAAAAAGGGGCAAGATCCTTAACCTGCATAATGGTCCGGGGCTTAAGTGGTTAATTCGCATACAGTTCATACTCCAATTTTATGCACTTTCACAGTGGGGGTGCCACTTTGGGAACACATGAACAGAGGGCAGCAACAATGCAAGTCAGATGGCAAGCATGGCTCATTTAAAATAACTCAAAACCATATTTTATCTGCTGGTTTTTTTTTATAATACACAGTAGTGGTCATTAACCTTGCCTCAGCCAGCTTCCCCCCCATCCAGCCATTTATTTATCTGCTCTAAGTTCAACTTCTGCTTACTTTACAACGTCTGCTCTGTAGCACAGTGCTAGCTTCAGCTAGAGCCAGGCAGGCTCCTCGAGACGGGTCCTCGGCTCCTCTAGCTCGGGCACAGCCTACAGGCTGTTAGTCACAGCTCCCTGTGCACAGCGCTCCTCTCCAGCTCCCACCTCGCCTCCGGCCGTGAGTGGAGTGACGTCACGCCGCTGGCAGGGAGGGACTACGAGACTCCTCCGTAGGGGGGAGACAGTAACCTCCACAGTGAAGGGAGGGGAGGTGACAGTCCGCACTCGGAGGAGCGCCCTCAGCACATGCATGTTCAGTGCCGCTGCCAGCTCGCTATGTAATGACACAGCCAAGTGACACACTGGCGGGCGGCCATGGCAGAACTTGTGGCTGCGCCCCCCCTCCTATATTAAATGGTAGCGCCCAGGGCACTCTCCCCGCCCGCCCCTGCCTTGTACCGGCCCTGCCGCAGACACACACTCAACGGCACGGGGGGGGGGGGGGGCGGATGGAATGATTTTGCCAGCCGCAAGCTGCTCCAGAGCAACTTGAGACTGCAATCAGCATCAGGTATAAGGCTCCATTCACACTAATGTGTTTTTTGATGCATTTTGCAGAAATGCAGGGACATTTTTAACATGTTCACATCAATGCTTTTTTGTGCCTCTGCGTTTTTGGAAAGGGTTGGGGACTTTTTTTCCTTCAAAAAGCAGTGTTTTGCATGTAATAGAATTCAATGGACCCGCATCCAAAACGCAAGTACAGCGTTTTTTTTTTTTTTTTACTTGTTTATATCTGGTTGTTAAAGGAAATGTAAAAAAAAAAGAAAAAGCAAAACGCAAATCGCGGTAAAAACGCGTGTCGAAAAAGGAGCAAGCGCCGCAAAAACGCTCAAAAGCAACATGCATAGGTGTGAATCAAGCCTAAAGTAACCTGAGGTTACAACCTAAAGTCAGGTGTGATATAACAATTCCTGTGAAACAAAGGGCTAATTCACAGCCGCTAAGCATTGATCACAATCCCATAATCAGTCAAAACATATATACAAAAAATGCAGAGCTAGCTATGTGATACTGAACCTTACAAATGCATAGATAGTGATCCCCCCCCCGTGTGAATGTGCTCACCACCAACAGTTTGGTCCACAAAAGAGAAGTTGTCCTCAATTTTAAAACAAGAGAGAGGCTGGATAGTGCATTATTGCTAGTTTAAAAATGTATTTAGAAAACATAACATCAGGGTACTCACACATCCTTATCTGCTTGTTGTCTCGAGGTTTGGCCATCTCTTGACTATCCTTTGTTGTTGTAGTCTGCTGCTTCCTTTCTTCCACCCTGTAGTCTACCATGACCGTGAGCTGGGAGGCCCTAGGGGTCGCGACCTGGAGCCAGACTGCAGCTAAATCCATTCCCACCACTAGGGGCCTCTGGTGAACACCCGCTGGCTCTTAGATTCTGTGCCCTGGGAAATCTCCTGCTCTAGCTCCCAGTGTCATCCATGTTGGCACTACAGATTACCTGTTCTCCTGTATCACCTAAAACTCCATCCGCAGCACTCAGCCGTAGGGTCCACTACCTTCCCCAAACAAAGTCCTACTTTCCCATCTTCATTGAAGAGAAGGACTGTGGGGAAAAAGAGGGGGGGGGGGGATTCCAGATATGGAATTCCTGGTATGGACCAATGCAACTATGGGCCAGATTCAGAGAGAGAGAGTACGCCGGCGTATCTACTGATACGCCGGCGTACTTTCAAATTACCCGCGTCGTATCTTTAGTTTGAAACCTCAAACCAAGATACGATGGCATCTGGGTTCGATCCAACAGGCGTACGCCTTCGGATCGTAGATGCAATACTTCGGCGTCCGCTGGGTGGAGTTCGCGTCGTTTTCCGCGTCGGGTATGCTAATTAGCTTTTTCAGACGATCCACGAACGTACGCGTGGCCGTCGCATTCTCTTACATCGTCTCTAGACGGCTTTTTCCGGCGTATAGTTAAAGCTGCTATTTTGCGGCGTATAGATAGACTTGCCATGTTAAGTATGGTCGTCGTTCCCGCGTCGAAATTAGAATTTATTTATTTTTTGCGTAAGTCGTCCGTGAATAGGGATGGACGTAAGTCACGTCTAAGTTAAAAAATGACGTAGTTGCAACGTCATTTCGCGCAAAGCCCGGCGGGAAATTTCAAAACGGAGCATGCGCAGTTCAATCGGCGCGGGGACGCGCTTCATTTAAATGAATCACGCCCCCTAATCGCCTATTTGAATTCCGCCGCCAGAAATACACTACACCGCCGTAACTTACGGCGCAAATTCTTCCAGGATTTGACTTAAAGCCAGGTAAGTTACGGCGGCGTAGCGTATCTCTGATACGCTGCGCCTATCCATTTCTATGTGGATCTGGCCCCATGTATATACCATACCTGGACAATCCTCCTGGAAGCTACTCCAGTGATGTCCCCTTACTTGTGAGTCGCCGAATGGCTGCTGTGCTGCATTCTGAACACAGGAGGTCGGCTGCTCAGCACAGGTGCCATTTTGTACATTTTCCGAATTAATGCAAAGAATTCTCTGATTGCATGAGGTAAAGAGCATGATGTCACCACCCACCTAATCCAATCAGAGAACATTTGCATCCATTCAGAAAATGCAATGCCCATGAACCCAAAAGAAAAACCAGATGAAGACGGAAATCTTGTCCGCGGTGACAGCGCGCCACTGGAGGCAGGGCTTTGTTTTAAGGGAAGTGTCATAATGTGCTAGTATGTGATGCATAAGTGCACATTATCTTGCAAGGCCCAATTTATTTTCGTTTTTTTTGCAGTTTAATACTGCTTTGACGATTTGTTTCTACACTACATAGGTAATCATGAGAAGCATTGCCAATAAACTAAATTAATGGTGTATTTAAGTGTGTGAAAAATGGTATAATCGCAGCATTTAACAAAGCAAAAATTCACTTAAAGCGGAACTTTGGCCAAAAACAATATTTGCACATATGCACTGTGAAATTAAATTAGTGCCAAGTGTGTGCCGTGTGTACTTTCATTCACCCTGTGCAATAAATTAAGCAAATCATCCAGCACTAGACTTCCACTTCCAGCTGGAGTACAGCTCCTATCGCGGGTCACTTGCTCTGCAGTTCATCCATTCAGTAAATCTCCTGCATTCTGTTTGCAGGATGCAATCCATTCTGCTATTGGAGGAGTTAGACCCCTTTCACACTGAGGGAGTTTTTCAAGCGTTTTAGCGGTAAAAATAGTGCCTGAAAAACGCCTGAAAAACGCCTGCCTGCAGTCTCAGTGTGAAAGCCCGAGTGCTTTCATACTGGAGCGGTGCGCTAGCAGGACCGCTCCAAAAGTCCTGCTAGCAGCATGTTTTGAGCGGTGTGTTTACCGCTCCTCCACCGCTCCTTACTATTGAAAGCAATGGGAAACCGCGGTAATACCGCCACCAATGCGCCTCTTTTTAACCCTTATTAACCCTTTTTCGGCCGCTAGCCGGGGTTAAAACTGCCTCAATTTCCGACGGCATAGCGCCGCCAGCGCACCTCCTGCCCCAGTGTGAAAGGGGCCCAAGGATCATGATGATCTCTACTACATGGGAACTAACCTAAGCTGCACAAGCTAGGACTTGGACCCCTTACACACTGGGGCTTTTTTTAGGCTTTGGCGCCTGTAAAGCCCCTGAAAGAAGCCTCATCTGCCATCCCAATGTGAAAGACAGATAGCTTTCAGAGCCATTTCACACTGCCAACACCCGAAAAATGCTGGTAAAGCTCCGCTAAGACCCCTTTCACACTGGGGTGTTTTCAGGTGCTTTGGCATTAAAAAAGCGCCTCAATGGGAAGGGGCAATTTAGGAGCGGTGTATTCAACAATACTAAAGCGCTGCAAAGAAGCTGCTTGCAGGACTTTTTTTGACGCCCTGCCAGCGCCTGAGTGTGAAAGCACTCGGGTTTTCACATTGGGATTGCAGATGCAGTTTCTTTCAGGCGCTTTAACGCTAAAGTGCCTGAAAAACGGCCAGTGTGAAAGGGGTCTTAAAGCGGAACTGAAGTTCCACTGAAACAATGAGCAACTGTTCCGTCAGATTTGGCGACCCATCAGATTAGGTATTGAAAGAGACATTCCCTCACCTGCGCATGCATACACCCACTAGCAGGTTACCTAACCTGACAGAACACTGTAGTCAGAAGGAGGAGGCAGCAGACATCTTAGTACACCCAGCTATGTATTGAATTTAAGAGCAATACATTTTAGCAATAAAGTGAGCGTATATAAATAAATAAATATAGTATATTGACATCTGTGATGCTGTTTTGATGTTCCAATTTGAAAGAAGCTGGACACCAGCAGTAGGAAGGTGGCGAAGGCCATGTTGGTACATCCCACACTGAACAGCGCTAAACCTTTAGGCTTTCAAAATGTACCATGAAATAACCATCACTGATGTCAACATACTATATTTATGTATATACGCTCACTTTATTGCTAAAATGGCTGTTAAAGTAAAGACATAGCTGGGTGTACCAAGATGTCCGCTGTCTTCTTCTGACTAGAGTGTTTGGTCAGATTAGGCAACCTGCTGGCGGGCGTACGCATGCGCAGCTGACGGAACGTAACTTCCGTTAACCAAATCGGGTCGCCGATTCTGACGGAACACAGGCAGGCTTTTATTTCATGTAATGCTTCTTCTGCAATAAAATTCCCCTGCCCGTTTGCATGTGCCGGAATGACGGCCTCATTACCTCTTCAAATAATACATACTCATTTATATTAATAGAATTATTGAGATCAAACAGATCCCTTCATTGTGTATATATATCTAAAACTCATTGGGAAAAAAAAAAAAACATACATTCCTCTTAAAGGGGTTGTAAAGGAACATTTTTTCCCCCCTAAATAGCTTCCTTTACCTTAGTGCAGTCCCTCCTTCACTTACCTCATCCTTCCATTTTGCTTTTAAATTTCCTTATTTCTTCTGAGAAATCCTCACTTCCTGTTCTTCTGTCTGTAACTACACACCGTAATGCGAGGCTTTCTTCCTGGTGTGGAGAAAACCTCTTGAGGGGGCGAGCAGGAGTGTCAGGACACTCTCTACTTTGCAGATAGAGAAAGGAGCTGTGTGTTAGTAGGCGTCCTGACACTCCTGCTCGCCCCCTATCCCCTCAAGAGGCTTTCTTCACACCAGGAAGAAAGCCTTGCATTACTGTGTGAAGTTACAGACAGAAGAACAGGAAATAAGGACATTTAAAAGCAAAATGGAAGGATGAGGTAAGTGAAGGAGGACTGCACTAAGGTAAAGGAAGCTATTTAGGGGGGGGGGGAAATGTTCCTTTACAACCCCTTTAACACAAGGCATGTTCTGTTCCTGCTGCAATACAATGTGTTTGTTGTGTGTAGCAACAATAATAAAGAATGAAACTTTGACCCAGTTCTCTCCTAGACCGTTGGACTTATTTCCCTCTTCTTGGTACATTCCTCCACCAGTGGTTAATCTCTCATAACCGCTGGATAAGAAGGTCACAAGATACAGAAACAAGTGCAGCAAGTGCGATAGAAGCCATTAATTGTCATCCAGACCCTTAGAGCACTGTCACACTGAAAGCGCCTGGGCGTTGGCGGTAAAGCGCTGCTATTTTATAACAATAACGCCGCTATTTTTTTCCGGCGCTTTACCGTTGTTTTTGCGATGATTTTCGGCCACTGGCGGGCCGCTTTTAACCACCTCCATCGGCTAAAAAAGGGTCAACGGCGCAATAGGCAGGGGTGCTTTAGGAGTGGCGTATACACCACTCCTAAAGCGCAGCAAAGAAGCTTCCTGGCAGGAATTTTTTGGACGCCCTGCCAGCGTAGCGCCCCAGTGTGAAAGCACTCAGGCTTTCACACTAGGATTGCAGCGGAGGCTTTTTTCAGGCGCTTTACGTGTGCTATTTTTAGCGCTAAAGCACCTGAACGCCTCCAGTGTGAAAGAAGTCTTAGGCTGCATACACACCTCAGCGTAGCGTTTTTGCCACGTTTTAGCGCGATTTGCGCATTTGTATGCAGCATTTTTGGGCATTGGAGTTTTTTTTTTTTTTTATTAGCCAATAGAGAAAATTATCTATTGCATCATTTGATAGGTATTTCAGATTTTTTAGCTTTTACATTATTTTTGATTTCTTCTTTTATTATTATCATTTATTATAATGTTTTTCATTAGGGTAAAGGGTATGAGTTCAGTTTAGGTTTCGGGTTAGGATTAGGAGTTGGGGTTAGCAGTATTATTATTTTATTTATTTTTAATTTATTTATTATATAATAATAAATGAATAAATGTAAAATAAATACACAATAAATTAATTACATTAATACCAAGTAACAACAAATAAATAATTAACCTTCAACTTTAACCCTTACCCCTTAAATAAATAACTAAACACCCTAACACAAAATATATTTTATTATTATAATACAGGATTTATAAAGCGCCAACAGTTTACATAGCGCTTTACAACTTTAGGGTAGACGGTACAAATACAATACCCTTTAACAAAGTAGGAATCAGAGGGCCCTGCTTCCTAGAGCTTACAATCTAAGGCCCCTTTCAGACGTGCGGACCGTATGTCCGCATTTTCATCCATCCGTTTGCGGATGAAAACGGGACATACATTGGTCCCTATGTAATTGCGGGTGTCAGCGGATGACCATCCGCTGACACCCCGAAATCGTCCGCCTCCGCAATGATCCGATTTTGCGGACGGAAGAAAATCCTATTTTTTCTTCCGTCTGACGGATCGGATTGGATGAACACGGACACATGGTCCCATAGGGGAGAGCGGAGAAAAGACAGGGCGGTCCCTGCACAGTGTGCGGGGACCGCCCTGTCAGCCGACGGCTGAGCAGGGATTTTACGGAGCGATCCCCGCTGAGTTTACGGACACACGGAGGCGGATCATTACTGATCCGCCCCATGTGAAAGGGCCCTTTTACACGGGGTGGATCAGTAGTGATCCGCTCCGTGTGTCCGCAAAAGCTCAGCGGGGATCATCTGTAAAATCCCTGCTGAGCTGGCAGCGGACAGGGTGGTCCCCGCACACTGTGCAGGGACCGCCCTGTCTTTTCTCCGCTCTCCCCTATGGGGGGATCGGATGAACACGTCCGTGTTCATCCGATCTACAGACGTAAGAAAAATAGGATTTTCTTCCGTCCGCGATTGCAGATCTTTGCGGAGGCGGACGATTACGGGTGTCAGCGGATAGTCATCCGCTGACACCCGCAATCACATAGGGACCAATGTATGTCCCGTTTTCATCCGCAAACGGATGGATGAAAATGCAGACATACGGTCCGCACGTGTGAAAGGGCCCTAAGAGGAAAATTATATAATAATAATAATAATAATGTTGTTTTTGTTCGAGTTTGGGTGTTTATTGTTCTTTTATTATTAATAATAAATGTATTTAATTTTTTTAAGGTTAATTATTATTTATTAATGCATTATTGTATTATTACATATTATTATAAAATGTATTTGACTTATTAATAATGATTATTAGTTGTGCATTTATTTTACATTTATTTATTCATATATTATTACCATTTTTAATTTGAGAAAAAAAATCATGCAAAAACACGCATTTCCATTCACTCCTGTGCGAATAAAAACGCACCAAAAACGCCCAAATCTGCCCGATTTGAGCAAAAAAAAAAGCTCCAGAATTTGGAGTGGAAATGTGACCCATCTCCATAGAGAATCATTGATTGTTTTTCCCCCTTCAGCATTTTGGAGCTTAGGCCTCATACACACTGGACAATTTTGGACGTTTTTACAGCAGCTGTTTTTGGCAGTAGACGTTTTTTTCTACAGTCAATAAACTTTCATGTTATCCTATGTGTCCATGCACACATAGGCTGTTATCAGCAGTTTTGTTTTTGAGCAGTAAAAAAAAACAAAAAAAAAAAAACTAGTGGGTTCTGAGAGACGTTTTTCAGCTGTAAAAAAAAAAAAAAAAAAAAAAAAATGTCTTCAACCAAAAAAACGCTAACGCGGTAAAACACTAATAAACGCAAAAAACGCTATTGAAAAAACGCTGAAAAAATTTTGAAAAACTCACTACAAAGCTACTGGTGTTTTTATAACGTTATTTGAGGCCTTCATGCTAAGGCTCCTTTTCACGCCAGCCGACTAGTTTACTAACACGCTGAAAACCTATCCACAAAAGGCCCAGCACAGCACTATTTACCTATTGAAATGTTCTTAAAAGAGTGTCTGAAAAATGTTTTTTTTTTTTTTTTTTTTTAAATAAATAAAAAAAAGCCTGAAAAATTACCAAAGACACGCCACTCAGGTGTGGATACAGCCTCAGTGTTGTAGAATGACAAATGTTTCCGTCTTAAAAACAAAATCCAGAGGATGTAGTGTGTTCCCTGTGTCTTCTACAATCACAGCCGGCTACAAGTCACACGGCCCATCTGTAACACAATACACTGCAAACATCTCTGCTATTCTGCAAAGGCAAGACAGAGCCGTGACAGGAGTGAACATATGTGCCCAGCGGTCATGTTCAAGGACATCAAACTCGTCTTATTCAATGACACCAACTTCATCACACTCAGCTGACCCTTCTATATCAAACAGGACATGTCAGAGCAATACAATGAAGCCGTTTTATTGTAATCGTTCCAAATGACAAATTAATTTTACTTTATGAGTGACTAGATTTGGGGGTTTAAATCAGAATGCAAAGTGGTCATGGCATGTCTACTATAGTTACACAAAGCACAGCACGGCTCACGCATGCGCAGAGGGAAGCTTGCTTTGAAGCCGCAAGCAGTCACAGCCAGCTTCCCAAAGTAAACATGCCAGCGCCTGGACTGAAAGATGTCCGAAAAGCTGGCTCGGGTAAGGAACACGCTGGATCCCTGGATGCGCTGGCAGGACGTTAAAAAAAACTCCTGCAAGCAGCATCTTTGGAGCGGTGTATACACCACTCCTGCCCATTTCAATTAAAGGGCAGCGCGGCCGAACCGCCGGCAAAGCGCTGCTGTAGCGGCGATTTGCGGGTGGTTTTAACCCTTTTTTTTGCAAAGCACCCCACTAGTGGGCAAATACCTCCGCAATAACTATGGTAAAGCAGCCTAAAGAATATCTCATGAGAGAATTGGACCACCTGATACATTTTCTTCAATTATCTCATAAGATGCTGAAAATGTCAAGTTATTTACCTCAGAAACCAGATACACGAGGTAGAAAATTCATAAAATGGTGGAAAAGTCAATTCACTAAGGGAAATAAATAAGGTACTTAGACCCCTTTCACACTGAGGCAGTTTCCAGGTGTTTTACTGTTAGAAATAGCGCCCGAAATCTGCCTCCTATTCTCTGCAATGGGTGCTTGCACACCCGGGCGATGCGCTTGCGGGATGTTAGAAAAAGTCCTGCAAGCAGCATCTTTGGGGTGTTTTGGGAGTGCTATATACAAAAAATGCCCCTGCCCATCGCAATGAATGGCCAACACCAGAAAAGCGCTGTGGAAGAGCCGCAACATGGGAGTTTTTAACCCCTTCTTTGGGGTAAAGCGTAGGTCCTCCTAAAAATATTAAAAGCCAGCAGCTGCTGACTTTTAATAAATGGACACTTACCTGTCCAGGGTGCCTGCGATGTCGGCAGCCGAAGCCGAGCAATCACTCGGCTCTTTGCTGTCCCCACCGCCATCCTTGGTGAGGGAACCAGGAAGTTAAGTGTTGCGGCTTCACTTTCCGGTTCCCTACTGCGCATGCGCGAATTGCGCTGCACGTCCTCACTGGTCCCCGCTGTCTTCTGGGACCTGTGTGTTTCCCAGAAGACAGAAGCGGGGGGGGGCAGGGGAGTCTATGCCCGCAAGTGGGTGCAAATACCTGTATTATACAGGTATCTGCACCCCCCTCCCCCTGACAGGTGCCAAACGTAACACCGGAGGGGGGTAGGGTTGCGAAAAGCGGAGGTTCACTTTTTGTGTGGACCTCCGCTTTAAAAGCTCCCCACTAGCGGCTGAAAAGCGGCACAAAAGTGACGCTTAAAGATCGGTAAAGCGCCGCTAAAACAAGCTGCGCTTTACCGATAACGGCCGGCGCTTTCAGTGTGAAAGCAACCTTAAGGAATGTAAAAATATAATCGCCAATTTGGAGGATTCTCTACCTTTTTGGATGAGTTTCTCAGCATTAACGCATAGAAGCCTAAATATGGAATCAGTGGGGCCGATTTGCTTAAAGCGGAGTTCCACCCAAAAGTTGAACTTCCGCTTGTCTGATTGTTTTTGACTGGTACCCTGTCCCCACTTCCGTCACACCTCGCCGCGGCGAGGTACATCATAAGTTCGCCCCCTCCTCCTTCCCCTGTTGCCGGGCCAGTAAGAGAGCGCAGCGTGCTTCGCGAATATGCAGTAGGGACTCAGCTACGAAACCGCAATGCTTTACTGCCGGGTTCCCTTACCGGCAATGGCAGTGGCAGCAGCACCTGACAGAAACACTGGCGGGGGTGCTGACATCGCTGGATTCCAGGACAGGCAAGTGTCCTTATATTAAAAGTCAGCAGCTACAGTATGTGCAGCTGCTGACTTTTAATTTGGGGGGACACCGCTTTAAAGTATAACTAAAGGCTTAACATAGATCAGACCCCCTGTCAGGTTTTTATTGCCTTCTGTGACCCTCCTCTTTACCATTGTCATTGAATGCGAAAGAGAATCCCAAATTTCGGGTTGTCCTCAGAAAAGTAATAGAGGAAAAAATCTTCCAATGGGGACACTAGTTTAGGTGACCTGGGGGTCCCCAAGGGATTCTTCTAATTTGTAGGGATTTTCTCTCACTTCCTGTTTTGGCTATGTGACAGAAGTGAAGGCAAATCTTCCCAATGACAACGTTGTCATTTTTTATTTGGTGGGAGAAGTGTATTCTTATATGTATGTGATTTTTGATACCATTTTCATACAATATTTTACAATTATAAAGATATTTTGTATTTACTTAACTGAAAGTGGGTGTTTTTGATACGCCACTTGTGTCCTGTGAAAGGAGCTTCCCTTTGACTGATATTCCAGTCACCTGCAGGGTGGATATTGTGTCATGAAATAAAATACCTCATGGTTTCACGAGTAAAATACCTCACATTTTGATGATATAACTCATGCTTTATTTAAGTAGTGTTTTTTTGTGGTTTGCAAAAAAAGTTTGAAAAAAAGCGATGAGTTATTTCATTTTATCTCAAAGAGGAAAGTAACTCTTTGTGAATTGAGCCCCCTGTGAGGAGTGCTTCAGTAGTGTTTTCTTGTTGTCTGGCAAAGACCAATGTCACTGTGACCGAACATGAGAGAAAATCTCACAAAGGCGAAGTTCATCCATGTGCGGGGCAGAAACACTCACAAAATCGTGTGCGTTCCTGACCAACAGGCAAAATGCGCTGCTCTTTAGCAGACTCGGTGGGGGGTGCCATTATTCTGTGGCACCATGTGACTTAAAAAAAAAAAAAGGAAAACATTTTTCTTTCACTGCATTTCTCACAGGTACAGCAGCTCATTCAAATGAGCGGGCTGATGTCTGTAACGTTTGCGTGCAAACGTGCCGCACATATTGCTCCAGATTGCAAAAGAATACCTGACAGAGGTTCTAATCTTTCCACACCATCTTCAAAAAAATAAAAATAAAAATTGGCCTGGAGATGCACTTTTAGCCCAGGTTCACACTAGCGCGATCTTAGACATTGCATGCGATTCGTACCCGCACTGCAGGTGCCGATCACATGCGATGTCTGTGAGATGCAAGTTCAGCCAGGGGACTTTTTTCCCCCGCACTAAAATCAAATTGCATGGGTGTTCTGACCTATGCGATCTGATTCCTGTGCGAGTTCACAGTTCACACTGCGATCTGTGAACCGATCTGGGGGTGTCATTACCTTGTATTGACACCCGCAGCGGTTTCCAGAAGGCAGTGTGAACTGCCTGCGGGAGAGATGCGATGCGGAAACCAGCGCTGTAATTGCGCCAGTTCCCACATTGCATCAGTGTGAACCTAGGGGCTAATGCTTTTAAGTCCAAAAGGTACAGTATTCTTTTGGTGAGGCATTTTTGGCCCCATAGACTGCATAAAAACACATGAAAAACATAAAGAAGGCCCGAAAATGCAGAAGCGTTGTTTAATTCTGAGTGAACTTGAAGGTATCGTCTGTATAGAGAGGAATTGTGTTTGTGGGGTTTTGTGGTCTTCCCCACTCTCTAGTAATGCTTCCTATGAGAAGTGCTTCAATCACCTTTTCTTGCCGAGTCCCTATTGGGGATTTTTTCGCACTCCAGGTCTAATAAAACTGTTGTCAACGTGAGAGAATGTGAAAAGAAAAGCTATCAAACTGAGCCACAGATAGCAATAAAAAAACCTGACCGGGATTCTAACCCATCCACGCTTTATCCAGAACCTAAAAGAACCATGTACACATGTTGTAGCCACGGCAAAAATTAAACATTGTGTCTCATTCAATGGGCGTTACTGGCGTCAAACATGACCCGTGCAAGTCTATGGGGCCATCTTGAAAGTAAACCATGTGTAAGGCCCCGTACACACGTCCGAGAAACTCGACGGGCAAAACACATTGTTTTGCTCGTGGAGTTCCTTGTGAAACCGCCAAGGATCTCGGCGAGCCAAATTTTCCCATTGCCCAACGAGGAAATAGAGAACATGCTCTCTATTTGGCTCGACGAGTTCCTTGACGGGTTTCTCGGCGAAAAGTGTACACACGACCGATTTTCTCGACAGAATACGTCTCCCATCGAGTTTCTTGCTGAATTCTGCCGAGGAAACCGGTCGTGTGTACACGGCCTAATGCATGCAATCGTGGCGAGGTGGTGTGTGCCATTTACAGCATTAAATCAGGCAGTGAGGAGGAAGACCTATCGCCTCCACACTGCCTGTCAAACACCTCTGAAATGTAATCCACCATGGATCACTTTTCAGAGGGGAGGAAAAGACTGCTAAGCATATGAACAAGCCCTTACTCCAACTGAGCTCATAAAAACAGTTTTGCCTTTAGTTCTACTTTAAAGCCCAACTCGGGGTGAAAACATTTTTTCCCCCATGCAGTGGGGCAATGGTCAACTGCTCGTTTTGTGCAGGGGTGACCAGAAAGCTTACACTCATCTGGTCCTCCACTCCACCAACAAATGGCACTCCCCCACGATCCAGCGGGTGGACCGTTCCTGACAACCTCACATCCAGAGCAGGTCTATGGGTATGATGACGTTGGGAACAGTCCATCGCACAGACCACTAGACTGTGGGGGGCAGGAGCCACAGGGACCAGTCTTGTGCAACAGTGCAGGGAGGATCAGAGGATTAGGTAAGTATACAGTGGGTATAGAAAATAATCACATTTTGTTGTTTGCAGCCTGCAATGACAACAGACACAGTTTTTGTTTTATCCAGCTGTATTTACTCAGTGCAACTTATAACATTCAAGTGAAAGATATAACACCAACATGTCAGAAAAAAAAAAAACAGAATTATCGAGTTGGAAAAAGTATCAAATGTCAGTATTTTGTTAAACCACATTACAGCCTTAAAGCGGTAGTTCACCCTGACCCACATGATGTTACCATCGAGACAGGCATTGTAGCGCGAGCTACAGTATGCCTGTCCCGATTTTTTTAACCCCGTACTCACCTCGTAGTCGTCCATCGTAGATTTCGGCTCCCGCGGGGAATGGGCGTGCCTATGGAGAGGGAGGATGATTGACGGCCGGCCCTGGCACGTCACTCTCCCCGAAGACAGCCGGAGTAGGTCTCGGCTCTTCACGGCGCGTGCGCACAGGCTATGCGCACGCGTCGTGAAGACCAAGCCTATTTCGGCTATTTCCGGAGAAGCGTGACGCGCCAGAGCCGGCCGTCAATCATCCTCCGTCTCCAGAGGCACGCCCATTCCCCGGTATCTTCGATGGACGACTACAAGGTGAGTATGGGGGGAAAAAATTCGGGACAGGCATACTGTAGCTCGCGCTACAGTGCCTGATTTAAAGGTAAAAGAAAAAAAAAATTTTTTTTCCCTGTCGATAGGGTGAACCCCCGCTTTAAGTCTGTTGGAATATATCTTTGCACATCTAGACTTTGCGATATTTGCCCACTCTTCTTTTCAGAGCTGCTCAGTTAAATTTGATGGCGGCCGATTGTGGACTGCAGTCTTCAAGTCATTCTACATTCCTGCAACTGCATCAGAGTTGCTATTGGCCTCTTGCCAGCCTCTCTGACCAGTTTCCTCCTGGCTCTTTTATACAGTTTGGAGCAATGTCCTAATCCAGGGAGGGTCTGAGTTGTACCAAATACCTTTTACTTCCTAATAATATACTTCACTGTGCTTCTAGGATATATATATATATATATATATATATATATATATATATATATATATATATATATATATATATATATATATATATATATATATATATATATATATATATATATATATATATATATATATATATATATATATATATATATATATATAGTTTGGGGGTTCTGTATAATTTTCTAGCAAAAAAATTATGATTTTTACATGAAGGAGAGAAGTGCCAGAATAGGCCCGGTATGGAAGTGGTTAAAAAAGGGGGTACACTGTCCTTGTGAATTCCTCCAGTGGTCCACTTCTGTCCCCCACCTGGGTAATCGTTTCTGTGCCCGTTTCTCACTCCACACAGAAACGCAATGCCTTCGCTATATTAGATCTCTCTCTCTGTTCTCCAATCCCCGGCCTAGACAAAAATGAGCAGCTAACCCATGCAGAGCGGGCACAGCCCCACTGCCAGCAAAAAGCTGGTGAACTCCAAAAACATTGCTACAATGTCACTGTATACACAAATCATCACACAGCAACCATGCAAAAACAAGTTCAGGTCAGGCTGGGTTCACACCATTCCAAATTGGATACTAAAGTGAGGTCACTACACAAAAACACACACACTCCAGTGCTGTTTCAGGTGCATTTCTAAATGTGTGTTTTTGATGCGTTCAAAACTTCCAATACAGTCCAGTGCAGGAAAAATGCAGCATGTTCTACTTTTTTGGGGAACTGAAAAGCCCTGGAACTGACTGCACTGGTGTGGACTATGCCATTGGAAACTGTATAAGCCACTCATCAGAGAAATTTTCCCCAATGGGGTTTTTAGGCAGCTCAAGTATAACCCACTTTCCATGCGTTTTTGATGCAGAATAAAAATGCACTGAACTGCATGTGGTGTGAACTGGCCCTTACTCCAGAGACACTGGCACAAGGTAAAAAGCAAGGTTTTCACACACATATAGAATCTACTACATGACCAATAAAGAGGATGCAAAGTGCAAACTACCACCAGTATACAGGACTGTGCTACCTGCGCAACACCAGAATGTGCAATCAAATATAAAGGATCATATACTAAAAGCATATAGAAATGCCAGTGCTCCTTTCATAATAGTCAAGATTTTTGTACATAAACAAAAAAAATATATACAATATACACACACACAAAGAATACACTAAAAATATATACATAAAGTATATACTATAAATATATTATGAATGATAAAGTACAAAAGCACTAGAAGTGCTGCATACATTGAGATGTTGTATCCCCCAGCTATAGGATATATGGAATTTATAGTGTATATAAGTTATATAAATAGATAGTGTGTGTGTGTAAATACTGTATAGAATGTATATATATATATATATATATATATATATATATATATATATATATATATATATATATAGTACATGGAATGTATATGTGGAATATATAGAACATATATAGTGTACATGGAATATATATGGAGTATATAGACTATATATATATATATATATATATATATATATATATATTGTACATGGAATATATATGGAGTAAATATAGTGTGTATGTGGTATATATAGTGTACATGGAATATATATAGTGTATATGGGGCATATATGGAGTGTATATACTGTACATGGGATATAGTGTACATGGAATACATATCTATATATAGAGAGTACATGGGATATATATAGAGTACATATAGTGTACATGGGATATATATATATATATATATAGAGTACATGGGATATATATAGAGTACATATAGTGTACATGGAATATATATATATATATATATATATATATATATATATATAGTACATGGGATATATATAGGAGTACATATAGTGTACATGGGATACATATCTATATATAGAGAGTATATGGGATATATATATAGGAGTACATATAGTGTACATGGAATACATATCTATATATAGAGAGTACATGGGATATATATAGAGTACATATAGTGTACATGGGATATATAGAGAGTACATATAGAGTACATGGGATAGATATATATATATATATATATATAGTACATATAGTGTACATGGGATATATAGAGAGTACATATAGTGTACATGGGATATATATATATATATATATATATATATATATATATAAAAATATATATATATATATAGAGTACATATAGTGTACATGGGATATATAGAGAGTACATATAGTGTACATGGGATATATATAGAGAGTACATATAGTGTACATGGGATATATGGGGTACAGACGTAATGTGGGGGCCCCTCTGATCTCTCTCTCACACACACACACGGTGTCACTCACCATACTCCTCGCTATAAAAGCCAACATGACTGAAGCGAAGAGCCGTGCTCCGGTCCCGGTACAAAGTCCCCGTGTGATCTGTCACTCACAAGGACAGGGTGACAAGGGTACAAGGAAACTTCATTGCTGATCTCCAGTACACAACTGGTATTGCCCATAGTGACCAGGGTGGGGCGCAGGGGCCATTTTTAAACTGGGCATGCCCATTTCGAGGTTTCTCCTACCCGGGGAGGGTTAATCATTAACTCGAGGCGCTGTTATGTACATTCCACCTGAACCATGGAATGTTTGCAAATATGACACTACGACACATTTCCAGTAACAAACGTGGCGCCCGTTGCAGCCGCCATCTTTACTAGTGGCAAATATAGCACCGGGAGAATTTATTTCGTCTTTGTTTATTATTATTTAAAAAAACAGCAATATTTTATCACGCGGGGACTGACTAACAGTTATCAGACAACTTTTGACACTGCATTTTAGGGTTTGCCCTCATCTAGAATGGCAGGCGGCTGGCACAGGCGCCATGTTTGATGTTGGCAATGCCATGGATTGAGGGGAGAGGGCATTGTGAGGGGGGTCGAGGGGTGATCGAACACAGAAGAGGGTTTTAAGGATGGGCTGTTTATGAGAGGGACAGAGAAGGGGGGTTTCTTTTTGACTAGAACACGTGAGCGAGGAAAGGGGGGCGTGTCGGTGTGAGGACAGGGGTGAAAGGTGAAAGGTGAGAAGTTCCCGGCTGCAGGAAGATGGCTGAGAGGGAGCAGCAGACAGGTCTGTCACTAGGGGCCCCTACTTGTTACCAGGGTGGGCCCTTGTTACTATGGTAACCATGGGGGGAGGCAGAGGGTGCAGCTTGTACCATGGCTGCTGTGGAAGTCGAAGTCCCAGCATGTTATATGAGCAGACATCCCTGGTGCTGGAGGTGTGCTTCAGGAAAATCCTTCTTTCCTTGGACCCACTTCCTGTCCTCATACCTGTGTTCCTTTAAGGGGCTCTCCACACAACTTTCTATTAGTTGTGACACCCTGTATTGCTGTCTGTGTCTGCACTGGGGAGGTGTACACCTTCATCTGTCCTGGTCACTGTTGTCACCAGACAGGAAGTGAAGGGAGATCCAAAATGTTGCCATTGTCCCCTGGAGGAGGAGGGGTGACTTCCGCCCGGCAACAACTGACAAATCTGAGTCCCCAAACTTCAGAGAGTTTCCTTCTAATGTCACCAGGGAGCGAGGGGAAGTCCGAAGTTTTACACTTGTCACAAGAACACGAGTTGATTCCTCAATGGAGGGATCTGTTCTGGTGACAATCAATTGGGGATTTCTTCTTACTTCCTGTGGAGTCTTTCTGGGACAGGAAGTAAAAGTTACTTCAACTAAACTCCTACAAAACCTCACAGAGGCTTCAACCCTTCCCTGCTGTACTGTGAACTATCGCTGTTCACATGTGGGCCCCTCGTCTGAGCAATTACGTGTGACCAGAGCCCCTGACTGACCCGGACACAGACCTCGTGTGTAGGGTTACCACCTCATCCCTTTAAACCCGAACACATAGTAATTACACAGGTTCTGGGGCTAATTTAATGTCGATAAGGGTCCTTTCACACTAGCGGACCGTTCGTCCGCTCATTACAAGTCCGTTAACGGACTTGTAATGAATCCCTATGGGATCGCGTCCGTTAGCGGATGGAGCATCCGCTAGCGTCCGCGTCAGTCGGGATCCGCTTTTCCGAACGGAAGAAACCCTATTTTTCTTCCGTTCGGCGGAACGGATCGGATGCAGACGGACAGACGGTCCGTCTGCATCCAATCCCCCATAGGGGAGAGCGGAGCAGAGACAGGGCGGTCTCTGCACTGTGTGCGGGGACCGCCCTATCCGCCGACAGCTCAGCGGGGATCCCAGCTGAGCTTTGGCAGACACACGGAGCGGACCCAGAAACGGTCCGCTCCGTGTGAAAGAGCCCTTAGGCACCAAGTGAGTTTATTTAGCACCTTAATCAGCCAGAGAACCTGTGTAATTAATATGTTTTAGGTTTTAAAGGGATGAGGTGGCAACCCTACGCGTGTGCCCAGGGTAGGGTTGCCACCTCATCAATTTAAACATGAACACCTATGAATTACACAGGTCCTGAGGCTAATTTAATGCAGATAAGGCACCACGTGAGTTTATTTACCGCCATAATCGGTGTAATGAATGTGTGTTCAGGTTTACCGGGATGAGGTGGCAACCCTAGCCCAGGGTCAGCCTTCCTGCCCAGAACTGGGTGCAGGTAATAGTGCAGTTTGTATGCGGCCGTTGCTGCGTCTGAGGTGTTGCGTCTGAACGCAGCAAACTATCCACCCCCTTTCACCAGTGAGAATATGACCTCACAGTCTGGGCTCGTCCTCACCACGATGTGAACGTGCCCAGCCCTATCTTGTGAAAAACATTGCAATGCTTGCTTTTTTTCACCCTTTCTCAAACTTCTGTGAGCTGCAACATGTTTGGGAATGTTCTAGTTCAGATCAGCTGAGAAAAAATGTGACTTTTATTTTTTTACACACATTACTGTGTGAACTGAAACCAGAGAACATCAAGCCAATGGCCTTGTCCTTGTGGTGGGAATGCTTTGGACTTCCATTTAGGCATCATTCTCATTAGGGGTGAGCTCTGGCGTGTTTGCACACTTCACGTGCAGAGCCTGCCAGGAAGTCTGCACTGAGCTGCGCTAATCACAGGCAGTGAGACGTTTCCTAATCTCTGCAGCCGAGCATCGTAAATGTCTCTCTGCCTGTGATTAGCGCAGCGCCGGGCTGACTTCCTGGTGGGCTCTGCACGTGGAGTGTGCGAACACGCCCAAGCTCATTCCTAATTCACATTAGTGCGTCTCCAAAGTTGCACGATTCTCTGGACTGAAGTTGCATCAAAGTAGTGCTGGCGCCATTTCTAAGTCGCACCAATTTGAAAAGGTGGCGTTTAAAAAAAAAAAAAGGGCTACGACTGGATGTCCACATCGCATTACAAGTCGCACAAGTATGAATGGAGGCTAAAGGATCGGTAATTCTGACAAGAAATCTGTGGATTTTTTCCGAAGGAATTCCGACTCAAACATGTGTTGCATACACCACATGGTCACACCAAATTCCACCTGTCAAGAACGCAGTGACATACAACACTACAACGAGCCGAAAAAAATGAAGTTCAATGCTTCTGAGCATGCGTCAAATTGATTCAGAACATGCATGTTTTTTTTTGCGCGTTGGAATTGCATACAGACGATCGGAATTTCCGACAAGAACTTTTCCAGTCTGAAAAATTGAGAACCAGCTCTCAATCTTTTCTTGGAGGAAATTCCAACAGAAAAATTCAGATGGAGCATACACACGGTCTTTTCCGACCAAAAGCTCACATCAGACTTTTCCTGTCGGAATTTCCGATCGTGTGTACGCGGCATTAGACTGCATTCACACTGACTTGCAATAAATTGCAGAGACAATGAATACATTTCCATTCGTTTTATACACGTTTAAACACGCGGTGTGTTAAAATGTGCTGCATTTTGCAGGATTTCCTGTGAGATCCCATTTTATGGGTCACAAAATAAATCACAAAGCAAACCTTTTTTCTTTACTTGCCCTGCATTTTACACACATTGATCCGTGTTATGTTAGCATGCATACATGTTGTTGCATACAACGCAGTGTTGACCTGTGCAGAAATACAGATCAACGCACTGCTCCCTATGGCTACATTCACACCTGAGCGACGTGGTAGTGCCATGGTTTTTGCGCTTTTTTAGTGCGACATGTAGCCCCTGTACCTTTTTTTTTTTTTTTTGAGTGAACTTTAGTGTGTTTTATGCATTGCAAAACGCACTTTTTTTTTATGTTTAGTGAGTCGTTGAGACTGAATGGCTTCCAAACACATTGCGTGTTTGCTGTGTTTTTACTACATTTCAGAAACTGGCGCAGAAATGTATGTTTAGCTGTTTATGAGGCCTTAAAAGGGTTGTAAAGGTTCAGTTTTTTTTTTTTTTAAAACAAACATGTCATACTTACCTCTGCTGTGCAGTGGCCCCAATCCTCCTCTTGTGGGGTTCCTCTGCGGTGCTCCTGGCTCCTCCTCTTTTCAAGTGCCCCGTCGGAGAAGCGCTCCCGTGTCTTGCTTCTGCGTCTATTTGATAGCAGTGCAGCTATTGGCTCCCGCTGCTGTCAATCAAATAATCTAGCCAATCAGGATACGAGATACTGTCCGGAGCTGGTGTGCTTGTTCCCTTTGTGGGAAACACCGGGCTCAGGCAAGTATAACGGGGGCACGGGGAGGGATGCTGAGTGATGCCACGTACACACGATCCGAATATTGTACGAAAAATGTCATCTGAGAAAGAATCGTCCGATAATCGGATCGTTGGTACAGGGCTGGACCAGCCAATCATTTAAGTTCATCCGATTATTATTTTATCGCACATGCACGTACAATTTTAGTTTGGTCAGTACAGTTGTCGTCTGAAAATACAACACAAATACATTACAACACATGACATCACTTCCGATTTTTTTTTTTTTTTCTGTCGTACGAGAATTTTCGTGACTTTAGTAACCTATTCAATTTCTACTTGCGACTATTAAACGAAAAAAGTCGGACGATCTGTCGTCCGATTTTCGGATCGTGTGTACGTGGCATGACAGAAAGTTTTTCACCTTAATGCATTAAGATGAAAAACCTTGAGTCTCGGTTCACACTATTGCCGCATTCGTTGCACAGCAGGGGTCTGGTGCGTGCTGGTTCACTGTTTCAGGTCCGATTTCAGCCTGAATTTTGGGCGGAATTTGGACCTGAAACGCACCAAAAAGGCACACGTTTTTCCTGCACACTGCACCAGACCCGCTGCAGAGATATGTGAACCGGCTCCATAGAGAGCCAGTCACATTCTCCTGCTATGCAAATTGGATGCGGATAAACGAGCATTCAATTCGCATAGGTGTGAACCGAGCCTGAGAGTTTATAACCCCTTTAAGGGTTAGTTCATATTTAAGAAAATAGCCTGTGCAGATAAGGGGCGTCTGTAGAGAAATAACAAACTGTGCAGCTCTGACCAAAGTTGAACGCCCTTGTTATGCACTTGCCCGACAGCCACATTCATATATACTGCGGTATGTCGGCCGCTCTGCGCCAGATGAAGTACGTGTATGTGATCCAGGTCTTCAGGTAGGGGTTGCGTGGGCCTCCCACCCCGGCTGTGCTGCTGTTAACTGCAGCACATCCGGGACCCGCTGATTGGCGGAGCTAATGACAGGAGAGAACCCTGTGTTGGTAAACAACACAGAGCTCTCTACTGACAGCAGCGATGTGCTGTTTTTTTTTCGCTCAGCGTAAAAATGGCACATTGCTTAGTGAAAACATCACACATTACATTTGTTAGGCACACAGTTAACCCATTGATTGCCCCTAGATGTTAACCCCTTCACAGCCAGTGTCATTAGTACAGTGACAGTGTATATTATTAGTACTGATTACTGCATTAGTGTCCCTCGAGATGCTAGTGTCAGATTGCCCGCTGCACTATTACAGTCCCTTTATAAGTCACTGATCACCGCCATTCGTTTTGTAAAAAGTATATATACCATAATTAGTAGATGCTATAACTTTCTTTAAACCAATTAATATACACTTATTGTTGTTTTACCAAAAAATAACATCAGTGTGAACCGGGGCTTAAACAGCGCTGCAGAAAACACACCTGGGTGGCCAATGTGTAGGTGAACGGCTGTGATCTGAGCTGTCTTTTGATGACTAGGACAGCTCCATCACATCCAGATAGTCTTCACCAGCACACCTTCTTCATGTGTAAGGCCCCCTTCACACTGGAGCAGGAGGTGCGGTGGCGGTAAAGCGCCGCTAATTTCGCAGCACTATTCGGCCACTAGCGGGGCAGTTTTACACCCGCTATCGGCTGAGAAAGGGTTAAAACCGCAGAGGCACATTGTTGTTGGTATAGCTGCGCTGTCCAATTGATTTCAGTGGACGGGAGTGGTATACACACCGCTCCTTCACCGCTCCAAAGATGTGGCTAGCAGGACTTTTTTTCCCTTCCTGTTAGCGCACCGCTCCAGTGTGAAGCCCTCAGGCTTTCACACTGGAGAAACAACAGCAGCTATTTAGGGTCAGTTTGCAGGCGCTGTTTTTAGCGCAATAGTACACCTGCAAACTGCTTCAGTGTAAAAGGGGTCTAAGAAAACAAACTTAATGGAATAACATGGTAATCATCATTTTATTTGACTTTTAGCCTAGGTTCACAATACTGCGAATTTGATCAATTTTTTTTTTTAGTCCTGTGTAAGGTGCGAATTTACCTTTTGCGTTTTGAGGTAGACAGGTGTGAATTTACCGCAAATTTCAGGAGGCTGACAGTTAACAATTTGCAGAAATGTGAACTGTGTGCTGCGAGTTTACTGTAAGTTCAATTGAATCCTATAAAGATAAAATTTGCACTGCACCTCCGGAATTTGCATTGCACCTGCAGTCAACACGCACAGGACCCCCACCCCTTTTTTTTTTCTCACACCAAATTTGCAGTGCATAGATGTGAACCCAAGCCATGGAATACTATGCTTTTTACATGACCTGCAAATACGTGTGTTCCTGAACGCATCAAACACGCCGTAAATTGGCATCAGTGTGAACCCAGGCTTAGGGTCAAGTCATTTCATCATTGGGAACCCAGACAACAACAGAAGCAAGATTAGTTATTGGGACATGTGCTATACTCATGCTTGTTCTGGGCTAGCAGCTTGCGATTTATAGGAGAAAGCGGATACTACATGCAGGATGTCAGAGTGATTACTT
This sequence comes from Rana temporaria, assembly GCF_905171775.1. NCBI lineage: Eukaryota > Metazoa > Chordata > Amphibia > Anura > Ranidae > Rana > Rana temporaria. Next base: position 143,112,192 of record NC_053497.1, on the reverse strand, counting down.
CATACTAAGTCTGCATTTTTCACTCCATTCACAAAATGTACAGTCTCTTGTTCAGTGATCAACTATTTTACCCCAGAGAAGCCCTAAGAATAGTTTTTAGGTCTCGGAAGTCCTGCTATAAAAAAATTGGGAGTCATTGGGAAAATGCCACTCCCCCATGCTGCTGGCTCTGCCAAGGGGCACTGGACCCAGAACTATGGAAGCACCATCAGATGGGGAGTCCATCATACATAGCTCAAAGAACTCGTAGTTACATCTGGAGGAACACTATGGTTCCATGGAGCCCTGGTTGAGAGTGATTGCCTTAGGCTCCATGTACACAAGACGCTTTTACAACTGCTCCTAAATGATTAAACTTAACAGATAGTAACCCACGTTTAAATGTCCGTTTTGCCACGTTTAATCGTGTTTAGCGTCTGAAACGTTGAAATCTTCTGCGTCTGAACCCATTTTTTTGCTTTCAAAGAAACGCTGTAAAACGCAACTGCCTAAAAATTGCAATAAACGAGACTGTGTACATGGTCACATAGGGTAACATTGAATGAGTTCAGGGGCAGTTGAAAAAAGCATCCAACTGCCTCTGAACGTATGTTTAGCAGCGTCCCGTGTCATGGGGCCTTAGGCTGGCCATAACTTATACAATTTTCTTGTACAATTTTCCTTTAGGTTTAGCAAAAGCATATAATATGAGGTCAAACCTAAACACTTTCAACTTTTATCCAGTCGGGCAGGCACTTGCACTACATAGGTAAATCTAATGCCGTGTACACACGATCGGAAATTCCAACAAGAAAAGTTCGATGTGAGCTTTTGGTCGGAAATTCTGACCGTGTGTAGGCTCTATCTGACTTTTTCTGTCGGAGTTTCCGACGGCAAAAATTTGATAGCTGGTTCTCAATTTTTCCCGACAAGAAAAGTTCTTGTTGGAAATTCCGATCGTCTGTATGCAATTCCGATGTGCAAAAAAAACACTCATGCTCTGGATCAATTTGTATAATCTACATTATACACCTACAAGACACGTTCAACAGCCATGGTGAAGGCAAAGGAAAACTGCGACCGCGCAGGGTTGGATAAGCATCAGTATCCCAAGGGGATCAGTTGAACAGACACAACATAAACAAACAGTGCCAAATTAACGAGCACCAAACAGGGAACTCGCGTTTTTATCCCAACCGGGGGAAGTGCTATTGCTCAGTGGGCAATGTAAGGTCGAGCAGCCATGAAGGTATAGACAGTATATGTATCATTGAGGATCGTCTGCGGACGGTCTCGCCACTCTCAGGTGGGTCTAGCAGCCGCCCACAGAAGACGTAGGGATTCTAGGGGCCACGGACGGGGCAGGGGGGGCACAAAGGCCTCCATCAAACCACCCCCCGCCTCCACCCGAACACCAGAGGCACCAAGTGCGGGGAACAGGGTCCTCACACGAGACCATCGGTGTCCCAATAGAACCAAGGGACAGCCTCACGAACCCTGAGGCTCTTTACAGCTATTTCAGTTCTCGACCTTTTGTTTAGTCTTCCGGTCGGTATTGCAGTTGCAAATATAACAGATAGACATACATTTGTGGGTATAGGAGAAAGAATGGGGACAGAGTTTTGGTATGGAGAAGAGGGAAAGAGGGAAGGAGGTGAGAAACAGACATTGAAAGTTCAGGTGTACCTGCATTCTTGTCGGGAGCTGCATACTACTCCACGCCGAGCCCGTCACGTCAGAGTCTAATTTTCTTGTGTGTAGCCGACTATAGGCAAACGGGAGGCATCTGATAATTCTAGTAAAGCGACATCCAGGCTGGACGGGACAAAGGTAGGGTCAGAACTGTAATCCGACCAGGGAGCCCATATGCTGTTGAACCGGTCTCTAGTGTCTCGACATGTCACTATCCAGTCCTCGGTTTCCCTGACTGCATTCACCCCCACGATCCACTCCTCCCGAGTGGGGATTCTGGATTTTTTCCAGTGGATTGGAAGTAGGCGCCTCGCCGCGTTAAGCAGGTGTGGCAGCACACTTTTCTTGTAGTGTTGGAGGGGGATCGAGGGGATATGCAGCAGGAAATGCTTCGGGGACAAAGGAACCTCCACTCCGGTCACTACCTTAATTTTTTCACACACGTCTTCCCAGAAAGGTTTGATTAGGGGGCAGTCTCACCATATGTGTACCAATGTACCTCTAAGTTTGCAACCTCGCCAGCACATCGGTGACGTGGAGGGGTAAATTTGGGCCATGTCCGCCGGGACCCTATACCAACGGGATAAGATTTTAAAGTTTGTTTCCTGTGTTCTCGAGTCGATAGAGGACGAGTGGGTCAGTTGTGCGTCCGTGAACTCTGTCCCTAGGTCAGATTTCCACCGTCGGACATAGGCAGGTTTAGTTTGCGGCGAAGCAGAGTTAAGAAGTTGGTACAGTTCTGACACCATGTGGGGAGTGGGGGTGTCGTCGGTGAACAAGCGCTCAAACGGGATGAGGGGTCTCTAATCTTATGACCGTGAGTCTCGAAGAAGTGGTGTATTTGTCTATATTTCCAAAAGTTCATGCGGGAGCCCTGACGGCCTACTGGGAGAGCCTCATAGCTCAGGAGTCTACCGTCCTTCATGAGTTTCCCACAGCTGGCGTTCCCATCATCAACCCATGACTCAAAGAAGGCCATTTGCTCGCTTGGGGGAAATCATTGGATGCCGCCCAAGGGAGCCAGCGGGGACACAGGGGGGGCCAAGTTTAACTCCGCATTGGTCTTATCCCAAACAGACAGTGTATGGGAGGTCGTGTCGGACAGTCCCCTATGCTCCCGTGACAACCACGGTGCATAAGACAAGTTCCTACCCGCCAGGCTCTTCTCCATGGGTACCCAGAGTTTTAAATGGGTATGGAAACGCCAGTTGAGGATCCTCTGCAGAGCTATTGCTCGGTAGTATTGTCTAACATCCGGGGACCCCCAGTCCTCCCGCCCGCTTCGGGCGTCGCAGTATCCTAAGCGCCACTCTAGATTTGCGTGCTTTCCAGATGAAAGCGGACATCATGCTGGAGATACGGTCGAAGAATAGTTTGGGTAAGGGGATTGGGAGCTTTTGCAAGTAGAAAAGTATGCCTGGCAGGACAGTCATTTTTATAATATTCACCCGATCTAACCATGTGAAGGCCGAGCGAGTCCACCGCAGTAGGTCGTTTTTAACCGTGGTCATCAATGGGGCATAGTTTGCAGCATAAAAGGTATTAAACCTGTCAGTGAGCTGTATTCCCAAATACCGTAGGGACGTCGCGGTCCAGGTAAAGGGGAAGAAGGCCCGGAGGTCGGCGGCCAAATGGGTGGGGAGGTTATGGGGAGAATTTCTGACTTCGTTAAGTTAATTTTGAAATTGGACAAAGTCCCAAAGAGCTTCAATTCCTTCATCAGGTTGGGTAGTGATATCAGCGGGTTCGATAAGTGGAAAAGGACATCGTCGGCGTATGCCAAGAGCTTGTGTTCCGTATTCCTAGGAGAGAGGGCGCCATTCACCTTGACTTGAGCACAAGGTGTGGAATATAGGGCCAGGATCGTCGCCATTATTCGCGGGCCTTGACCGATCGATCGCAGAACCTCCGTCATGTACGGCCAGTCCACGTGATCGAAGGCCTTTTCGGCGTCTGAAAGGATAATGTAAGATGGGGGGTTTGGGCAGGTACGAGCCCAGTGGATAAGCTGGACCGCCCTAAGGGAGTTATCTCTGCCTTCTCTACCCACTATGAAGCCTGTCTGGTCAGGGTGCACAATCCCAGGTAGGAGGTGTTTAAGCCTATTCGCTAAAATTTCGCCAGAAGTTTTATGTCCAAGTTGAGAAGGGAGATGGGGCGATAGCTCTGGGGGACGGTGGGGTCCTTGCCCTCCTTAGGGATCACAGTGATGTGAGCCAGCAGGGCTTCCAAAGGGAAGTTTTTACCCCCTGCCAAATAATTAAAGTATTTGCACATGGGAGCCGCCAAGTGGGAAAAGAAGGTCTTATAGTACGCCTTAGTAAGCCCATCAGGGCCAGGGCTCTTCCCATTAGGCAAGACCTCCACCGTGGCCCCAAGCTCAGTGGCAGTGATCGGGAGCTCTAGCGCCGCGGACTGGTCATCTGTAAGAGGGGGTAGGCCAGCTGAATTAAGGTATTCCCAGATCGCCTGCTGTCTGGCGTCCTGTACACTAGGGGAGAGGTCTGAACTCAAGTTATAGAGATCAGCGTAGTAGTCCCGAAACCCCGAGGCTATCTTAGAGCAGTGCACCATCATTTCTCCCAAGGGGGAGCGCAGTTTCTGAACATGGGACAGGGCATGTTGTTTCCTAATTGCACGCGCAAGCATCCGTCCGCATTTGTTCCCGTGTTCATAGAATCTGTGGGCCATATAGCGGAATTGTTTACTAGTTTGGCGATCTAATAAGCGCAGGAACAGTTCTCGCAACTCTGTCAGCTCCCTCAGGAGTCCCGTTCGCCTTATGTTTTAACTCAGCCTTCCCCAGGGCTGTGTGTACCCTGAGAAAGTCGGCCCTGCGCTCCCGTTTAAGTCTTGCGCCCTGGGATATCAGCTCCCCACGGACTACTGCTTTGTGGGCCTCCCATATCAGGCCTTCCTCCATTCTGTCAACCGAGTTTTCAGCAAAGTAGTGGGACAGTGTGTCCGACACTCCCCTCACTGCTCCCAAATCGTCCAATAAGTTGTAATTTAACCTCCACGTCTAGGCCTTACGTAGGCCCGACGGCAGGTCTAGAGCAATCGTGACCGGGGCGTGGTCTGAAATAGAGATGTTGCCAATGGTTGCGGTCTGGAGTCGGTCTAGTGTTTTAAGATCAACATATATGTGATCTATGCAGGTATAAACATTGTGTACTTTGAAATAATAGCTAAAGTCGCGGTCCGTGGGGTGCAGTGATCGCCAGCAATCAGTGAGGAGGTGAGACTGTAAAGTTTTACGAAAATGTTTGAGAAAAGCATAAGAATGTGGGGATTTCGCATGGGAAGTATCGAGTAGGGGATCAGGGCTGACATTGAAGTCTCCTCCTAAAATCAGGAGGCCCTCTCTAAAGTCTGCCAGTCGGTCTAGGGTGGAGTCAATAAAAGTGAGTTGGTCTGTGTTTGGGGCATTAATCGTCGCGAATGTATACATCTGGCCAGCGATACTACCCTTGAGAAACACATACCTACCCCGGGGTCTATGTCATTACCCAAGGGCTGGAAGGGACAGGCTTTGTGTATTGCGATAGCTGTACCCCTAGACTTAGAGGACTTAGGGGAATTGCTGAGGAAACACTGGTTAAAGAGGTGAGTGGGCAGCCTAGGGAGGGACTGGGGCGTAAAATGGGTCTCTTGGAGGAAGAGCACCTGTGTTTTCAACCGCTTTAGTTCCCACCACAATTTACTACGTTTGTGGGGGGAGCAAAGCCCCCTGACATTATATGTGCTTACCTGGAGCGTGGCCATAGGGAGGTTGGGGATGGACGAATCCTGCTGATTGGTGACGTGCTCGGCGTGGGAGATCGGACAACAGGGCACACCTGGGAGAAGCAAAGGGAGGAGAGCAAGGACAGAGTTAAGAGAAGAAAATAGGGAGAGAGGGGGCGGGAAACACACAAGGTAAGTAGAAAATAAACATCAGGTAAAACAGTATGGCCAAAGCCACTACATTCAAAATCACATCTAAAGGCCACGCCCAGGGCCCCACCCCCTATATGGGGGGGGTCTCGAGCCCCCGACTGTGATCCCGGCAGGGATCGTCACCCCAAGACGGGTGGCCTATTGGGGGTACGTGAACCAACATGGGGAAAAGACGGGAAGACTCCCAGCCCCGCCCACCCCACCTAACACGGTGCGATGGGAAGGGGAGAGCAGGGGGGGGTTGCCAACCAGGGGAACCAGCTTGAGGCTTAAGGGGTAGTAAGGTTAGTGTTTGTGGCCTAGGCCAGGGCAGCGGGAAGAGTCGCACCCCACAATATCCTTTAGGAAAGCACACAAGGCAAATCAGGATGGTTGGGCAGAAGTGGGGGACAGAGCACATATGGCCCTAGTGCAATATAAATAGAAAAGTCCATATCCCCACAATCAGGGAAGCAGCACAGTGAACAGCATCAGCGTAGAGCAACAGTGCTGACAGTCAATTAGAGAGCCGGGTCTGCAGGAGGGTCAGTGGGACGGCGTCCGCGGTCTCTCCTACAGTTCCTGCGTGGGGCTGATTGCCACGGCTGAGATTGCGGCAATCTTGGTGCAAACGGGTCAGGCGAGCCCCTCCAGTCAGGGAAGTCCACCGGGTCCAGGTCCAGGGAGGCCAGGAAATTCGGGAGGTCATCCTTAATGCGGAGCGTCACAGTCTTGCCTTCTTTAGTGACTTGAAGGTAGAAGGGAAATCCTCAGCGGTATGTCAGGCATGCATCCTGAATAGCCGTCAGGAGAGGGCGGAGTGCTCTGCGCTGCAAAGGGGGGGGGGGCCTGGCAATGTCCTGGTAGAAGGCCAGGTGCGCGCCATCAAAATCAAAAAAGGGTCTTCCACGCATTTTCTGCATTATGCGATCTTTAAGAGTGTACTTATGAAGTTTACAAATGATGTCTCTGGGATTGTTCACATCTTGGGAGGGGGTCTTCAGGGCCCTATGTGCCCGGTCTATCTCAATGGTGGCTGTTGCTGGCAGTCCCAATATTTCCTTAAAGACGTCTTCCAGGGTAGGAATAATGTCCCTTGCACCAGTAGCTTCTGGCAGGCCACGGACCCTTATGTTGGCCCTACGGCAGCGGTTCTCCATGTCATCAAGCTGACAGAGCAAGGCCTCTATCTGATGGTCCTGTGTAGTACACTTGTCCTGGAGCATGGAAATGACCGGGAGGGATTCCTCAAACCTCTGCTCCAGGGACTCCAACCCCCCCCCCCCCCTCCCCCAGATGCGTGGTATCAGCTTTGAGCTGTGCAATGTCATACTTCAGGGCCTTCTCTACCCTGTCTGCAAAACGTTCCAGGTCAGCCTTAGTGGGGAGGGACCAGATATGGCGCCTAATGTCCATGTCCTCTAAGGCCTCGTACAGACGACAGGACAGTCCGCTGAAAACGGTCCGCCGTACCGTTTTCAGCGGACATGTCCGGCCGGAGATTTTTGTATGATGGTTGTACACACTGTCATACAGAAATCTGCGCGGACAGACAGCGCGGTGACGTGTCCACGCCGTCGCCATGACGATGACGTGCACGACGCTGGAAGGTCAATGCTTCCACGCATGCGTCGAAGTGATTCGACGCATGCGAGGGATGGCGGCCGGTCGGACATGTACGGTGAGTCTGTACAGACGACCGAACATGTCCGACGGACAGGATTCCAGCGGACATGTTTCTTAGCATGCTAAGAAACATTTGTCCGCTGCAAAACGGTCGGCTGGACAAATGTCCGCTGGAAACCTGTCCGGTCGGCCGTACACACAACCAAACATGTCTGCTGAAACTGGTCCGCGGAGTCGGATTCCGCCTGATCTTCCTCCCTGAGCACGGGGGAGCCGGGGGAGAGATTCACTCACCGACCCTGGAGATGGAACCGGGGATTCTTCCAGCGTCTGCGATCGGGTGTGCTGGGAGGCCGTTGGAGTTTTTGAGGCCTTCGTCGTCGGCGCCATCTTTGGAGCCTCGCGGACGCGTGCGCTACTCCCGGCGAAGAAATCCAGCTGTCCCTGCCTGGTCCGGTCAGTCCTCGGTGGCTGGGAGGTGGACCAGTTTCTCTGGGACATCGTAGGCGTTGGATGGGGTAAGATTCTCCCCTTCAGCTGTGAGAAAGTGCGGCGGTGAGACGGAGCTGAGGAGACACACGTCCTCACTCCTCCATAGCCAGGACACGCCCCCCGCTCGGGATCAATTTGACGCATGCTCTGAATCATTGAACTTCATTCTTCTCGGCTAGTTGTAGTATGGTACGTCACTGAGTTCTTGACGGTCGGAATTTTGTGTGACCGTGTGTGTATGCAACACAAGTTTGAGCCAACGTTCCGTCGGGAAAAAAATCCATGGTTTTCTTGTCGGAATTTCCGATCGTGTGTACGCGGCATAAGGGAAAATAGTATAATGTATGGCCAGCTTTAGAGTGATCTCTGCATCAGGCTGCACCAAAATAGGAGAGGACCCCCATCGTATGACCTGTCACAGCCATGTGACCTGTATCTTCCTCCCCCCCCCATAGCAAACAAATGGGGCTTTGCTTGCTTTAGAGCAGTGGTTCTCAACCCTGTCCTCAAGTACCCCCAACAGGCCATGTTTGCAGGTTTTCATTTATCCTGCACAGGTGCCCTAAAATCAGAGTCAATGGCTTGGTATTTTGGACAGCTATTCTATGTAAGAGAAATTTCCAAAACATGGCCTGTTGGGGGTACATGAGGACAGGGTCGAGAACCACTGGTGTAGAGCACCGAAGTAAGCAGAATGGAAAGGCACATTGGTAGTTGAATGCAAATCAATTACAACAATTTTATACATGTAGTTACCTGTTTTTCTTCTCTCTGACAGGCTCCCACCATGGGGATGAGGTTCTTCCATCTCTTGTAGGACATACCTATATTGTTCCAAAGAAAGAGATCAACACGGTTCCGGACATGGCCAAATGGAAACGTTCTCAGGTACGGTCTATTTTCAGTTTTGCTGTAGGGATGAAAGTAATGAGATGTATTGGGGCTGCCTTTGCAGACTTTCTTCTGAATATGCTAGATTGGTGGTGTTCAAACTGTGTCCCATGGGCCCTTTGCGTGCCTTTGTCCAGCCCTTGGGGCACTGTTCATGCCATCGATATAAAGCACTATTCCTCCCACTAATACCAGGCACTATTCCCCCTACTTACACCAATGATGAGGCGCCATTCCTTCCACTGACAGCAATGTTGGGCCACTGTTCCTCCCACTAACACTAATGATGGGGCTCTATTACCCCCAATACTACTAATGATGGGGTTCCATTACTCCCAATAATACTAATGATGGGGTTCCATTACCTGCAATACTACTAATGGGGTTCCATTACCCCCAATACTACCAATGATGGGGGTTCCATTTCCCCCAATACTACTAATGATGGGGGTTCCATTACCCCCAATACTTCTAATGATGGGGCTCTATTACTCCTAATACTACTAATGATGGGGCTCCATTCCTCCCAATACTGTTAATGATGGGGTTCCATTCCTCCCAATACTGTTAATGATCGGGTCCAATACTACTAATAATGGGACTTTATTCCTCCTTCTACTGACCATAGTCACTATGTAATTGTTTTTACTCCCAGTTACCATCAAGTCTGACATATTGTCCACTCCCATATTTCTACTCCCAGTGGTCACAGTTTGACCTCCCTAAAATTTCAAGGACTGTAAACTGCCCCTTTGTTTAGAAAATTTGGAGACCCCTCTAGATGCCTGGTAGTGTCTGACTTAAATATATACGCTGCGCTTTCCAAAGTCATATACTATACCAGTGTAAAAAAGAAACATAAAATTGTGAAAAAAAGCATATTTCCTAACAGTGGAAAGGAACAAGTGTCTGAGCTAATTACTCATTACTGCTATGCTTGTTCTGGGTCAGAGACTCGGACAGTATTAAACTAAAAAAATGAAACAAAAAAAAAAAGACTGTCACTAAAAAGTTAAAAATAATGATTTTTCAGTGACCGCTGCACTCACAAAATGTCCACACAAACATTATACATATTAATCAAAAACGTGTTTATCAACAATAATTCATATTTCAGTGTGGATAGCAAAATCGTCACACCCAAAAGAACACCCCCAACTCTCAAGTCGCTTACCAGCTACTCTGACTTCAAGATGGGGGTCTGGCTGCACTTTATCCCAGTATCCCCATGGGATGGATGGGTGGATATTAGAAGCTAAGATTCCAAGATGGGTTACCATAGAACTATGATGTTCGACAGTGGGCTTTAGAAAAAGGGAGAGACGAAAGGAGGAACTCCAGGCTTTTTAATGAAGATTAAAACTACTTACTCGAAGGCAGGAGTAAAGTTGCATATAAAACAATCAATCACATGCAAACACCACAGCAGTAAAGGAGCATGCACTGTGTGTATCTCCTTCGTGCGCATGCTCTGAAAGGCGTTGGGAGCATGCCGGCGACGTCATCACGGTCGGTGCTTTGTTCCAGTGTGTGTTACAGCCCTTGTCCTTGGCTTTCCTCCATCCTTTTAGCATCCTGCTGGCCAGGACAGCCCCATGAGTGGTGATGATGGCTCCCAGCGCTGATCTGTGCAGCTTCCATCCACTGGACTGTAATATATGCCTGTTTCTCATTTCATGAGTTTTACTCTTTTTACATCTACAATTAATGTTCAACAGTCTACACCCAGAGGAGCCTGTATCTTCTTCTCTTTTTGCAGACTGCTTCCACTCCCCCCCCCTAAGGCTGACTCTAATGTAATTGGCTGTCTCTTCCATCCAACACACAGAGCCTAGAGCTCAAAGGACTTTTATGAGGGACATTGTATCTAAATAGACACCCTTCTTCTTTCGCCACTACCCACATGTTTTACTTTTAAAGCTGATCTCTAGGTTTTCTGACGCTTTAACCACTCCAGCCCCGAAAAGTTTTACCCCCTTAATGACCAGGCCATTTTCAACGATATGGCACTGTGTTACTTTAACTGACACTTGCCCGTTCATGCGACATTGTACCCAAATAAAATTAATGTCCCCCCCCCCCCCCACAAATAGATCTTTCTTTTGGCTGTATCTTAAATGGGTGTCTGAGTCTGAACCCACCTGTAGATTATACTGTACATGTTCGCTGCTGTTATTTGTCGCACAAAATATCTTCTAAGTAGTTTTGCTTAAGTAAGAGTTTTGACACTTTTTTTGGGGACCAGTGGCACCAATACAGTGCTCAGTGCTAAAACAAAATGCACTGTATAAAGGACACTGGCAGGGAAAGGGTTAAGTGTGCTCTTGGGAATGCTTTCAAACTGGGGGGTGGACTGACTGGAGGAAGGGGGACATCTCCAGCGACTGTGCAATCAGCGTAGCTTGCTGGTGTGCACAAGCCCAAGGAGAACATTGACAGGAAAAATAATAATTCGCAAGGTACATTTAAAAGAAAGCACGTTTTGATTACTCTATTTTTGTATGAAGGAAGCCCAGGGTAATTGCCCCCTTTTCCCCCCTTATTAATCGGTTAAAATCTGCAGATGTTAGTACTCTTGTCATAGCATGTTGACTTAGAATGATTTCAGCTAAAGCTACAATTATGTGGTCTGCATTGCCACCTGGTGGCCATTAATGATGCTGCATTTAGCACATTTTCATGTGCTGTATTCATAAATCACTTAGTTACTACCCCTGTGTGAGTTGATGCTAATTCATAACTACATATACATATATAAAATATACACACACTGCTCAAAAAAAATTAAAGGAACACTTTGAAAACATATAAGATTGGGTAAAAATCTCATGCTGGATATCTATACTGATATGGACTGGATAATGTGTTAGGAATGAAAGGATGGCACATCATTTGATGGAAATTAAAATTATTCACCTACAGATGGCTGAATTCAAAGACACCCCGAAAATCAAAGTGAAAAAAGTATTAAGCAAGCTAGTCCATTTTGCTGAAATTTCATTGCAACAACTCAGAATGGTCCTCAGTAGTTTGTGTGGCCCCCAAGTGCTTGTATGCATGCCTGACAACATCAGGGCATGCTGATAATGAGACAATGGATGGTGTCCTGGGGTATTTCCTCCCAGATCTGGACCAGAGCATCCCTTTGCTCCTGAACAGACTGAGGTGCAACCTGGCGGCACCGGATGGACCGAAACATAATGTCCCAAAGGTGTTCTTTTGGATTTAGGTCAGGTGAGCGTGGGAGCCATTCAATGGTGCCAATCGAGCTCCACAGTGTCTGGCAGTGAGCACAGAGCACACTAGAGGCTGTCGGGCTCTCAGGCCACCCCCATGAAGTCTGTTTCTGATTGTTTGGTCAGAGACATTCCCACCAGTAGCCTGCTGGAGGTCATTTTGTAGGACTCTGGCAGTGCTCATCCTGTTCCTCCTTGCACAAAGGAGCAGATACTGTTCCTGCTGATGGGTTAAGGACCTTCTACGGCTCTGTCCAGCTCTCCTAAAGTAACTGCCTGTCTCCTGGAATCTCCTCCATGCTCTTTAGACTGTGCTGGGAGACACAGCAAACCTTCTGGCAATGACACGTATTGATGTGCTATCCTGGAGAAGTTGGACTGCCTGTGCAACCTTTATAGGGTCCAAGTATCGCCTCGTGCTACCAGTAGCGCCACTGACCCCAGCCAAATGCAAAACTAGTGAAAAACAGTCAGAAAAGATGAGTAGGGAAAAAAATGTCAGACACCGCCACCTGAAAAAACATTCCTGTTTTGGAGGTCGTCTCATTGTTGCCCATCTAGTGCACCTGTTGTTAATCAGTTTCAGCTGCTTTGCTGGTAATTGAAATTAAGAACCCCCTCTGTATACACCCCTCCCCCTCTGCTACTTAAGGGCCCTTTCACACTGGTGCGTTTTTCGCGGTAAAAATAGAGCTATTAAAACGCCCATAAAACGCTCCCCATGCCCCCTCCATTGAAATGAATTATAAACCGCTGTAAAAAAAAGGGCGTTAAAATCGCGGCAAAACACTGCGTTTTTTACCGCGTTTTTAATTCATTTCAATGGAGAGGGGCATGGGGAGCGTTTTAATAGCGCTATTTTTACCGCAAAAACGCACCAGTGTGAAAGGGCCCTAACTGACCAGATCAATATCCCAGGAGTTCTGATTCAAAAGTGTTCCTTTAGAGCCCTTTCACACTGAAAACGCCTATAGCAGAGCGTTAAAATAGCGGTAAAACACTGTGATTTTACCGCGTTTTTACAGCGTTTTCAATTCATTTCAATGGAGGTGGTGTTTTTGGAGCGTTTTATGAGCGTTTTAATAATGCTATTTTTACTGCGAAAATGCAGCAAAAACGCAGCAGTGTGAAAGGGCTCTTAATTTTTTTGAGCAGTGTATGTGTGCGTGTGTATATATATATATATATATATATATATATATATATATATATATATTAAATATAAATTAGTGTCAGTAGTGCAGTGGACTTTGGGGAAATCTGCACTGCACTGGGTGATTAGGGTGTGCCCAGGCACCCCCTGCGCAAACCTATGAATGTAACTCAAAGACCGAGCAGGCAGAACACACTGGATAGTATACATAAACACCTTTTTAATGATAAAAATGTTGACAGCTCTCATTTTGGTACCAGGTCACATATAATTACATAGTTAGTCAGGTTGAAAAAAGACACAAGTCCATCTAATTCAACCATAAAAATAATAATATACAATCCCATATATCCAATCCAAAACCCCAACAAAGCATGATGCAATTTGCTACAGCAGGGGAAAAAATTCTGTCCTAATCCCCTGAGGGGCAATCAGATTTTCCCTGGATCAACTTTACCTATAAATGTTAGTACCCAGATATGTACAATTAGGAAAGTATCCAGGCCTTAAGACCCCTTTCACACTGGGTCGCTTTGCAGGCGCTATAAAGCTAAAAATGGCGCCTGCAAAGTGACCTGAAACAACCGCTGCTGTCTCTCCAGTGTGAAAGCCCAGAGGGCTTTCACACTGGAGCCGTGTGCTAGCAGGACGGTAAAAAAAAGTCCTGCTAGCAGCTTCTTTGGAGCGGTGAAAGTAGCAGAGGGTGAGGGGGGTAAAATCGTTCCGCTAGCGGCTGAATAAAAATAGCGGTGCTTTACCTTCAACCCCGCCCCAGTGTTAAAGGGACCTAAAGCAATCTACTGAGCTGGCCAAAACCACCTCTGGAGGGAGTCTATTCCACATATTCTCTTACTGTGAAGAATCCTTTCCATATTTGGAGATTAAATCTCTTTTTTCCTTTGGACGTATCCCTGTCACGAAGGGATAGTTCTCTGCCGGTACATATGACCTGATACCAGATGAGAGTTGTTTGCTTGGTTTTGAGATCTGGTCAAGTCTACACTGTACGAGTGTATTTTAATCCACATTTTTATAGTTGAAATGTGTTCATCCATCCAGTGCACTTTCTTGCATTAGATTTTAGCGTTTTTTTTTTTTTTTTTTTCGTTATGTCACCTCTTGGATATAAGTGGAGCATTGCAGTAGATTATTTCAGCAAATAAAAATAATGAATCTTGCGCTGCACCAAAATAAAATAATATTGAAATAATATCTCAAATATAAATGTCTCGTACAATAATTGTCCATAAAACAACGTAACTGTACAACAAGTGCAAAGGTGATCCTAATATACACTGTATTACCAAAAGTATTGGGACACCTGCCTTTGCATGCACACAAACTTTCCATTCAAAAAGCTTTTATTGAGCAAAAGACAGTGATAATAAACAGGGTATTCAAACGGTACATGGTTGTAGTTAATGTCAGGCGGTGTCATACAGAATGATATACTGTGTCAATTCTTTGCGGGATAAGAGAAAATATGAAAGGGCAGGTAAACAGCAATGTTCACAATCAAAAGCCAGATTGTATTGAATCGGCCACCCTTCCACCCCAGCACCCCCCATCCCTGGGGGTCCTGTCCTAATGTACAGGTGAGGCTGCCAACAGCCTCCCCTACATACAAGTCGCAGGGGCTTTGAGCCACCTGTCCCATATCTTTTCATATTTAGACGGGCACCCCCTATGCAAATAAACCATTTTTTTAATATGGCAAAACATACCCGAGCAATAACCTTCCGGGCCACAAAAAGTGTCTCATGTAGAAATATTGTACGAAATGTATTCATTTCCGCATCCGGAAAAATGCCAAGTAGGCATGGTTTTGGCTGAAGAGTTATGGGGGATCCCATTTTGTCTTGTAGGAATTTCACGACTTGTTCCCAAAATGCTTGGATTTTAATGCACTGCCACAGCAAGTGGAAAAAGGTGCCCTGAGCCTGGCCACACATCGGGCAGGTTGCTGGATAGTCCCTCCTGTATCTAGATATCCTGAGGGGCGTGAGGTAGGCCCTGTTGACTATAAAGGTTTGTGTGAGGCGCTCCGACAATTTGGGGGATACAAGTTTACATGCATCTAGGGCATCGCTCCACTCATCATCTTCCAAGGGACCCACCTCCCCCTCCCACCTGGGTTTCAAGGCATAGGCCGATGTGGTCGCGTCCGGGAGTGTCAGCATAGTGTGGAATTGGGATATCATTTTTTTGGGGTCTGGGTATTTAATTGCTGCCATTGGGGGGTTATCTGCCAACTGTAAGTCATCTTGAGGGAACTGAATGCACACAAACTTTAATGCCATCCCAGTCTTAGTTCATAGGGTTCAGTATTGAGTTGGCCCACCCTTTGTAGCTATAACAGCTTCAACTTTTCTGGGAAGGTTTAGGAGTGTGTCAAAGGCAATTTTGACTATTTTTACTGAAAGCACATTTGTCAGGTCAAGCACTGATGTTGGGTGAGAAGGCCTGGCTCACAGTCTCCATTCTAATTCATCCAAAATATGTTCTATCGGGTTGAGGTCAGGAATCTGTGCAGGCAAGTGAAGTTCCTCCACCCCAAACCCACTCATCCATGTCTTTATGGACCTTGCTTTGTGCACGGACAAGAAGTACTTTCTGCAGACCACTATGGGAGCCCACTTTTCTCCCAGTGTGGCCAATTTATTTTAGGCTCACTGAGAGTTAGAGGTGATATTTACTAATAAGCCCAGTGAGCTGGTGTGTTAGGGCTCTTTCACACAGGCGGACCGTTTAGGTCCGCCTGCCAGTTTTTAAGGCGGACCTGAACGGGCGCTCCGTGCTCCTCTATGCCACCGGATGTCAGCGGTCACATGCCCACTGACATCCGACCCGCCAAAGTGTGACAGAGGAAAAGCCTACTTTTCCATCCGGCTGGCGGATCGGATCGGGTGAACACCGACCGTCATAGGGGAGTGCGTAGAAAAGACAGGTGGTCCCTGCACAGTGTGCGAGGACCGCCCTGTCATCCGCCGGCTCAGTGGGGATCAACGGAGCGATCCCCGCTGAGCAAGCGGAGGTTCACGTGACGGATCATTACTGATCCTCTCTGTGTGAAAGGGGCCTTACAGGAGGTTCATTGATGGCCTGTTCATGATTTGGAGGGGGGATGTCTCCTTCATGGACATGTTGAAAATATGGTGTTCCTTGATTTAGAGATTACTCTACAGGAGGGAAGGTTTATTACCAGGAATTTGCTGTAAACCCACACATGGAAATGGCTATACAGTAAAACCTTGGTTTGAGAGCAACTTTTTTTTTTTTTTTTAAATACAGTTTGACTTGATATACAAGTAATGTCATGTCACCACTGAGTGTGAAAGAGAAGAGAGGCGCCTCTAAGTGTAGCAATATGGTTACATTTAATGAAGGTACAACATTTAGCAACTCACATGGTTGATGATTAAAAGAGGCACATCTAAGTATGCAGGCATCTGGGGTAAAGCTGTCCGCATAGACCGTCCTCCACACCGCCATTGATGTTATACCTTCCACTCTGCGCTCAATGAGCGCTTCAAGCCTCACTTTCAGGGGAGTCTTCCTGGTCATGATTGCAGACTGCCGGCAGTGAGAGCCGGTGGTGTGGAGGACTGTCTATGTGGATCGATTTACCCCGGATGCCTGCATACTTAGATGTGCCTGTTTTAATCATCAACCCTGTGAGTTGCTAAATGTTGTACCTTCATTAAATGTAACCATATTGCTACACTTAGAGGCACCTCTCTTCTCTTTTATACTCTGTAGCTCCTGCTGGATTTGCTTCTAATCCCCTTGGGGAGGTTCCCATTTGTGAATGGACATTTTATGGTTACACAATCTATCACATTGCTATAATCTTTTTATATGGACTATAAACTGAAGGACTTATGAATAAATGGTTGTTGAACGAATCTTGTGAGTTTCTATTATTTCTAATTGAGAAATTTGCTTTGATATACAAGTGCTTTGAATTACAAGCATGTTTCCGGAACTAATTATGCTCACAATCCAAGGTTTTACTGTGTATAGCTATAGATGGCTGTCATCGCAGACCCTGGCTTCTGAATATTCCCAAGGGACAGTTTGAGCGCTTGATGCGTAACTGCACCACTGAGAGTGATTATGTAGCACAAGCCTCTTTGTTTGAAAATAAATTTATACTTAACCACTTCCATACAGGGCACTTATACACCTTCCCGCCCAGACCAATTTTTAGCTTTCAGCGCTGTTGTACTTTAAATTACAATTGCGCGGTCATGCTACACTGTACCCAAACTACATTTTTATCATTTTGTACCCACAAATAGAGCTTTCTTTTGGTGGTATTTGATCACCTCTGGGATTTTTATTTTCTACAAAAAAAAAAAAAAAATGACCGAAAATTTCGATTTTTTTTTTTTTTGTTTCCGCTATAAAACATTGTAAATAAAAACGTTTTCTCCTTCACTAATGGGCACTGATGGTACTGCACTGACTGGCACTGATAAGGTGGCACTGATGGGCACCGATGAGGTGGCACTGATGTGGTGGCATTAATGATGGGCACCAATATGCAGCACGGATGGGCACTGATGGGCGGCACGGATAGGTGGCACAGATGGGCACAGATCGGCGGCACGGATGGGCAGGGATAGGTGGCACGGATGGGCAGGGATAGGTGGCACGGATGGGCAGGGAAAGGCGGCACGGATGGGCAGGGATAGGCGACACGTATGGGCACTGATAGGCAACATGGATGGGCACTGATAGGCGGCATGGATGGGCATAGATAGGCACTAACTAATGTGTTGTACTAATGGATGCCAATCAGTGCCAAACAATGCCTGCCAATCAGTGATGCCCATTGTGGGCACTGATTGGCATCCATTGTGGCACTGATTGGCATCCATCCATTGTGTCATCCCTGGTGGTCTAGGGTGGCATACCTTTTATTTAAATCCCTGGTGATCTAGTGGAATCCCTGGTGGTCCAGTGGGCATCCCTGGTGGTCCAGTGGGCATCCTCAGGGGGGGCTGTGCTGATAATCGATCAGCACAAACCCCCCCCCTGTCAGAGGAGCAGCCGATCGGCTCTCCTCTACTCGCGTCTGATAGACGCGAGTGAGGAAAAGCCGATTACCGGCTTTTGCTGTTTACATCGTGATCAGCCGTGATTGGACACGGCTGATCACGTGGTAAAGAGTCTCCGTGAGAGACACTTTACCTAGAACGGTGTTGCGGGGTGTCAGACTGACACCCTGCAACAACGATCGCCGCGATGCGCGCCCCCGGGGGCGCGCAGCGGCTCAGAATCCTGAGGACGTCATATGACGTCCAGTCAGGATTCTACAACCACTTTGCCGCCGTCAATCTGTCATTGGCGGGCGGCAAGTGGTTAAAGGAATTGATGGAAGGGCACCACCAGGAGTGGAGCCTCTGGCTTAAAGGATCACTAAAGGAATTTTTTTTTTTTTAGCTAAATAGCTTCCTTTACCTTACTGCAGTACTGGTTTCATGTCCTCATTGCTCGTTTTTGCTTTGAAGTAGCTGTAATTCTGCTGTGATCTCCACACTTCCTGGTTGTCTGGCTCCTTATGAAAAATCTCATGGGAGCTTCTCACTGTGGTCCAAGCTGTCATTACTGTGTGTCTAAAACTCCTCAGAACCAATTTGATTAATTTTAAAAACAAAACACTGCCCTGGATTTGTTTGTTTTTGTTCTGTGGGTCTCTTTACTTCACTTAAACCAGTTAAAAACCGAAAGTTAAACTAGAGGCACATTATATGATAGAATTTAATCTATTTTTAATCATTTTTAAAAGGAATCGGTTAACTTTTATGTCTCTATACCCTGTAAACAGTCATTTCAGCAAAAACATTTTTTCCCTTTAATTTGACCGTACACGGGGAAACCTCACCCGGCCCGGACACGGAAAGGATTGACAGATTGATAGCTCTTTCTCGATTCTGTGGGTGGTGGTGCATGGCCGTTCTTAGTTGGTGGAGCGATTTGTCTGGTTAATTCCGATAACGAACGAGACTCCTCCATGCTAACTAGTTATGCGACCCCTGGCATACCCTGCTATTGGCTGTCAGCATATGCTCCATCGTTGATTGAGTGGGTGTCAGAGATGGACAATATTGAGAGGATGCAGATTCTTCTGTCGCAGGAATTGGACACATATGAACGATGCTGCCAAATTTGGCGCCTTTGGAAGGTACTAAGGGAATCCCTTGAATTACAGTATCTATATATGGGTTAGATGGAGTTGGGATAAGTGAGGAGATCTCGGAGTAGCTATTTCTGGTATTTATTTATTACATTTTTTTTTTTTTTTTTTAGAGGGTTTAGGGGACATCTATCTCCTGACTCATGATTATTTCTGTTCAGTGCACTGGGGGTCACTAAGGCTCCTCAGATCCTTCATCTTCATTTTCATTTTATGCCAAGATTTGAGGCAACACCAGAGGGTTGCTCGGGGGGGGTCTTATGGAATCTTTTTTGTTATAGTCGTTCTTATTGCATAACCCTACCTGTGGTGCCTTGTCCCATGGTGTCCCCAGGCACCTGTTGGGCCAATGGTCCTATACGTTGTTTCCTTAGCTTGATCCTTGCCTCACTGGAGCTCCCTCGACCATTGTTAACTATTCTCCACAAGTACCCCCCATAGTTTCTGCCCACTTGTAGTGGCATCAAATGTTCTGCTACTGCCAACCAATTGTCTCATATGATGCCTAATCTTTTCTGCTGGTGCTATCTGGATAATATTCTCTCCCACGGTGCTGCTAAATTTGGAAGGAATGGCAATTCCCCTTGCGGGCATGATTTTTTCTTTTTTTTTTTGTTTTCATTTGATTGTTCGGTAACACCTATACTTAGTGGAACACTGTCCCCATGTTGTTAATTTTTCTTTTTTTCTAACTTGGTGTCCCTATGGAATTAAAACTAGTTTCTTGGAATATAAGAGGCTTGAATAACAAATTTAAACAATTCCTCAATACTCACAAACCGCATATGCTTTTTCTACAACAGGTTTTTAATGCCACCTATTCCAGCTACGCCAGGGGGGTTGCCATACTTCTCAACAAATCCCTTGCGTACAAGGTAATGCATGTATGCGCTGATCCAGGAGGCCAATTTATTATTTTAGTTTTGGAATTAGGCGCTGTGAAATATGTGTTTGTCATATTGTATATTCCTCCGCCATTTTTTCCTGGCATACTTTATACCATCTAGGAGAAACTGGCGCCTACAGTTAGCTAGAGTTATATGGGCTGGGGATTTTAATTCTGTATTGCAGGCTGATTTAGACTCATCCAAACCTCATAAAACATCTAGTATGGACCTTGGCTTTTGGGCTCAGACTTTTAATTTAACTGAAATTTGGAGATTCAAGTTTCCTCTGGACTGTTTTTACTCGCATTACATGCCTCATATAAATCTGGCTCCCGTATTGATTTAGCATTTAGCTCTACACCTATGTTATCGGACATTCTGGCGGCCTCCTATATGCCAGCAGGCATTTCGGACCACTCTCAGCTGGAAATAACTATAGCTGTAGGGGGTAGGGGCTTAAAAATGAGAAGGTGCGGGAGCTGCTGGCAGACTCTGCTACTCAATACTGGAAGATGAACGAATCCTCTGCATTCCCCCCACTGGTGTGGGATATACCCAAGGGCAATATATCAAATTGGCCAGGGTCGAGCATAATACCCAGCTATCCTTGCTCAAAGGGGCAGATCCGGAGAAGCTTCTGACTTAGTTTTTCCCAGTGGGTGAGGAAACAATTCTATTCTGGCAAAGGCCCATAGAGATCACATGCCTTACTCGGGCTGATGCTTCTATTCAAGCTGGTAAATTTGTTTGAATCTGGGGACAAAAACAGCAAGCTGTTAGCCAACTTAGTTGCAGACTCCAGACATCCGTTCAGAGACAACTGTCAGATCTCTAATGCCGGAGAATCTATTACTGACCCCTCTTGTATCCTATATGAATTTTCCAGCCATTTATACCATCAGGGTCCCTCTCCTGATCCCCTGTCCTTGCTGGACACTCTACATAGTCTCTCTTTATTGGAAGAGGAGGCTAAAGCTACTTTCACACTGGGGTGTTGCGCCGCCAGCGGCAAAGCGCTTCTATTTTTAGCTGTGCTTTACCGTCATTTACCGCCAAAAAAGGTTTAAAACCGCCCGCAAAGCCTTGCTGGAGTGAAAGGAGATGCTCTTTCAGGGCGCTCTGCAGGTACTATTTTTAGCGCTATAGCGCCTGCAAAGCGCCTCAGTGTGAAAGTAGCCCAAGTCTTTATACCACAAAATCTCCATCTCTGAAATAGAAATAGCTATTAACTCCCCCCCACAACAAAACTCCTGGGCCTGATGGATTACCGAGGGAATAGTACAAACGTATAGTGGTAGTAAACTCTGTACTACCACTTTCATGGCTATGGCTTTTTTGCTTTTCAGGGATGGAAAAAAAAAAAACGAGCAGCGGCTTTACTACCGCTTTAATTTTAAGGTACTAGCCCCACAGCTTTGCAAAGTGTTTGCGGAGAGTTATGAGTCTCAGTCTTTTCCCCCTCTCTGCATCAGGCAGATATTCTACTTCTACCTAAGCTGAGGAAAGACCCCAAACTCTGTGAGTTTTATAGACCCATTTCCCTTTTGAATTATGATTTAAACGTCCTGACTAAAGTTTTGGCCTTGAGACTGACGAAACTTATATCATCCTTGATCAAACCGGTTTTATCCCAGGCAAATCCACAGACGTCAACCTGCGCAGGGTTTTGACACACTTTCAGCTTTTTTTGAATGACCAGGTCCTTCCCTTAAGGAAGCACTGGTCTTAATTTCCCCATATTCCCCTTTATCAGGTCTAAGAGTAAACTGGGACAAGTCCCTTTATTTTGCCTATTGATCTAGAGGCGAGGGTTCTGGCTTATCCAGATTTGCAATTGCAATGGACTCGCACTGCCATATATTTGGGGGTGATGATCTCCTCTAGTGCATCGGAATATACTTCCGTGAATTTATTGCCACTATTGGACCTGGCAACGCATTTCTGCATGGTCCCTCCCTCTTAGGCAGGATTAATCTCCATTCAAATTTTTATTACCGTACTTCCCTCTATACTATACATACTTTGTCATGCCCTGGTGTGAAACCTCAGGAAATATTTTGGACAGTTTGCATCTGCAATGGCCTCGTTCCTATGGGGTACAAAGCATCCCAGGTTTAGGCTGGCAGTTCTATAAAGACCGCAGGATGGGTTGGCTTGTCCTGTTTTATTTGCTTATTATATTGCTGCTTTGCTTACTCAGGCGCACAACTTGTTGGTGGCAGATGAAACTAACGCTGCTGTGGTTCTAGAGGCGGCATATCTTGGTTTATTGAAGCCTTGCACAATATACTATATAGAGGCTCCTCATTCCTCTTTCCAACTACACCTTCCATAAATTCCGTTGTAATGGCATGGCAATCCCAACACCCATTGTCCCCTCATAATTTCTCGCCCCATACACCACTGTGGCTCAACCCCTCTCTCAAACAATTCTGTTTGATCTCAGACCCCAAAACCTTATCCAAATGTGTACAGGGGGTGTTCTTCAGACTTTTGATTCCCTTAAAAAGGGCTACTCTTTCCCTAACTCGTACCTGTTTCGTTACCTCCAGTTGTGCCATGCATTTCAGTTGCAATTTCGCTATCAACCAATATCTCTTAGATTATCAGGGATTGAGTCCCTATTGTAAGAGGAAACCCTAGAGAAACCTCTCTCCACCATTGACGTATAATGCCTTTAGCCCACTATCCACTAGACGTGCACTGCCTAAAAATGTGTTCATTTTTGTTTCATTCATTTTTTTTTGTTTCGTTTTTCATGGCCATTCGTTATGATTCCATTTTTAAAATGTGGGCGCACCCCCTTGCGGCCATCACTTGACTATACACGGGATTGGAAAGAGGTTAAAAAACGAATTCGGAACTAAACTGAACATGTCCAGTATCCACAATGGTCTTGATAAGCTTCTGTTCTGTGCGCATGGAGGTCCCGGAGGTGGACTCGGGACTGGGAGGATGTTTGGGAATATCCCATGCACCACCTGGTTTCGGCTAGCTTAATACAATTTAAAATTCTTCATAACGTCTACCTTACTCAACAAAGATTACATAAGATTTTCCCCTACACTCATCTACGTGTTGGCGCTGTACAGAAGACCCTGCCATATTTTTGCATATATTTTTGGACTTAAATTTCTTGATGTATTTGTTTTGTTACTACCATCGGAACCCCTGTCCATTGATGTTTGTATATTGGGTCTTGTCCATCTACTAGCTCTCTCCAGGGCCACGAGATTTTTGATAGGCCTGTTATTATTTTATGCTCAAGTCTATATTCCTTCAATGGAAATCTCCTCAGGCCCCTACTTTTAAACTTCTGGAAGTCCGTTGTTAATAAAAATGATATCTTTTGTACAAATTCACATATGAATCTAGAGGTTGTCCTAATAAATTTTCTAAGGTATGGGCCATCTGGTTGGAGTCAGGGAAAATACGGTCATCTCAACAGTAGTACTACCATAATTTAATTCTGTCTTGCTCCTTTTTATCTTCTACTGATTTAGCTTGGTATACTGTGGGAGAGTTGTCTCCTTATGTTTGGAGCACTTCAGCAGGTTGGTTTCTAATTACTTAATTTTTTTTTTTTTTGTTTTCTTAAACCTGGGTATGCCCAATAGGCTTTGTTTTGTAACTTTATCTTATTCTTAAATGTAATAAAAAGAATGTACAAAAAAAAAAGTTGTAAAGGCATTTTTTTTTTTTTTACCTTACTGCATACTACGTAGTAAGGTAAAAAACATTTTCCATGCTGCTCCCCTAAATGCATTCTTGAGCCCGATCTTGGATCAGTGATGTTCACAAGGCGCTCTCTGTCCTCATTGGCTCTGATACAGCAGCGGGAGCCATTGGCCCCCTCTGCTGTCATTTAGAGCCAGTGACAATGTAGTGGGGGTGGGGCCGATCCCTGCTTTGTGTTTTATTGATAAACAGAGCAGGGCTCGGGAGTGAGCATGCATGAGTGCCTCCAAAGCAAGTGTCTTGCTGTGGATGCACTTCGCATGGGGGGGGGGGGGAGGAGCATCGGTGGGGGACCTGAAAAGGAGAAGATTGGGGCTGCTTTGTGCTAAACCATTGCACATAGCATGTAAGTATAACATATTTGTTGTTTAAAAAAACAACTATTACAATTACTAAGGCCCCTTTCACACTGGAGCGGGAGTATTCGGCCGGTAGCGGTGCGGTTTTAACCCCTGCTAGCAGCCAAGAAAGGATAAATACTGTGCGCAGAGGCGCATTACTGGCAGTATAGCCGCAGTTTCCCATTGCTTTCAATGGAAAGAAGCGGTGCAGGAGTGGTAAACACACCTCTCCAAAAATGCGGCTAGCAGGACTTTTGGAGCGGTCCTGCTAGCGCACCACTCCAGTGTGAAAGCCTTCAGAGTACATACAGGAAGTCAGGTAAATCTGTGGGTGTTGTCACAGACGGGAGATACATTTCTGCCTTGTTTAGACAATACACCACTTATTATTAGGTGTCGGCTGCAGAAGTAGCCAGAAAGGTTTAAGGGCGTTGGAAAACTTCAGCTGTTCAGAATGAGGCAATTAAGACCTCTATAAGTAATCCAGAGGATTACTACTGATTGCTGCATCCTGAGGCTTTTTGAGTGAAGGAGAGCAGTGAACAGAAATACTTCTGAAGAGGTGAGGTGCTGTTGATTTTTCTGTGTGATAAAAATCAAAAAGACTTTTTTTTTCTGCTGTGTGACCAGCAGTGTCTGCCCAGCAGTAGGCTGTGCCAGACTCCATAGATAGGTTCCTGTGTGGTGAAGGTAGACGCCCCAAGTGTCCAGGGTTTATTTTATGTTTGATTTTGTTTATGCTGTTTGGATGCTTGCAATTGTTTCTAGAAAGATGGAAGAATAAACCAAAATCTTTGTTTTCAACCGTCTTCGGCTGTTTCTCTGTATCGTTCAGTGTGTAGTGAACCCATCTAGAGGGTCACACACCCCGCTACCGAGCTAACCCCTTACAATACATTTTCTATATTTTGTGTTTTCTACTGAAATGTATAATATTAGCCTTGCAATGGGAGTCCCTGGACTAGGTTGATGAGTGGGAGAAAAAGGTGCTTATGTAGGCTTATGCCACGTACACACAACCGTTTTTCATGACGTGAAAAATGAATTTTTTTTTTATGTTATTAAAAACGATTGTGTGTGGGCTTCAGAGCATTTTTCATGACGTGAAAAATGGGCATTAAAAATTAAGAACATGCTCTTTTTTTCACGTTGTCGTTTTTCACGTCGTAAAAAATGGTCGTGTGTAGGCTTTAACGCATGCTCAGAAGCAAGTTATGAGACGGGAGCGCTCGTTCTGGTAAAACTAGCGTTCGTAATGGAGATGGCACATTCGTCACGCTGTAACAGACAGAAAAGCACAAATCGTCTCTCACCAAACTTTTACTAACACGAAATCCGCAAAAGCAGCCCAAAGGGTGGCGCCATCTGAATGGAACTTCCCCTAGTCCTACTGTGGTCAGTGGAATTAGCAAAAGCCCCTGTGTTCGTGGGAGTAAATAACTCCTCAGGATTTGGTCATTGGGAGTAAAACTATTTTATAATGTCTGTGGTAAGTAGGAGAAGGAACGGTGGCCCATCGTTGATGTCAGTAGCAGGAACAGTGCCCCAGTGTTGGCATTAGTCACTGCGAAGTTACCAACGATAGAGCATTATTCCTTCCACTAATGCTCTATCGTTGGTGTCAGTAGGATCTCTGTGAATTCATTGTCCGAACGCAAGTCCTGATAAAGGGTGAATGTTGAGCTCTTGAAATGTATTTGCTCTTAAAAAAAAATCTGCCCTGTTGTGTGTGTGTGTGTGTGTTTAAGGTATTGTTTTCATTTTACATTGTTATAACGTACAAGAACCACAGCCAACGCTTTGTCAGTCCCAAGTAACTTCGCAGGCTATAGCTCATTTTCCACCCGCAGACCTATACGATGCTCTATCCTCCTGTCTTAAGCCTAGTACACACAGGCCTGAATTTCATCCGCATCAACCGGTTCAATAGAAACCAGCCAGTATTAGGCAGCCGGTCTGACAGAAGTTGTCTTTTTGGTCAGCTTCTGTCGAAGGCTCATGACCGAGAAAAGGTCTGCCAATTGTACTGCATATCACAAGCTCAATGTGATGATAAACCGTCCAATCTTTCAGGTCTGCTGTACATATTCTGATTACAGGAAATTGACATCAAAACCTATACGTCGTATGTGTTTCAAGGGGAGAGTCCCCTCTTCATTGGAGCCATCATTGGGCTTCATGCACATGGCAGTACAGGGACCATAAAGCATGCAGAGCCTGCCTAATGACATTCCTGGGACCTGCTGCCACTGAATACCCATTGAGATGAATTATAAGAAGAAACTGGTTGTGTGCTGGTTTTGTGTGACGCACCCACATTTGCACTGACTTATGTTACGAATGCACACTATCTGCGTTCTTAGCATTTGTCCTTGCACAATGGCCATACGGGGGCTGTACAGAGTGGGGTAATGACATTCCCTTGGCTTGCTGCATTTAGAGGACTTTTCTAATGCATCTAAATGAGAGGTTGTATGCTGCTGCAGGGGGTCCTGGGAATATAATTAGACAGGTTATGTTAACTGTGCACTGATAAATGCACCAAATGCAGATAGTATATGTGTGGCGCATGCGTCAGTGCACATGCGCATTCTTTATGCAGTGGGTCTCAGGAATATCATTACACAGGCTCTGGGCACTGTACAGCCCCTCGAACAATTGTGTGCATATGAAGTCTTATGGTGCTGCATGTTAGTGTTTGCTAGGTAGGGCAAGTTCCCATTTAGGCCCCATTCACACTTGTGCGACTTGTAATGCGACTCTGGTCACCAAAGTCGCGTGACAAGTTGCGCCCTATGTTCCCCTATGATAACCGTTCATGTCTGTGTGACTTAAAGTCGCAGGGACTTCAAAGTAGTACCTGCACTACTTTGGTCAGACTTTCATGTGACCTCAATGTAAACCAGGGGTAGGCAACCTCGGCCTGCCAGCTTTGGTGAAACTACAAATCTCATCATGCCTCTGCCTCTAGGAGTCATGCCTGTGATTGTTGGGGTCTTGCAATGTCTTATGGGACTTGTAGTTTTAAAACAGCTGGAGGGCCAAGGTTGCCTATCCCTGATGTAAACCCTCAAAAGTCGCGTCAGTCGCACCTGCATGATATGCATGCGATTTGGGTGCGACTTGTGAAAAGAATACCAGCAATGAAAAAAAAAACACAGCATGGGGTCCCCCCAATGCATACCAGGCCTTTCGGGTCCCACTACAAAATGCAAAAAAAAAAAAAGCGTTGGGTCCTCCCTAACAGACCCTTATCCAAGTATGCAGGTCAGGAAAGGGAATGAGGACAAGCGGCCCCCCCCCCCCCCTCTTCTGAACCATAAGATGCCACCATGTTGAAGGCATGTGGCTTGGTATTGTTCAGGAGGAGGGGCCTGGTATGCATTTATGCATTGGGGGGGTGCCATTTTAATTTTTTCATTGCTGCCATTCCTACTCTTCCCCCCCCCCCCCTTTTTTTTTTCCACTCGGCTGTCAGTGGAAACCCGCTGACAGCTGATGAGTCATCGGTTTTTGGACGTGGTGGCCGGTGTTCTATCAAAGTGCCCCCCATCGAATAGTGCCCACGCAGGACGGAGGGGCACTCCAGTTTCACAGTTGCCAATCAGCTGGAGTGACGTTACCAGGGCGCAAGCGCACATCGTAGGAGGTATCTCCCGATGGGAAATACCATTTCAAAGGCACAATTGAAACCTATACAAACAGTGGGGGTAGAGTGTAGTTCTCCCATTGTGCTCGCTGTTGCGGCGCGGCTTTACAGTGTGCTGATGGTCTGGTTTTGTCTGTGTTGAACGGACGGTTTTGCCTGTGTGAGAGGGCGGGTTGCAACACAGACAAAACCAGCCCTTCAACACACCCACATGCCGCCCTCCAGCAGCAGCGATGCACAATCTGAGAACTATGGTCTCCCCCCGCTGTTTGTATAGGTGCAAATTGTGCCTTTTGAAATAGTATCTTCCATCAAGAGACACCTCCTATGATGTGGTTATGTCAGCCCAGCTGATCGGCAAATCAGCTGTTGTGCTATGACGTACGCTGCATGCGCAGTTCCTCCTGGGCACTATTCGATGGGGGGCACTTCTCGACAGAACAGTGGCATACTGGCCCATTCCAACTAGCTATTCATCACACAAAATTCAGATTGGTTGATCAATTTTCGACCGTTGCAAATTCAAATTGGTCTGAAAATAAAAGAAACCAAACAAAACAAATCTTTCCGTTCTGCACATGTCTAAAGACTTTGTATAGTACAAACAAAACAATCTCCTATTCATCAAAGCCAAAGTCATAACAAAGTTGCACCCATCCAAAGTCGCACCAATTCGCAATGTAAATCGCATTGTTTTTAAATTGCACAAGTGTGAATGGACTCTTTAGAGCTAAATCGTTTTTATTTGTTATGTGAACATGTAGCAAATATAAAGTAGATGCTGTATTATCCTAATTTGTCTAGTTGAAGCACTCTCTGAGCTATTGGGTATCCACAGACTGACCCTTTCATCTGTTGGTGTGTGAACGCAGGCAGCACATGTGTGCCCTTCTAGGCCTAACCTTGTTGATCTTATCTTAGAGGTCAGTGCTCAGGGCAGGTGAAGCCCATGGAGTCGGTGATGACAGCTCAGGGACCTCAGCTGCAGATTGGTCAATGGCTGTCAGTTATTACAGAGCCGTTCTATAAAGCAGAAGAATGAGTGACTGCTTATTTTGCCCCTGAGAGGTTGGAGCCTTGTCTATTGACGAGAAAGGGCACACACAAAGGCTTGAATGTCACCCTTCACCCTCTTTCATTTGGCGCTCCCTCGGCCAAGCTACTGCTAGCAGTTTTATTGCAAGTAGACCTTCATGGTAAATTATTGTTTATTGCACTTTACAATCTCACGTGCAGTGATGTCTTGGGGGTTTATTTGAAAGAAAAACTATAATGGCTATTGGGTAATTTCTGTTTTAAGCACAACTACAGCAAAAAAATGTTTTTACTTAACAAAGTAGGGAGAGGATCAAACCTTTTGTCAGGTTTTTATTTTAAGTCTGCATCACCACTGGGGAAATGAAAGCTAATTTTAAAGCGGAGTTCCACCCAAAAATGGAACTTCTGGTTTTCGGAAACCCTCCCCCCCTCCGATGTCACATTTGGCACCTTTCAGGGGGGAGGGGGGGTGCAGATATCTGTCTAAGACAGGTATTTGCACCCACTTCCGACATAGACTCCCGTGGGAGTCACGCCACATCCCCCCGATGTCTCCTGGGAAACACACTGCTCCCAGGAGAGAGCGGGGACCAGTGAGAGCGCGCTGTGCTACTCGCGCATGCGCAGTAGAGGACCGGGCAGTGAAGCTGCAATGCTTCACTTCCTGATTCCCTCACCGAGGATGGCGGCGGGGGCAGCCGAGAGACGAGCGATTGCCCGGACTCGGCTGCCAACATCGCGGGCGCGCTGGACAGGTAAGTGTCCATTTTTTAAAAGTCAGCAATTGCAGTATTTGTAGCTGCTGGCTTTAAAAAAAAAATAAAAATTTGGGTGGACCTCCGCTTTTTAACCTTAGTTTACAATATTACTGCTGCATAGTTGCTCTTCTTTTAGTGCGTTTTTTGTAGAATGTTTATGCTTTTTTGTATTGGCCAATGAATAGCAATATTTTACTGTGACATCATTGTTGCTAGGAGGAAGAGACGTGATGTTAAACGCAAAGCTGCAACAAAAACATGTACCGGTATATGTACTGTAAATGCTCTTAATGTAAGGTGACCAGATTTTTTAAATGAAATCCTGGGACATATTTTTGTAATTTTTTTTATTAGTAATGGTGGCAATCAGCAACTCTCTGCCCATCGTCGTTCCCTTAGTCTGTCGAGTCTCACTCTCTAGCCCTGGCTACTACTGGGTGGGGAGCGGAGGAAGATCACTCTGCCAGGGAAGGCAAGAAGATAAGCAAGCAGGTGGCTGGCCAGGACTTGAGCCAAAACACCAAGACACATATCGAAAAGCAGACCTGCTCAATATGTGTCTTGGTGAGTGGCATTTTGATTTTGTACATCATTGTTAATTATATTGCTATGGGAGGACACCAGGCACCCCTACATTTATCCTTACGTTGGGGTGGACAGGTCCTCTTTATATTTGTGTTTACATTTTTATTGATTTGTATACATTTTCTTTATAGAACCTATGTCTGCGTAAAAACATTTGCTCCCTGAAAAAGACCGATACTACGAAGGTCGAAACGCGTAGGGACTTTTTCCGCACATAGTGCTTATATGCATATATTATTGTTCAAATTTGAATTGTTATTGTTACCATGTTGTGATTAATTTCTTTGCTTTTTTGTTTATGGATTGATTTTTATCAAAGCTCATATCCTGAGTTTCCTCTTTGTCCAGGGGCTCTTTTTTTGATACCTTATTTATTCCAATAAATTTATACCTTTTTTACCAACTTGTACATTATTTATATCGTGCTGCAACACAAAGCCCCTAGGGGTAAATTTCCTTTTTTTCAAGTATTACCAGGGGTGTGTAGCATCCTTTATCCATGGGTTGTAATACCTTTTCTTTGCCTCAAATTACCAACCGAGCAATCCATTCCACATCTTCCAGGACCTCCTGCTTTCTAGCTCCCTGTCGCCTCCTCCCATGCTCCCTCCAGGACTTGTCCAGAGCTTTTCCTATACTATCTTACCCCAATCTGTCCAACTTACTCCTACTCTAGCAACCTTTTAGATGATCCCTGGAAATACATCTCTTAATAGAGGCCTTTCCTGCCTCTAACTAATAAACTGAATTTTTACTTTCTCCATCAGTTCATCTCCCATAGTTTTATTACCTTTTTGTATCACTTGACTCTTCCTTTTCCTTTTAGATTGTAAGTGCCAATGAGCAGGGCCCTCTGATTCCTCTTGTATTGTCTCTGCTGCTGCCAATTTTGACATCCGTGTGGGTGCACAGCCCTGAACACACAGTATCCACTCTGGGTCATTTGTGAGTAGCGGCTGTATCCATGCCGCCACTGTGTCCCAGTTGACATCAATGGTACTGCCTGCACAGAAATGCATGGAACATCTGGGTATCCTTTGCACAGGCGTACACTTGTAGGCCTTATACTTGGTGCTTTTATCCAGAGAGCATTCTGATGTACAGCAGTTACAATTTATTGGCTTGTTCATACAATATGCTTTGAGTTGGGTTAATCTGCATAAAACAATGAGACTCAATGCAAGGGCACATAGACTATTTATTTTCGATGCACTCTGTTCACGCCATATCATTGCATTGAGGTGTAGTGTGGTGCATAAAAGTGTCAAAGCATAGACTTCAGTGAAGTGTCATTTGGCCGGCCATACACAGAGAACATTTCTTTCCTGCAAAATAAATTGGCTTGATTCCCTCATTAATACAGACATGGTTGATGCAAGAATTCCTCCTAGGACAATGTCTTCTCCTGGTGGAGGGGCGAGTGAGGGAAACCATATGATTTGCCTCTCCTTTTAATGGTCTGACATCCCTCACTGGCGCCCACATCCTCTCCCTGTTTCTTACAGGTGCTGGCTGGCACAGGATGACGCCACATGCTGGAGTTTAGTGATCCTGGTACACAGATCTGTGCTGGATTATAAACTGAGCTGCGCATTGCATGTCTCTTTTGCAATAAAAAGTCTGCCAGCTTGCAGTTTTGTAGCTGGAGACTTCGCACCGGACTACCTCCATACTACAACTCAATGATTTAAGCAGAATCAGTTTAAGCCTTTAGTCTTGCTGCTCCTCATAACATATATATTTCTTTAAATTTAGTTGCAGTGGAAGATGATGGTGATTACAGCAGATTGGGTACAGAAACTCTGATTGGAGCCATGTCGTGGGCTGCTGACCTCTCATGCAATAGTCATATGATGGCTTTCAGTGATCCATCAGCGAGACTCGCTAGTAAAGTAAAATTACTTCTCTTTATGCTTCTTCAAACAAAGACAACATTTTACTAATTTCACCGGTAGAAGAAATTCCCCTCCATGTGTGGGACAATACAGATGATCTAATGTATATCGGTATTTAGAATTCATACCATATTCGGAAACATTCCAGAAGCAGGACATCACTCTGATGCTGACGTGTGTCCAGTCCACTGATCAGATTACTATTACGTCATCTGCTGGGTGTCTGGTAGATTTACAGCATTGCGCATGCATTTTTTGGCCTCCTGCACATGGCTGTATTCATTTATGATGGATCTTGCTGGCAACAATATCATGTGTGAAAAGTTGACTGAACTCGCACACATTATGCCCATATGAGTTGAGATGTGTTGTACGTCATCTGTGCGGTGGCAGCGGCATAGAACTACCTCAGCCTTTTCTTTCTGAAAGACCGAAGAGCGAGTTCATTCTGCGCACACACTGCCACTGCAGTAATGACTTATACAGGGGCAGATGCCAACATCAATAGTAAGTAATCAGTTGTGGCGGTGCAGGCGCAGACAAACCCGACCTGCGCTGCTGCCACTACCTACACATTGTTGGTGTTTAAATGTTGCCCCTGAAATGACTAGGCAGTGCTGGCGGTGCATAGGGTCCATGTATGCTGTACAAATAAGTGACAGCCACCATAGCTCCCAACTGCCCCTGATTTGGAGCAATGTCCCTCTGTTTTTCATTCCTCCTCATTTGTCCCTCATTTTGGCCTGATCTATATAGATGGATAAAAAATGCACTTTCCATTTATCAAAAATAGTTTTCCAGTGCTAAACATTTTATCTGATTTCTAAATTGTTGCATTTGTAAATTCCAAAAGCCATATAAAGGAATAGTAGCGGTAAAAAAGCACTTGTGGGTTTAACCAATCTTGCGTTGTGTTTTTTTTTTTACAATTCTCTTTTAAGGGGGCGTGGTACGGGGTGTATCCTGTGCCTGCATACTTTTGCTAATAGGTGTCCCTCATTTCCATCTAAAAAAATTGGGAGGTGTGCAACCACCCCAATCTATAACTAGCCTTTACAGCGAGTGCCAGTTCACACTACCGCTACTTGAGATCCGACTTGTGTCGCCCCAAATCGCACGTCATAAGAAATTACATGGAGCCCTGGTTCACACTGGGTACGATTTGGAACGATTTGAGATGCGATTTGACATGTCAAATCGCATCTCAAATCGGCGGCAATTGTCGGCAATGGCACTGTCCTAATCAGTGCGACGCCGCATCTGCGATTTCAAAAAGTAGTTCCTGTACTACTTTTTGCGATTTCGGGCCGCGATTTACATTAAATTGCGGCCGAAATCGCGGCAAAATCGCAACCGCGAAATCGCGGTAAAATCGCGCATTTTACCGCGATTTTGAATTCGCAGCAGTGTGAACCTAGGCGGAAGTGAATGAAAGCCATCTTAATGCACACTACTGAAGTCGCTCCAACTTCAGAAAAGGTTCCTGTACTACTTCAAGGCGACTTGTACCCATTGATTTCAAAAGTCAGATAACTGTCTAAACTGAAGCAACTTTCCAGGAAGAGAAAATAGTTTTCTTAGGCAAACCACTCCCTCCCACAGAGCTGATTATTGTTTGATTGGCAACAGCCAAAGTCGCCTGTCCTGGAGGCGACTCGAAGTCGCGTTGTAAGTCACGCTGAAGTTGTCTTGCAAAGTCGCGCTGGAAGTCGTGTTACCCCTGTGTGAACCGGCACTCAGGTGCACATGGAAGGTGCTTTGCACATTACAAACAGAAAATTTCCCATCACACTGACAAGCCAACTTGCAATGAAAAACAAATCGCCCCATTTTAACAGTGCATGTCAACCACTGAAGACCCGGACCTTTAGACAGGTAAAGAACCCGGCCAGTTTTTGCGATTCGGCACTGCGTCGCTTTAACTGACTGTCCTTTTTTCCCCACAAATAGAGCTTTCTTTTGGTGGTATTTGATCACCTCTGCGGTTTTTATTTTTTGCGCTATAAACAAAAATAGAGCGACAATTTTGAAAAAAATGCAATATTTTTTACTTTTTGCTATAATAAATATCCCCCAAAAATATATACATTTATTTTTTCCTCAGTTTAGGCCGATATGTATTCTACCTATTTTTGGTGAAAAAAAAATCGCAATAAGCGTTTATCGATTTTGGTTTGTGCAAAATTTATAGCGTTTACAAAATAGGGGATAGTTGTATTGCATTTTTATTATTTTTTTTACTACTAATGGCGTCGATCAGCGATTTTTTTTTTTTTTTTTTTTTTTTTTTTTTTTTTTTTTTTTTTAGTGACTGCGACATTATGGCGGACACATTGGACAATTTTGACACATTTTTGGACCATTGTCATTTTCACAGCAAAAAAATTATTAAAAATGCATTGTTTACTGTGAAAATTACAATTGCAGTTAAGGAGTTAACCACTAGGGGGCGCTCAAGGGGTTAAAGCAGAGTTCCACCCTATTTTTCAACCTGTTTGCATTTTAATTAACACTGCCCCCTTAAATAGAATTGGCATGTTTTTTTTTTTTTTTTGTTTGACAAACTCACGGTTTTATTCCTGTGAGTTTGTCTTCCCTTTGCGGCGGATGGCTTCTCCGCCGCATCCAGCGCTGCTATGCCTCCTGGGTGATGTGTGTCATCAATCCCAGGAGGCTGGGCTGAACGAGCGCCGCCGTACAGTAGTTGAATCTCGGGGGGGCGGGAGGGAGGACAGTGCCGCCCATAGAGGTGGTGTCCTCTTCCTCCTCTCCAACTCCCCCCTGCTAGCACCGCCCCCCCGCCTCCACCACCCGCCCGCCGTCTGTCTCCGGTTTGCGGAGATACAGATCATCAGGATGACAGAGCGCATCTCTGATAGATCTGTATGTGAGAACACCGCTCGCTCGTAGTACTGCCCCGCCTCCCTGTACATAGAAACAGCGCGCTCTGCACTGTGTGTTACAATTCTAGTCCAGGGGGGCGGGGCTGTACTACGAGCGGGTGTTCTCACATACAGATCCATCAGAGATGCGCTCCTCTGTCATCCTGATGATCTGTAACTCTCCCCACTCTGCACTGGTGTCACAGAGTTAGTGGGAGAGCGAGCTTGCCATCCACTGTGCCCGTAACTGTGCCCAATGCTGCCCTCACTGCCCCTCACTGTGCCCAACGCTGCCCTCACTGTGCCCAACACTGTGACCTCACTGTGCCCGTAACTGTGCCCTGTGCCCAACGCTGCCCTCACTGTGCCCTGACTGTGCCAAATGCTGCCTCACTGTGCCCTCATTGTGCCCAACACTGTGCCCGTAACTGCCCTCACTGTGCCCAACACTGTGCCCAACGCTGCCTCACTGTGCCCGTAACTGTGCCCTCACTGTGCCCAACGCTGTCCTAACTGTGCCCATAACTGTGCCCTCACTGTGCCCAACGCTGCCTCACTGTGCCCTCACTGCACCCGTAACTGTGCCCTCACTGTGCCCGTAACTGTGCCCTCACTGTACCTATGCGGGGTGCTATGCCGGGGCCGATGCGGGGTACATGGGCCGATGCGGGGTGCTGGGCCAGGGCCGATGCGGGGTGCCGAGGCCGATGCGGGGTGCCGGGGCCGATGCGGGGTGCTGTGCTGGGGCCAATGCGGGGTGCCGGAGCCGATGCGGGAGGCCGATGCGGGGTACCGGGGCCGATGTGGGGTGCCGAGGTCGATGCGGGAGGCCGATGCGGAGTGCCGAGGTCGATGCGGGGTGCCGGGGTCGATGCGGGGTGCCGAGGCCGATGCAGGGTGCTGTGCCGGAGACGATGCGGTGGGCAATGTTATGGTGGCAATGTGCTGTGCTGGGGGAAGAAGGAAGCAGGAGGAACTCGGCACAGGGATGGTGGGAACTCCTCATAATGGGGCACAGCGGGTGTACAGACCTGGGAACTCGGCACAGGGATGGTGAGAACCCCTCATAATGGGGCACAGCGGGTGTACAGACCCGGGAACTCAGCACAGGGATGGTGAGAACCCCTCATAATGGGGCACAGCGGGGGGTACAGACCCGGGAACTCAGCACAGGGATGGTGGTAACCCCTCATAATGGGGCACAGCGGGGGGTACAGACCCGGGAACTCAGCACAGGGATGGTGGTAACCCCTCATAATGGGGCACAGCGGGTGTACAGACCCGGGAACTCAGCACAGGGATGGTGGGAACCGCTCATAATGGGCACAGCGGGTGTACAGACCCGGGAACTCAGCACAGGGATGGTGGGAACCGCTCATAATGGGCACAGCGGGTGTACAGACCCGGGAACTCAGCACAGGGATGGTGGGAACCCCTCATAATGGGGCACAGCTGGTGTACAGACCCGGGAACTCAGCACAGGGATGGTGGGAACTCCTCATAATGGGGCACAGCAGGTGTACAGACCCGGGAACTCAGCACAGGGATGGTGGGAACTCCTCATAATGGGGCACAGCGGGGGGTACAGACCTGGGAACTCTGCACATGGATGGTGGGAACCCCTTTATAATGGGGCACAGCAGGTGTACAGACCCGGGAACTCAGCACAGGGATTCAGAGGCGATTCAGTTCGCATGTGTCGCGCTATATAAATTTTTCATTCATTCATTCATTCAGGGATGGTGGGAACTCCTCATAATGGGGCACAGCGGGGGGTACAGACCCGGGAACTCAGCACAGGGATGGTGGGAACCCCTCATAATGGGGCACAGCTGGTGTACAGACCCGGGAACTCAGCACAGGGATGGTGGGAACTCCTCATAATGGGGCACAGCAGGTGTA
The DNA here is from genome assembly GCF_905171775.1 of Rana temporaria. NCBI lineage: Eukaryota > Metazoa > Chordata > Amphibia > Anura > Ranidae > Rana > Rana temporaria. The sequence continues at coordinate 143,075,328 of NC_053497.1, read as the reverse complement.
CAGACCCGGGAACTCAGCAGAGGGATGGTGGGAACCCCTCATAATGGGCACAGCGGGTGTACAGACCCAGGAACTCAGCACAGGGATGGTGGGAACTCCTCATGAAGGGTTCCCACCATCCCTGTTCTGTGCTGACTTCCTGTGGCTGTACTCCTGCTGTGCCCATTATGAGCGTACGAATCCGAATTGAGTTTCGGGCACAAAATACGAAATAACGGCTAATGCGAAACGGAACTAAACAAAATGAATTTATTGACAGTGCACATGTCTGGTATATGTATACACACCACATATATAACAAGAGATATATATCATCTTGTTATGTAGATATATATGCACAGGAACAAATGATTTCTTATATTTACTGGTTCCTGGAAGGAGAAGGGGAGGGGAGGAGAGGTTTGCATAGATAAGGGGCGGTAACTTCCTCTGGCACTCCCATTGCTATTGAAAACTGATCTGAAACCATTACACTGCTTGTACAGCACTGAGCATGTGCGAGGCTGAAATCCAGGAAGTCATACAGTCTGGCTTCATGATGCCCACACTTAAGATGGCCCCAGTCAATTTCTGTTTTATAAAGTGTCTAAATGCTGTAAAAACCTAACAAAACGGACCTTAGTTTACAGACTAACTGTAGTAGAATACATTAAGTTTGTGTATTACAGGGGTTTTCATATTTAAAAAGTTTATATTTTTAAAATTGTGGCCGGAACTCCGCTTTAAGTGTGACCTCATCTGTGTTTCTAACTGTAGGGGGGCGGGGCTGGACGATCAATGGGAACAGGGAACACACGATCAATGACGGCGCCACATTGAAGAACTCTGTTTACACACAGCTCTCCCCGTTCTTCAGCTCCGGGGACCAATCGCGGGGCTCCAGCGGCGATCGGGTCCCGCGGCCGCGGAGCTTTGGACCGGGTCGCCGTATATTTGCAGGAGGCGGTCCTTAAGTGGTTAAAGCGGGAGTTCACCCAATTCGTTTTTTTTTCTCTTTTCCCCCTTAGATTCCTGCTCGTTTTGTCTAGGGGAATCGGCTATTTGTTTTAAAATATGATCTGTACTTACCCGTTTTCGAGATGCATCTCCTCCGTCGCTTCCGGGTATGGGTCTTCGGGAGCGGGCGTTCCTTCTTGATTGACAGTCTTCCGAGAGGCTTCCGACGGTCGCATCCATCGCGTCACTCGTAGCCGAAAGAAGCCGAACGTCGGTGTGGCTCTATACTGTGCCTGCGCACCGACGTTCGGCTTCTTTCGGAAAATCGTGACGCGATGGATGCGACCGTCGGAAGCCTCTCGGAAGACTGTCAATCAAGAAGGAACGCCCAGTCCCGCAGCCCATACCCGGAAGCGACGGAGAAGATGCATCTTGTAAACGGTAAGTATGGCTCATATTTTAAAACATCTAGCCGATTCCCCTAGACAAAACGAGCAGGAATCTAAGGGAAAAAGTCATATATACGGGTGAACCTCCGCTTTAAAACAGAAGTTTTAGTTACAGACATTTGCAAATATATGTGTAAGCTGCAGTGCCCCGCCAAGCCTCTGTATACTGCGGTCCTAACTCTGGAGACTCTCAAAAACTATAGAGCAATGGAGTAATAACTTTTTTTTAAATGCAATTTTCTGGATATTTTTGTTGTTCTGTCTCTTTCTCTCACTGTTAAAATAAACCTACCAATAAAATTATAGACTGATCTATTCTTTGTCGGTCGGCAAACGTACAAAATCAGCAGAGGATCAAATACTTTTTTCCTCTCACTGTATATTTCAAGCATTTTTTTTATTTAAATTTCGATAATTTATGGCTTACATGTAAAAACTCAAAATTCAGTACTGTAACTCTGAAAATTTGAATATTACATAAGGTCAATAAAAGGATTTTTGAATACAGAAATGATGGCTTACTGAAAAGTATGTCCATGTACAGTATAGTATGCACTCAATACTCAGTTGGGACTCCTTTTGCATGAATTACAGCATCAATGCAGCGTGGCATGGAGGCGATCAGCCTGTGGCACTGCTGAGGTGTTATTGATAGCGGTCTCCAGGTTGCCTTAATGGCGGCTCTCAGCTCATCTGCATTGTTGGGTCTGGTGTCTCATCTTTCTCTTGACAATACTCCACAGATCCTCTATGTGGGGTTTAGGCAAGGCGAGTTTGCTGGCCAATCAAGCACAGTGATGTACACACCTGTAGACTGTAAATTAGATAAACAAGGCACAGCTAGGAAATAAAGCTGATGTCAGACGGGCAACTCTGCTAGCAATTGTAGGTTTGCCAAGAGGCTGAAGGTATTGTCCCTATGGAAACGCTACCTCTGTCGCTGAGACTGCGAGATGTCGCCTCCATCACTAGTATTGAGATTCAGTGATTTGGGCCCAACAACAGAGCGCAGCAACTCCATATAGATTGACAGACAGCCTCTTTTACGGTTTGTCTTCAATGGCGGATTCATATATATATATATGTGTGTGTGTGTGTGTGTGTGTGTGTGTGTGTGTAAAACACATATATATATATATATATATATATATATATATATATATATATATATATATATATATTCTATAAAAAATCTCTACCTGTATCTCCAAAAATAGGGTGGGTTACCTCTTCTTATCCTCTATTTTTTGGAGCAGTGTCAGGGTGGGCTCCCAATAATCCACCAATATTCAATAAAAAAGGCGGGACACATTCTCCAATGCAATCAATTTACTGTTTTTTCTTCAAGTGTTCAAAACAAATGCAATGCTACTGTACAATTTTGCGCATACCATGCTCTTTATCGGGCTTTGTGCAACATTCTGCAAAAAGCATCATACCTTTATACCAACACCACGGGGTGTATCCCATAATCCCATCACCACTCTACATTAGATTTGATTGACCCTCCATAGGCTAGATCGACTCTAATCCATACAGGACTAATGCAAACATTTAGAACTGAATCACTTCTACTGCTCATCACCTAGCATGGGAAGAAAACTACATCCTTTTTTATAGGGTTGTCCAGATACCGATACCAGTATCGGTATCGGGACCGATACCGAGTATTTGCGGGAGTACTCGTACTCGCGCAAATACCCCCGATACCTAAATAGAATACTCCCCCCCTTTCCCCCCCCCTGCCGCATCGAGGGACATGGCTAGAGGGACATTGCTGCATATGTGAGGGACATGGCTAGAGGGACATTGCTGCAAATGTGAGGGACATGGCTGCATATGTGAAGGACATGGCTAGAGGGACATTGCTGCATATGTGAGGGACATGGCTAGAGGGACATTGCTGCATATGTGAGGGACATGGCTAGAGGGACATGGCTGCATATGTGAGGGACATGGTTAGAGGGACATGGCTGCATATGGGGGGGGGACATGGCTGCATACACCAACACCCCGTGGTGTTGGTATAAATGTATGATGTTTTTTGCAGAATTTTGCACAAAGCCCGATGAAGAGCATGGTATGCTTGTAACTGTACAGCGGGAGCTGCCAGTCACGGCATGACCACCTTTTTAGAAACGGCACAATCATCGTTTCTAAAGTGCATCGTTGTCTACGGCGCATGGCTCTATTTTAAATATCTCCTAAACCGTGGAGGTTTAGAAGATATTTCCAGCACCTACAGGTAAGCCTTAATCTAGGCTTGCCTGTAGGTAAAAGTGTCTGTAAACCCATTACAACCACTTAAACCTACAGGTTAGCCTAGATTAAGGCTTACCTGTAGGTGCAACAAACATCTCCCAAACCTAAAAGGTTTAGGAGATATTGCTAGAAAAAGCGGCACCGTAGACATCGGCCGCAGGCGCACTGAGCGGGTTGTTTCTAACGGCGATCATGTTGTTAGTGGCGGCACCCGCGCTATGCGCAGGAGTGACGTCATCGCGGCTCCGGCCAGTCACAGCTGAGATACCCGGAAGTCACTCCGGGAGAGATTGCGGTGTCGGAGGAGGCGAACTAGGGCTGCTGCGGTGGCTTCAATCTCAGGTAAGTAATTCATAATGAGCTAGTATGCTATGCATACTAGCTTATTATGCCTTTGCCTTGCAGGGTGTATTTTTTTTTTTTAACGAGAGGGTTTACTTCCTCTTTAATAAGAACAGTGTTGCTCGGTTCCTGAGATTTTCTAGACTCCCTCCTAATGGTGTTTTTGCAAACTGCAGGATGTACCCTAATCCCTCTGTTCACAATTATGCGTTGTTCTCTTCAAGCGCTACAAGAGCCAGCTAGATGGTTGAAGATAAAAAGCATATCCTTGAATTAATTCCCGACACATCGATTGGCCCCGAACTCCTTGAGATGCCTGCTTTGCGTTGCCACATAAGAGTCCTTTGCTTTGACTGTGCGCTGCGTATGGCCTTGTAATGCTTTTTTATATGACTGAAATGTCTCATTTGCATGAAGCAGATTAGTAGATTCTGAGATGTTTGGCACTTTGAAAATACATTTTTGTTTTTTTGTAGACGCAGGAAGAACTATTTCCAGCTTTTGTACTGCTGGTTTAGTTTTTCACGCAGCCACTTATGAGCGTGTCGTTGGCACTTGAAGCTACAAAGTACTACGAAATGATGACACTATTGGAAACACAACATTCAGAAATGGTTAGGCGATGAATTACTGTTTACATGTGTCTTTTATTTCTGCATCGTTTCAACATCATGCCATAAAATCGAACAGTGGCTTAGACCCCTTTCACACTGGAGCGGTTTGCAGGCGCTATTGCGCTAAAAATAGCACCTGCAAACCGACCCTAAACAGCCGCTGCTGTCTCTCCAGTGTGAAAGCCGAGGGCTTTTACACTGGAGCAGTGCGCTAGCAGGACGGTAAAAAAAGTCCTGCTAGCCGCATCTTTGGAGCGGTGTATATACCGCTCCTGCCCATTGAAATCAATGGGACTCTGCAGAGGTGCATTGTGGGTGGGTTTAACCCTTTCTCGGCTGTTAGCGGGGGGTAAAACTGCCCTGCTAGCGGCCGAATAGCGCAGTGAAATTGGCGGTACAGCGTCGCTAAAAATGGTGCTTTTACCGCCGACGATGCTCCTACCCCAGTGTGAAAGGGGCCTTAGTGGTTGATATTTCTGCCTTATAGCACGTAGGGTTCTTGATCTTAATCTTGGTAAGGACACTCTCTGCATGGATTCTGTTCTCCCTGTGCCTATGTGGGTTTTCTCTGGGTACTCTGGTTTTATCCCACACTTTGAAGACATGCTGGTAGGTTATAGGCTAGCTCCATCTTTTGCACCATGTTGCATATTTATAAGTATTTAGGGTGTATCATGGTATGTGGCGGCATGGCGCCACCACAGCCGTCTACCAGTAGACGTTGGAGCACTTCATACCTTTCGCAGATGAGCTCTATGGGGATGCTGGCATTTTCCAGCAGGACTTGGCACCTGCCCACAATGCCAAAAGCACCAAAACCTGGTTCAATGACCGTGGGATTACTGTGCTTGATTGGCCAGCAAACTCGCCTGACCTGAACCCCATAGAGAATCCATGGGGCATTGCCAAGAGAAAGATGAGAGACATGAGACTAAACAATGCAGAAGAGCTGAAGGCCGCTATTGAAGTATCCTGGTCTTCCATAACACCTCAGCAGTGCCACAGGCTGATAGCTTCCATGCCATTCCATGGCATGCCGCATTGAGGCTGTAATTGGTGCAAAAGGGGCCCAAACCAAGTCCTGAGTACATATGCATGCTTCTACTTTTCAGAGGTCCGATATTGTTCTATGTCCTTGTTTTATTGATTGCATGTAATATCCTAATTTTCTGAGATTGTGGATTTGGGGTTTTCATGAGCTGTAAGCCATAATCATCACAATTATGACAAATCACGGCTTGAACTATCTTGCTTTGCATGTAATGAGTCCATCTCATATATTAGTTTCACCTTTTAAGTTGCATTAGTGAAATAAATGAACTTTTGCACGATATTCAAATTTTTCGAGTATCACCTGTATATAGAGGAATCAGAAAATCCTTCCTCCTGCTGGTGACGCATCCTAGAATTCTATTCTCCATTTGCTTTCCCCACAGCCTGGCCACACTGTTTGCTTATTTTGCAATTGTCTGAAATAAGTACGTCCCAAATTGTTTTGTTCTGTAGTGCTAACTAACACCGTATCCCCAATGTTGTACTCTCTCAGAAGATTATTTTTCCCTAGGTACAATATTTTACATAACTGCAGTCTCCACTGCTTTTACCAATCTTCCCGCAATGCCAAATCATGTTCCATATTACAGACACCTCCCAGGGATATCACTACTATTTCACACCTTTGTGTCATCAGCAAAAAGACATACGTTACCCAACAAACCTTTTAATTATATCACTTACATGAAGATTAAATAGAACGGGACCCAGTACAGAGCCTTCTGGTATACCACTAGTGACTAGCAGCTTCCGGTCCATAAGGGGCCCAGGGGCACTGCCCCCCTAGTTTGCTTGCGGGGCGCCGGACTCGTGGCTTTCTATACGTTTTCTGAGGCTCCGAACCCATCCACTTTTGACACTAGCGAATCAAAATTCGCTACTGGTTTTCAGCTTTTCCTCCAGGCCAGGAGAAGCTGGGGAAGCCATGGTGGGGGAGGAGTGTGTGTGGACCAGGCAGGGGGTTTGTTTGCTGCCCCCCCCCCCCCCAAAAAAAAAAAAGTTTAGCACCAGCCACCACTGCTAGTTACTGCTCTCTGTTCTGAACCCCATTTACAACTACACACTCTGGTTTCTATCCTTTAGCCAACTGCATATCCACTGAACTGCCCAAGGGTTAAGTCCTAGCTTGTACAACTTTTGTATTGGATCAAATACCTTGCTGAAATTAAGATATGCTACGTCCACAGCACCACCCTGGTCCCAAAACATTGATAATATACTCAAAGAATTAAATCGGATTAGTCTGACATGATATGTTACTCTGGAAAGCCATGCTGCTTTGGGTCAACCAAGTTATCTTGCAGCAGAGTCTGACTCTGTGTAGGTAGGAAACTTGAGCTTTGCTAAGTAAAGGATCTAACTCTGACTGAGGCTGGGTTCATGCTGATGCAAATTGGATGAGGGTTTCCCAGCGGCATTCAATTCGCATGTCAGGAGATTGTGACCAGCTCTCAATGGAGCCGCTTTACACATCTCCGGCGTGGCTCCGGTGCGAATTGCACAAGAGTCATGTGTGTCTTCTGCTCCATTTCAGGTCCAAATTCCGGTTAAAATTTGGGCTGAAATCTGACCTGAGACAGTGAATGGGGATGCACTGGATACCTGCGATGAGCTGCTCCCTGCTGAGGTGTGAACTGGACTGCAGCAGAGGGGCTGCTGTTTACACACCGAGCACATTCAGTCTGGCTCTGCTGACTATGATGGCGCCAACAAGAGTGTTAAACAATGTATTAGGAGTCCAGAGCCTTTTATTGATTCCATAGAAAATCAACAGCCAGCCAACGCCTTTCAAGGACCAAAAGTTCCTCCTTTATCAGGGCTTAATTGAAAATTAAATTCTTAAAAGAAAGCTCTTTTTTTTCACAAATTATATACAGTACTGATAACCTCACTTGCATGCATTTGCTGTCGTGTTTTTTTTTTCCCCCCCTCCTTTTGAGCTTCCTATTTATGCCCCCTGTGCTGTTGGACCTATGGAGTCCTGTAGGAGTCTTCTCTACGTGTGCGCTCCCCCTAAATGCACCCGCTCAGAGCGCCACTCAAACAGGCAGTGCAAGTGGGACACAGAGCAACTTTAAATAACCTCTCTGGATGAGGAAAACAGACATTGCATTTGCTCTGTGACACTCTCTTGTGCTGCCTGTGTGTGCGCTTTGCACTTTGAGGAGCTGCATGTACATTTGTAGTTCCAAGAATAAGAACCCACATAGAGGGGACTCTTAAGGGACTCCATAGGTTCTAGTGACATGGGGGCACAAATATAATAGGAGTGTGGCAGCTCAGCCAGGGAAAAGTTTCAAAAGGAAGCTCAGAGGATGACATTTTATAATAAGTTATGTTAGTATCTGAATTATGAACAAATCTACTTTAATATCACTTTGTTATGCTATGTGGATGGGAACTTGTAATAAATATTAAAGCAGAATGAAAGCTCTGCATAAAAATAAACAAAAATTGGCCCCCAGGAGCTTTATACCACAATGTACTAGTATGTACAACATATCCCGTCCAGTAAATACCGCCTATGAAATGTGCCAATGGTGTGTGTGGGTAAAAAAATGTCCCTCATACAGGATATAGTTCAGTTCTGTTGTGAAAGTTTGGTTTGCTTTATAAGGTACAGGTGACCTAATGTGCCATTCATTTGGTGGCAATATTGCCTAGAATACAGAACTGTTTTCTTGCTATTGTAGCTCATTAATTTTAGGGGCACCAACCTATATACCTATTCTCACAAAGAACCGTTGTGTATTATTGGATTGTAGTACCAGATTTTTACCTGTAGATGGCACAGGAAGACCTAATTCCTGCCCTGTGGGTGGGTGGTGTGTGGGTGGTTGGACAGTGGATGGATTTCTGTAATGATACACAGTGGGTTTCTGGACAAATGGGGATTCCCCAGTTTACTCAAAAATCAGTTTTAAAATATAACTGATGGCATTACTTTGTGTCTACTTTGTAACAGGGTGTACGGTTTGATGACAAAGTGGCCGCCTCTGGTATTTACAGGGAACAGGTGCTCTTAGATCTTCCACAAAGCAGACATCATGGATTTCTTCCCAGCTGTGTCTTCTGTTTTTATCACTGGAGAACGAATGTGGAGTGTCATGTGATCTCATCTAACCATCTGTGTTTCTCCCCACAGGCATATGCCGATTACATGGGTTTTATCCTCACTTTAAATGAGAGTGTGAAGGGGAAGAAGTTGAGCTGTGACTATCGGATGTCAGAGGTAGGTTTGGATCGGTTAATGCACACACAGCATCTTCCATACATACAGTACATGCTTAAAGAGACTCTGTCACCTTACCCATGCAGGTCAAAGTGAGGCTCCTGCTCCCTGCCCCCCTTCTACTCCCATTGCCATCACTCTCCCATTGCTTTCTCCTCTGTTGCCACTGACATTGCCTGCCACTTCCAGGTGCAGAGGCCCATGTGACAATGCTGAGGCCTAGCAGCCAATCACGAGGGCTATGACCAAGGGAGTAATATCACCCTTACCTCTGGTCATCAACACCACTGATTCTAGGGCCAGCTGTGGCTGGGGGAGGCGCAGCGCGACAATACAGTAAAACCTTGGTTTGAGAGCGTTTTGCAAGACAAGCAACATTTTTTAAATAAATGTTGACTTAATATACAAGTGATGTCTTGATATAAGAGTAGCGTCATGTCACAACCGAGTATAAAAAAAAGAGAGGCACCTCTAAGTGTAGCAATATGGTTACATTTAATGAAGGTACAACATTTAACAACATATTGCTACACTTAGAGGTGCTTCTCTTCTCTTTTATACTCTGTAGCTCCTGCTGGATTTTGCTTCTAATCCTCTTGTGGAAACTTCCATTTGTGGATGGACATTTTATGATTACACAAACATCGCATTGCTATAATCTTTTTATATGGACTATAAACAGAAGGACCTATAAATAAATAGTTGTGGAACGAATCATTTGAGTTTCCATTATTTCTTATGGGGAAATTCGATTGTTATACAAGTGCTTTGGTTTAAAGGCATGTTCCTGGAACAAATTATGCTTGCAATCCAAGGTTTTACTGTATTAGGTTATAAGGGGGTTGGGGGGGGAGGGGTCCGCCCCATGTATATATTGTTATTGTATGTGACTGTACCATTAATCTGGTTAAGTGTATACTTATCGATTACTTGACAATCAAAGTACGAATATTCTCGTGACGAAGTGGCAATAGACCGCAAAACTCGGAAAAAGTTTTATTGTGCTAACAGAAATGAAACATACATTACATATCCATATAATGCAAAACATCTGAAATCAGTACGTTCCAACGATAAAAACAGAAAATAGCAGCACCAAAGCAGTTCACATGACAAATTTTGATAAAAGCAAAACTAGTTTAGATGCTTTTCATGACCCACAATCCCACTGCGATCCTCCCCTCTTGGAGACTATTATACTGGTGATATGTATGGATTGTCACCATGCTTTTAATTTGTACTTGATTATGTGTTGTCTTCTATTAATTTTGTATTAATAAAAACTTTATACATATTTTTTATATATGTGTTTCCACACTTGATTCTATTTCTCAACCTGTACCGAGATGGTCCAATTGCACTTGCCCCTTGGAACTTTGGTTTGGGGTCCAAACAATTCCGACCCCTATTCTTCTTCTAAATTTCTTGGATGATGGCACTATTACTTATAATATACTATATATATATATATATATATATATATCTTTTGGAGCAGTGGTTCTCAACCTTTCTAGTGCCGTGTCCCCTTGATACAATTTCTCAAGTTGTGGGGACCCCTAACAGTAACATTTCAATAGAGTGGGCTGTCGGCGCCCAAGGCAAGACAAGTAATTGGCACCCCTGAGGCCCCATACACACGATAGAATCCATCCGCTGAAAAATCCCAGCGAATGGGTTTCAGCGGATAGATCCTATGGTGTGTACACTCCAGCGGATCTTTATCCGCGGATATTTCTCCCCTGGGATGGATTCCAGCAGATCGAAGATTTGTTTAGCATGTCAGCAAATATTTCTGCTGGAATCCATCCCAACGGATGGATCCGTTGGTCTGTATAGACTCACCGGATCCATCCGTCCGAAGGGATCCCCCGCATGCGTCGTAATGATTCGACGCATGCGTGGAATTCCTTATATGACAGCGTCGCGCACGTCGCCGCGCCATAATCGCGGCGACGGCGCGACACGTCATCGCCAGAGGATTTCGGCGCGGATTTCAATGCGATGGTGAGTACACTCCATCGCATGGAAATCCGCTGAAATCCTCGAGAGGATTTATCCGCGGAAACGGTCCGCTGGACCGTATTCGCGGATAAATCCTCTCGTGTGTATGGGGCCTAATTCACGGACATTTAGCACTCCCCGAGTCCTTTTCACTCGTACAATATTAAAACCCCTTATGGTACATTTAGGATGGACCACTCTTTCTCTTTGTTCTCCTTCCTTTCCCTTTTATCTCTCTCTCTCCCTCTATCCTAGTTTTTTTTCCCCATCCATCTCTCTAGCCTTCTTTCTTGTTCTCTTATTCTTACCCTTTTTCTTTTGATCCTGCCCCTCTTTTCCTCTCCCTTCCATGTACTCTCTTTTTATTCCTTCTCTTACTTCTTGGTGGGGCGAAATGGGATGAGTGGTAGTGCTGATCAGCCAACTTTGGTGCTCTTGATCAAGGTCATCTGCTGATCTGAGAACGGTAGTGGGGACTTTTAATGGCAAACCTAATCACCAGTAGTGTTACTCACTGTGTCTCCAACTCTGTGGTGTCTCGTAGCAGTGACACCTATGCCGAAATCAGGAGATAGGGTCTCCTCCAGCCCCTCCCACTTCACATTCCTCTCCAGTCAGCTGTCCTCTAGTCCCTCTCCCAGCCATGCCGTGAACTGAATGGGCAGCTGTGAAGAGGCAGAGTGGGCAGCTGTGGGCTCCAGGAACTGCCCAGGATTTTGTGACCCCTGGCAAATAGTCATTCGACCCCCGGAGGGGTCCCGACCCCCAGGTTGAGAACCACTGTTTTAGAGGCTATACTGAAATTTTATACCCAATCATGTTGGTCCTTGAATTATAATATAGATTATACTTGTATATTACTAGTTATTGGTGGGTCTCAAAGAGATTGTACAGTCACATTGTAAGGCGTATGGCCTGCCTAGAGCTAGAACCCCAAATCCCTCCCTCTCCTCATCTCTTTTTAGTAAGTTTTTGCAAATGTCAGACCAGTAGATGGAGGTTTCTCAGAAATCCGCACTGACAGGATGTTGTAGATTAGAGCCCATAGATAACCTGCATATAACAGCCTGTCTCTGGACCTGCTTGTCTGTCCGTCTGCTGGTAGACTAGTAGGGCATGTAAGACGCTGCCTGGCTGTGACCATCCCAGAGAGCGGAAAGTGAGTATAATAGTGATGAAGAAGTCACGGCAATTTTAACCAGGGCTGTGGAGTCGGAGTTGAGGAGTCGGAGTCGGGGGAAATTTTGGGTACCTGGAGTCGGAGTCGGCAAACAATGCACCGACTCCGACTCCGACTCCTACTAAATTTAGATTGAAATAAAAAAAAAAAAAATCAAGTTTAAATGTCCCAATTCACAAAAAGTTATAATTAACGACTTCTCTACTGTAAGAATAAAGACCAATGCATGCAGTGCCTCACGTAACCGCAAAACGAACACGTTAAGTGACCGTGAAGAAGCATGCTTTTCATGTGCTTCACTATATGGCACGCAACGCACAATTAGGAGCGGCAATACTTATACTTTCCATAGTGTTATGTTCTGCTTTTACAGGGAACGCATGTTAGAGAACCAGTAAGTGTCCAAAAAAAAAAATTCCAACAGGAGTTTTATAAAGCACTAAAAGAAGTAGAAAAGTATGATCGCTCATCAAAACTTACTGTTGAAGAAGCCATCCTTGTTTATCCAGAGATCGTTAGTGATGTGGCCAGAATAGTTACTGCAATGCCACCCACCCAAGTCAGTGTCGAAAGATTATTTTCAGCCCTAAAAATAATAAAGCCCTGGTTCACACTGGGTACGATTTGGAACGATTTGAGATGCGATTTGACATGTCAAATCGCATCTCAAATCGGCGGCAATTGTCGGCAATGGCACTGTCCTAATCAGTGCGACGCCGCATCTGCGATTTCAAAAAGTAGTTCCTGTACTACTTTTTGCGATTTTGGGCCGCGATTTACATTAAATTGTGGCCGAAATCGCGGTAAAATCGCGCATTTTACAGCGATTTTGAATTCGCAGCAGTGTGAACCTAGGCTCAGTCTGACTTAAGAGCCTCTATGAAAGAGGATCTGGCAGAGGCAATTCTCTTCCTTAGAACTCTACATTGAATTGATTTGCATTTGCTAAGCCTATAACTACATTTCAAGATTAATATAAACCATTTCTAGGTTTTACAGATTTTGTTTTTGGTTCATTATAGATAAGCTTTGTTTTTGTTCTAAAACAACCAAATAATGTGGTTTGTATTTTTGAACTGGTAAAGATCCTGTTCCTGATGTTTATGCCTGCTACTACTATCCAGCCACTTGATTGTTTTCATTGTGTTTGTCTTTTGCTTAAACTGTGCAATACAGTAGACTGTTGGCTTCCCAGCCAGTAGTCCTGTGGTAGGTTGCGTTTCTTTCCCCAAGGAATGTATAAAATACATTCGCATATTAATACAGAGGAGTCGGAGTCGGGGAGTCGGAGTCGGAAGTACATAAAACTGAGGAGTCGGAGTCTGAACATTTATTTACCGACTCCACAGCCCTGATTTTAACAACCCCTCTCTCTTTTCTCCCATCCCACCACGACCACCAGATTGTGCCCTCTCAAACTTTTTGCTACGTTGCGTAAAAAAATGATCTAAAAGTGATTAATTACATATCTGAATCCATGGTTTGGTGCATCAGATCTTGGCGGTTATATCTGCAGTGCCGAATGGAGGGTTCTTTTGGGTGTTCATGTCACTATCTGGGTTATGTGGATTCTTCCTATTGGCAGTCCAGCTGTGGGGGTCTAGAACTAGAACTAGAACAGGGGTCTCTAATCTCTGAGGGACAAGGGAGATGTATATTTTATAAATTATTACAAGCCCAAAAAAAAAAACTGTTTTTATAAAGAATCAATAAAATGTGAATGTGATTAAAAACAATCTGAGAAATAATTTTGTACTAGAAGTTGCCCATTTCACATCAGAGCCCCCCTAATAACATGCATAAAAAAGGGTATTTACCCTAAAGATAAAACTATCGTTTTTTTTTTATTTATTTTTTTACGAAATTCTGGTTCGGTCACATCTTTCGTATGCTGTTCAGTTGTGGTCTCCAGCCCTCAAGAGGGATGTGCTGGAATTAGAGAGAGTCCCAGAGAAGGGCAACAATAATAAGGGGGACCTCCATTCATGAATAATGATTGCAATCATTAACCACTTAAGCCCCGGACTTTTTGGCTGGCCAAAGACCAGGTCACGTTTTGCTATTCGGCACTGCGTCGCTTTAACTGACAATTGCGCGGTCGTGCGACGTGGCCTCCAAACAAAATTGGCGTCCTTTTTTTCCCACAAATAGAGCTTTCTTTTGGTGGTATTTGATCACCTCTGCCCTATTTGCAAACGACGTAAAATTTTCAAAATTCGACGCGGGAACGACGTCCATACTTAACATAGGATACGCCTCATATAGCAGGGGTAACTATACACTGAAAAAAGCCTGACGTAAAAAAATGCACGGGGCGGACGTACGTTTGTGGATCACCGTATCTAGCTAATTTGCATACTCGACGCGGAAATCGACGGAAATGCCACCTAGTGGCCAGCGTAAATATGCACCTTAGATCCGACGGCATACTAAGACGTACGACAGTCAGATCTAGCCCAGCTTCAGGCGTATGTTGTTTTGTGGATACAAAACAAAGATACGCCGGAGCAAACTAGAAGTTACGCGGCGTATCAATAGATACGCCAGCGTAAACGCTTCGTGGATCTGGCCCATAGTGTCTACAAAATAGGGGATAGTTTTATGGCATTTTGTATTATTTATTTTTTTACTAGTAATGGCGGCGATCTGCTATTTTTGTCGTGACTGCGACTTTATGGCGGACACTTTTGACCTATTTTTGGGACCATTGTCATTTTTACAGCGATCGGTGCTATAAAAATGCACGGATTACTGTGAAAATGACACTGGCAGTGAAGGGGTTGACCACTAGGTGGTGCTGAAGGGGTTAAGTGTGTCCTAGGAAGTCATTCTAACTGTTAGGGGGAGGAGCTACCAGTGACACATCACAGGGAACATTCGATCAGTGACATGTCACTAGGCAGAACAGGGGAATGCCTTGTTTACAAAGGCATCCCCCTGTTCTGCCTTTGCCGACCGCAATCACGGCCGCCTGGAACATCGAATTCCCGGAACCCGTGAGCGCACTCACGAGGCTGCTGGACGGCAGATTTAAAGGGACGTACAGGTACGCTCATTTGCCTGCCGTGCCATTGTGCAGACGTATATCTGCGTGCGGTGGTCGCTATGTGGGTAAAGTGAACAGAAAGGTACCATTTTTATTTTTTAAATAACAAATCTCTCATATGTACCTGCTCTCTACGATGGATTTGCACATAGCAGCCCTGATCCTCCTCTTCTTGGGTCCTCCACTGGTGCTTATGGCCCCTCCCCTTTGCCAAATGCCCCAAAGTATGCTGCTTGCTATGGGGGCACTAGTGTGTGTGTGCGCTTGTTTCCGAACCAGCTCAAACCCCTCCCACAACTCTCTGCTCACTGGCTGTGATTGTCTGAGCCAATGAGGTGGGAGAGGACCTCTGTTCTTGTGCACATCGCTGGATCAGGTAAGTATTTCGGGGAGACTGGGGGAGATGACCACAGACGTGTTTTTTTTTTTTTTTAACTTAATGTATTAAAGTAAAAAATCTTCTGCCTAGATCCACATGAAACTTCCTCTTCTTTTTAAGAGGTGCTTATGAGGGGATACAATTGTACGATACAAATCTTTAAATGGTGACTCTAGCATTGAGAGGAAACTATTTAAGGTCTCTAGCGATGACACACGGCCACACTCATGTTGAAATGGATGGAACGCTGTCGCGCTTACCAACTATGCAACTTTTATATTCAAATAAACATTTTACAGGATATATACTTGACACAGTGTTTGCAGAGCATGCTAGAATTTTAAAGAAAGAAAGCCCAGCACCGCCTTTTATGCTTATCTTCTAAAAGCAGTTCCTGTCTTTTCTAGGGGGGGGTCTCTCTACATCAGCTCAATCATGATGTTTGTCTGAGACTGCGGTTGTTGTGTTAGAGATCCACTTGCTTGCTTCAGGTGGTAAATAGGAAGCATTATATGCAAGATTTGATATATGGAATACATTAAAAGCTGTTAATAAAAAAAAAAAAATTCATAACTGAAAAAAAAAAATGTTTTTAGATTCCATAGAAGATTATACAGACAGCCTGTTGAGTCTCTGCCTTCTCACATCTAGCTGCTTTAGCTACTAGATTCCTGTAGTACTGTATCATTTTCTAATGATCACCATGGGTCTGAGTCTGTAAAAGTTCATAGGTGTGTGTTTAGTACAGTATATTGTTTCCCATTGAATGCATGCAAGGTCCTTGTGGGTACAACAGTGTCACCCAGTGGCCAAATTAAGGTACTACAAGACACAGTGATAGCATGTTTTGCATGTACGTTCTTGGTGGGTACAACAGTGTCACCCAGTGGCCAAATTAAGGTACTACAAGACACAGTGATAGCCTGTTTTTACTAGTGGATTTTTGACATTTGGGTGTCCTAATTCTAGATGGAACGAAGAGTTGCACATAAGTGTTTGTATTGTTCTTGCATAAAAAAAAAAAAAAAAAAATTCCTCTTCACTCAAGTATCACAGGACAAGTTAACTCATATCAACATATGTTAGGAATTTATTATGAAATAAAAAAGCAGTGCATTAATAATAGGTAATGATATGTATAGACTTGGGTTAGAATTTTCCCAGAATGCACTGCTGTTTTTTTATCCAGTATGACAAACATTAGAGTTTTAGAAATGTTTTTGTGCTTTATGGGACTGGAGTGCTTTTAATAGTAGGTTAGGCAGTTTTATGCTTAAACTATTCTAACAGAGATTCAAATCTAATTGGTCAGATGGCCCACCAGATCAGGAGTCTTCAATCAAAAATTCTTCAAGAAAAAAGATCCATTCAGGTGTATAAAATAAGTGTTAAAAAAAAAAAAAAGAAATTGTGACAGAGCGAGGCTCTGTCCCTATTGATTAAAAATGGACACAGAGCTTGCATGTCTGTTGACTTGCCGAGCTACAGAGCATAGGTTTTGAGAGGAGAAAACTGCTCTGGCGGCTTTCTCCATATTTTGCGATGTCCGGATGGGGCTCTGTAATTTGGAGATTCCTAAGAGTCTTGGGTGGGATGGGATCTCCAACCCTGTGCCTGGGTGTTTATTACAGCCAAGCAGGGTGTGTGCCCAGGTCCACACAGCCCATATAACGAGGGGCTGGTAAGAGCAGTTGGAGGTGGAAGGTGAGCAGCTTGCTACTGTTTAAAGACCACTGTCGGGTAAACTGTCTGCCCTGTGTGAGACTACATCCCTGGAGAGGGGGGACTTCTTGTCTGAAGGACTGGGAAGGTCGGGGTGGCTACAAGGGCCTAAGAGACCAGAGGAGGGTCTGGGAGGCTGGGAGAGCCAAGGCTAAGAGTAGGCCAGTTCATTAAGGAACTGCAAGTCAAGGCAAAGTAAGCCCAGGAACCAAACTTTTATTGTGTTCCTTCTGCCACGCCCTTAAATCTGATAACTGACTGATGTGGACTCACTGGAAATGCATCTATCACTGAGCTAAAACACACTATATATATATATATATATATATATATATATATATATATATATATATATATATATATATATATATATAATATATATATTACACATACACATTCCACTTGCATTTTGCGAATGGATTTTGAGGGCTGGTGAGTGTGGGCTGCCTGGGGGTGGGGAAGATATGGGAGCAATCGTAGTGGAAGAGAGGAGAGGAGCCACCGCCTGGTTGAGCGCGGGGAACATATCGTCTTTCATTTCAATAGCTGTGTGTTCCCCGCCATGTGCCCCTTGTCTGGGCACTTTGATAGACAGATCACCCGTCCAATCGGGATTGGATGGGTGATCTGTCTATAAAAGTGCCCGGACAAGGGGGAGCGTCTGTAAATGATGGCGCGCAGCGGGGGAACACACAGCTATTGAAATGAAAGCTGTTATTTTCCCCGCGGCTCTCCTCTCTTCCTCTACACAGGTAGGCTGCTTTTTTTTTTTTTTTTGGGCATGGATAAGTTGTTGTTGAAGGGGTTGTAAAGGTTTGTTTTATATTTTCTAAATAGGTTCCTTTTAAGCTAGTGCATTGTTGGTTCACTTACCTTTTCCTTCGATTTCCCTTCTAAATGTTTTTTTTCTTTGTCTGAATTTCTCACTTCCTGTTCCTCCTCAGTAAGCTTGCCACCATCATCCGAGCCGTTCTGGCTGGGGGTAAGTCAGCGTGCTCACCCCCTCCCTTGGGACTACATCCCTGTGGGGAGACGCTGTAAACGGCCTCAAGTCATCTAAATGACTTGGAAGAGTGACATGCCCCCCATTCTCCTTTTAGGGACTGTCTACCTCTTCAGGAGAAGTCAACAGATGCAGAACTGCTGTGCTCTTTTATTAGACAGTCCAGAATGCACTGCACGCAGTGAAGCATTGTAAAAAAAATCTTACACACATGGGTGCTTCAAACAATAACCATTGCTGTTTTCATTTTATTCAGAAACTATTCACACCTATGGACGTCATTTTCACACCATTGTAATTATTTAGATGTCAGCGCACACACACCCCTGGGGATTCCTGCAGTTGCTGCACTGCTCGCTCAATGTTGTACCCCAAAACACACATACACAAAACAATTGTAGCTATAGCGAACGTCTCTTCCTATTCTTTACACACATCATAATGGCAAAAAGCAACTCGTTTATCCCTCATTTAGGGAGCATGAGAGGAGACAAATAATTCTAGTACATCTGAAGTGCCAACTGTGCATCGAGAACTGCTTGTTTATAGCATAGATATTTCAACCCACTTTAAAGCGGAGCTCCGCCCTAAAGTGGAACTTCTACTCATCGGAACCCCCCCCCCCCCCCGATGTCACAGTTGGCACCTTTCAGGGGGGAGGGGGTGCAGATACATGTCTAAGATATTGCAGGTATTTGCACCCACTTTCGGGAACACACTGCTCCCAGAACACAGCAGGGGACCAGTGAGTGCAGCGCAGCGTGTCTCGCGCATGCGCAGTAGGGAATTGGGAAGTGAAGCCGCAACGCTTCACTTCCTGATTCCCTTACCAAGAATGGCGGTGGGGGCAGCAGAGAGCTGAGCGTTTGCTCGTCTTCTGCTGCCGACGTCGCTGGACTCCAGGACAGGTAAGTGTCCATTTATTAAAAGTCAGCAGCTGCAGTATTTGTAGCTGCTGGCTTTTTATATTTATATATATATATATATATATATATATATATATATATATATATATATATATATATATATATATATATATATATATATATATATATATTATATAATATAATTTTTTTTTTTACAGCGGAGCTCCGGTTTAAGCTATTTTATGCTTGTTAAGAAACGAGAGCATATAACTAGTCAAGTAGTGTTGAGAGGACCAAAAAACAAAACAAACTGGCTGTGCATACCACAACGACCAAATGCGTGTGTCTGGCTCTACCTCCAGCCGTTTTCTAAGCCCCTTTGTCTGAGATCATATTACTGGATGCCTGGTTGTTCACATGATATGAGCTGAATGGTCTTTTGCAGACTGAATGGCAGTATATTTAGGAAAGGTAAGTATTTAAAGCAGTACCAGCAAGGTTTGCCTTTTTTTTTTGAGGCTACTCCCACCCTCATGGGAAAATGTTGCAGTACAGCAATAAAAAATGTCTATCTCTGTAGGGTTAAAAAAGAAAATGTACACATGTGTTCCTTACCCCCGGCTTCCATACTGCAAAGAGTGACTTCACCATACTTTCAGCAAGTTCATAAGGAATGCTAAGCAGTCAGATCCCACGAGAGGAAAAAAGCAGCCGCTGATGAGGCCTGTGCTTGTAATCCGTATGGAAGAAATAACATCAAAGGTCCAGTTCATTTCTAGTCTATTTATATTGTTTTCAAACCTTGATGAAGGGGACATCTTTGGAGCACTGAAACGTGTTGGATACTATTTGGACTGTCCCCCTGACTTTTATTTGGATAAAGTTGGAACCTCTTAGTGGTGCTTTAATTTCCAATTTTGTTACATTTCACTACAAGCCAAGGAGACCGTGGAGATCCTCTGGGGTGAAGAAGCTTCCTGCCTGGGAACCAGATCAATACCAACATCAATACTTTAAACCCGCAATAACTGGGGCAGTGAGTGTAGTGATTAGCACTCTCACCTAGCAGTAAAAAGGGTCGCTGGTTCGAATCTCGACCACGACACTACCTGCCTGGAGTTTACATGTTCTCCCTGCGGCTGCGTGGGTTTCCTCCAGGCTCTCCGGTTTCCTCCCACACTCCAAAGACATGCTGGTAGGTTAATTGGCGTCTGCCTAAATTGGCCTTAGTATATGAATGTGAGTTAGGGACCTTAGATTGTAAGCTCCTTGAGGGTAGGGACTGATATGAATGTACATTGTATATGTAAAAGCGATGCGTAAATTGACGGCGCTATACAAGTACCTAAATAATAATAATAGGATAAACCTACGGGTCCAGGGCTATTTTCCACTTTCCTATGCTTATTTTTGAAAACCACACACACTATATTATTAAAAGTATTGGGACGCCTGCCTTTACACACACATGAACTTTAATGGCATCGCAGTCTTAGTCCGTAGGGTTCAATATTGAGTTGGCCCACCCTTTGCAGTTATAACAGCTTCACCTCTTCTGGGAAGGCCGTCCACAAGGTTTAGGAGTGTGTCTATGGGAATAGTTGATCATTCTTCCAGAAGTGCATTTGTGAGGTCAGGTGCTTATGTTGCATGAGAAGGCCTGGCTCGCAGTCTCCGCTCTAATTCATTTCGCAGGGTTGAGGTCAGGACTCTGTGCAGGTCAGTCAAGTTCCTCCACACCAAACTCGTTTATCCATGTCTTGCGTTGCGCACTGGTGTGCAGTCATGTTGGAACAGAAAGGGACTATCCCCAAACATTTTGCCACAAAGTTAGGAGCATGAAATTGTCCAAAATATCTTGGTATGCTGACACCTTAGGGCCTCGTACACACGAACGAACATGTCCGCTGAAGCTGGTCCACGGACATGTTCGGTTGTGTGTAGGGCCGACCGGACAATTTTCCGGCCGACCGGACAGGTTTCCAGCGGACAAATGTTTCTTAGCATGCTAAAAAACATGTCCGCTGGAAGCCTGTCCGTCGGACATGTTCGATGATTAGTACAACTCATCGGACATGTCCGCTGGCCCGAGAACCTGCGCATGGCGTCGAAGTGATTCGACGCATGCGTGGAAGCATTGAACTTCCGGGTTCACGCACGTCGCCGCGTCATCCTCGCCGCTACGTCACCGCGTCGTCACTGCGTATTCTGTCAGCGGGGAATTTGGTCTGATGGTGTGTACAGCTATCAGACCAAATTATCCCAGCAGACATGTCCGATGAAAACGGCCCGCGGACCGTTTTCATCGGACATGTCCGCTCGTCTGTACGAGGCCTAAGAGTTCCCTACACTGGAACTAAGGCATCAAGCGAAACCCCTGAAAAACAACCCCACACCATAACCCCCTTCCAGTGCACAAAGCAAGGGGTGGAGGAACTTGACTGGCCTGCGCAGAGTCCTGACTTCAACCTGATAGAACACCTTTGGGATGAATTAGAGCAGAGACTGTGGGTCAGGCCTTTTTGTCCACATAAGTGCCTGACCTCACAAACGTGCTTCTGGAAGAATGGTCAAACATCCCCATAGACACACTCCTAAACCTTGTGGACAGCCTTCCCAGAAGAGTTGAGGTTGTTATAGCTGCAAAGGGTGGGCCAACTCAATATTGAACCCTACGGACTAAGACTGGCATGCCATTAAAGGTCATGTGTGTGTAAAGGCAGGCATGTTTTACAGTATCTCACAAAAGCAAGTACACCTCTCCCATTTGTGTAAATATTTTATTGTATCTTTTCATGTGACAACACTGAAGAAATTACACTTTGCTACAATGTAGTGAGTGTTGTACAGCTTGTATAATGGTGTAAATTTGCTGTCCTCTCAAAAGAACTCAACACACAGCCATTAATGTCTAAACCACTGGCAACAAAAGTGAGTACACCCCTAAGTGAAAATGTCCAAATTGGGCCCAATTAGCTATTTTCCATCCCGGTGTCTTGTGACGCGTTAGTGTTACAAGGTCTTAGGTGTGAATAAGGAGCAGGTATGTTAAATTTGGTGTCCTCTTCCCCTTTCATACTGGTCACTGGAAGTTCAACATGGCACCTCATGGCAATAACTTCCTGAGGATCTACATAAAGATGGCCTAGGCTATAAGAAGATTGCCAAGATCGTGAAACTGAGCTGTAGCACAGTGGCCAAGACCATACAGCAGTTTAGCAGGACGGGTTCCACTCAGAACAGGCCTCACCATGGTCGACCAAAAAAGTTGAGTGCACGTGCTCCGCGTCATATCCAGAGGTTGTCTTTGGGAAATGGACATATGAGTGCTGCAGAGGTTGAAGGGATGGGCAATCGGCCTGTTAGTGCTCAGACCATACGCCGCACACTTTTTAAAATTGGTCTGTTGCCGACACTGGGGAGCTACAGTTCATGGAGGAAACCATGAATGCCAACATGTACGGCGACATACGGAAGCAGAGCATGATCCCCTCTCTTCAGAGACTGGGCCACAGGGCAGTATTCCAACAGAACGACCCCAAACACACCTCCAAGACGACCACTGCCTTGCTAAAGAAGCTGAGGGTAAAGGTGATGGACTGGCCAAGCATGTCTCCAGATCTAAAACCTATTGAGCATCTGTGGGGCTCCTCAAACGGAAGGTGGAGGAGCACAAGGTCTCCAACATCCACCAGCTCTGTGATGTCATCATGGAGGAGTGGAAGAGGACTCCGTTGGCAACCTGTGAAGCTCTGGTGACCTCCATGCCCAAGACAGTTAAGGCAGTGCTGGGAAATAATGGTGGCCACACAAAATATTGACACTTTGGGCCCAATTTGAAATTTTTTCACTTAGGGGTGTACTCACTTTTGTTGCCAGTGGTTTAGACATTAATGGCTGTGTGTTGAGTTATTTTGAGGAGACCGCAAATTTACACAGTTATACAAGCTGTACACTCACTACACAACATTGTAGCAAAGTGTAATTTCTTCAGTGTTGTCACATGAAAAGATAGAATAAAGTTATATACAAAAATGTGAGGCGTGTACTCAATTTTGTGAGATACTGTGTGTGTGTGTGTGTGTGTGTGTGTGTACACGTACGTACATGTGTGTGTGTGTGTGTGTGTGTGTGTGTGTGTGTGTGTATATATATATATATATATATATATATATATATACACAAATATAATTTTTTTTTTTTACACACACACACACAGTTTAAAGGGGTACATTTACTTTCCTTACCTCCTAGGCTTCCATACTACAAGGAGTGACTTGACCATCCTTGTGTCCTTCTGGGAAGTTCCTGGGCAATGCTAAGCAGTTCTCTTATGAACATTTGGGCTAATCGGCATTCCCGGGATCTCGCCGGAAGGACAGTAACATCAACTCCCACTTGGGCGCTGAAGGTTAAAGCCATGGTCAGGTAAGTATATTGACTCCACCATCTCCCCCATTTCTATTCTTATTTTTTTATTTCTGTGCACAATTTGTTTTTAAGTGGCTCTAGTAAAATCTGCCCTTGTACCAGGCTGGGCAATCGGGGTTGGGGGAGTTAATACTCTGGTAGCACAAACTGCTGGCGCTATATAAGTCATGTCTAATATTAATAATAATACAGATCTGTTGTCGATTTGAAAACTTCTGTGAGGTGTTACATGTACTGTGCAATTTTAATTTACTGGATTGATTGAAAAATAACCAAAGAATACTAGGAAAGTATAAAAATAGCTTGTGCCGATGCGTTCTACGTTATGTAACGGCTCCTCCGTGTATTGCTGCTAGCATCTTCAATGACCAATTATTCTCTTTTGCCAGTCTTTACAACAATCACCCTGCTCCTCGGCTTCCTCCTACCCCTGATTGCCTTGGTACATAATGGGCTGCGGTGTTCAGGTGGCCAATCTAGTCAGGTAGGACATTGTGCTGACGGAGCGAGCGGTCCCCTCGGCCTGTGACCCCGGCTACACAGGACATACAGCCTGATGCTTCCGTTGCAATATTAATTTAGCTGGACAAAGGGATGCCGCTTGAGCTTCCACACATCGCTTTTCAAAGAGACCCAGACACCAACGATGCTGTGTGTCTCTTTAATTATGTATTAGGCTGCCTGGGCTGGCAGCTGGGGCCTGCTCGCTAGATACGGCTCTGCTGTTTTTAATCCCTTTAAAAAGCAGTGGAGAGCAATGGATGCGTGACTGTTCCCCCCCCCCCCCCCCCCCCCCATCCTCCTCCTCCTCCTCCTCTCCATCGCCTGAGCCTAGAGGTACAGCCATCCCCTGGCAGCTATTACTCAGCCAGCCTCTGCTCTGTAAGAGGAATGGAAGAGCCAGTTTGCCTGTAATGAGCTGCCTATAGCTGGGAGGCTGCTGGCCATGTAAATCACCAGTATTGTTTAACACAAGCATCTATTCCTTCTTTTAATTCTTAATTACAATTTGAAGCTGTAGTACCCACAGCTGAATCTTTTGGCATGAACTGGAAATAGGTTGGTTATCGTTCTTGGTGTAAATTATTAACTGGCATGGCTAGGGAGCCCCTTAATTCTGACCACTGCGCGGTCCATCTGTAGAACAAACGTGACATAAAGCCGAACAAGTGTTTTAAGTCGAACTTGCTTGTCTCTCTGGGGTAAAGTTTAAAGAAAAATGAACAATTTTAAAAGACAAGCCTGCATTTGTTCAAACATAAAGTGGAGGGCTGTGGTAGGGGGCCGATATGCCAGCAGACTATTCTCGTAATCTAGAACCGTTCATAGCAGAAATCTGCCTGTGTGGGATGAGTGCGGTACTTGTATTTGCGGTGCTCCTGATACCAACCCAAAGGGGCAAGCAGTATACTGTGGGCGGACGAAGGGGTTGTTGTCTGTTATTTGGCTTGCAGTGAATACAGGAGGGCTAACGCAGACCTCGCTCTCATAGTATGCCATCTGCCCATTGTGAAACTCCCTTTGTCCAATCTCAGACACGCTAAGTGATGCAGACGCTGTGCCAGCCCCACCCAGGGTGGGCAGCCAGAAGAGGGATTTGGGCTGTGAACAGGTGCTCTTTTAATGTTCTAGCTTTGTAACATATTGGGGGAGATTTACTAAAACTGGTGCGCACAGAATCTGGTACAGCTGCGCATAATAACAAATCTGCTTCTAGATTTTATTGTTCAAGCTTAAGAGAAGTATGGGTTTGTATTTCTTTTTTAATAATCATACTTCCCTCGGTGGATGCAGCATTGGTCCGCTGCTGCATCTGTCACTTGGCGCCTCTACACTGAGAACCGCGTTCGGGCTACCGAACATCGCAGATCGCTTGGTTCTGACGGTTCCCCGAGCAGAGAGCTGCCGAGGGGGCGGCTGTCTCAGGCTCTCAGCGGGGCGTCGGTCCAGGCACCTGGCGGATCCAGACTCTCATTGGCGGGATGATATCCGTGACGTCAGAGAGCAGACTCCAGTCTGCTCTCTGCTGAAAACGGATCACAGGAGTGCAAAACAAATTGCACTCATGTGATCCATAGGAGAAGTCCAGCCAAACAAGCTTTAATTTTACAAGCTCAAGTTAATAGATGATTGGCTACTATGCACAGCTGCACCAGATTATGAGTGCTTCAGTCTTAGTAAATCTACCTCACTGCTTTTTTTTTATTGCAGGTACTTGTATAGCGCTGTTAATTTACGCAGCGCTTTACACACATCTATATTGTACATTCACATAAGTCTCTGCCCTTAGTGACACTAAGGGCTCTTTCACGCGGAGCGGATCCGTATTCGGATCCGCTCCGTTAGCCCGTTTGACTCAGCGGGGATTCCTTCGTTAATCCCCGCTGAGCTGTCGGCGGACAGGGCGGTCCCCGCACACAGTGCAGAGACTGCCCTGTCTCTCCTCCGCTCTCCCCTATGGGGAATCGGATGAATACGGACCGTGTGTCCGTATTCATCCGATCCGTGCCGCCGGACGGAAGAAAAATAGGTTTTTCTTCCGTCCGCAAAAGCGGAACTTTGCGGACGCGGATGGTTGCGGACGTTAGCGGATGCACCATTACGACCTTCTAGCCACCGGTGTCCTAACATCTAATGACCCCCCCCCCCCGCCCCTCTGTTGGTACTGGGGTCACATTAGCTGAGTAACAGAGAAAAAATGATGGAGAAAAGAAGCATTTGAATACCAGTCAGTGCCAGTGTGCAAAAGTGTATCGGATTTGGAAGAATAAATCGCCACCAACGTTGGTTGTCCTACATGTGTGAATGTTCATGTACAGTATGATGTTAAACTATTGGAATCGTTTTTTACATTTTAGAAAAGGGTGCCGCAAGACTGTCCATAATTTTTAAAGGGTGTATGGACTTAAAAAAAATACAATAAAAAAAAAAAGTTTGAGAAACACTGATCTAGAGAAGGGAACTTAGAATCTATGACTATATTACCAAAAGTATTGGGACACCTGCCTTTACACACACATGAACTTTATTAGCATCCCCGTCCTAGTCCGTAGGGTACATTATTGAGTTGGCCCACCCTTTGCAGCTAAAGCAGCTTCAACTTTTCTGGGAAGTCTGTCCACAAGGTTTAGGAGTGTGTCTAAGGCAATGTTCGACCATTCTTCCAGAAGCACATTTGTGAGGTCAGGCACTGATGTGAATGCGAAGGCCTGGCTCACAGTCTCTGCTCACAGTCCCAAAGGTGTTCTATCGGGTAGAGGTCAGGACTCTGTGCAGGTAATTCAAGTTCCTCCACCTCAAACGCGCTCATCCATGTCTTTATAGACCTTGCTTTTGTCCACTGGTCCAAATCATTGGGTGGATTATGATGTGTAGTTGTTTTTTAGGGGTTGGGCTTGGGCCCTTGGTTCCAGTGAAGGAAACTCGTAAGGCATCAGCATACCAAGACATTTTCGACAATTATGTGCTTCCAACTTTGTGGGAACAGTTTGGGGATGGCCCTTTCTTGTTCTAACATGACTCCACACCAGTGCACAAAGCAAGGTCCATAAAAACATTAATGAGCGAGTTTGGGGTGGAGGAATTTGACTGGCCTGCACTGAGTCCTGACCTCAACCTGATAGAACACCTCTGGGATGAATTTGAGCGAAGACTGTGAGCCAGACCTTCTCATCCAACATCAGTGCCTGACCTCACAAATGTGCTTATGGAAGAATGATCAAACATTCCCATAGACACACTCCTAAACCTTGGACAGTCTTCCCAGAAGAGTTGAAGCTGTTATAGCTGCAAAGGGTCGGCCAACTCAATATTGAACCCTATCAGCTAAGATTGGGGTTCTATTAAAGTTTATGTGCGTGTAAAGGCAGGACTCAATACTTTTCGTAATAAAGAAAAAAACATGACTGTTGGGACATGATCTGGAAGGTGAGAGAGAGGCTTGGGGGTACATTAGGGTTGTCACTTCATCCCTTTTAAAATCAAACACATATTAATTACACAGGTTCTGTGGTAATTAAACTCTGTGCCTTATTTGCATTAAATTGGCCTCAGAACCTGTGTAATTCATATGTGTTCGGGTTTAAAGGAATGAGGTGGCAACACTAGGGTACATTTGGGTTATGCCTATACAAATCTTTTTCTTTCTTGATAGCTGTACAGAACCAACGATTGGCTGATTAGGAAAATATGCCAACTTTCAAAAAGGTATGTTTGTGTATAGTTCTGTGCTGCCACCACCTCTTCTTTGGTTCCCCTAACAAATTAGCAGGGCCATTTGGATTTATACAGTTGGGTCTATATATATTTGAACACAGGTACAGTTGTATTTTTTGTTTCCAGGTATTTACCAAAACATATTTAAGCTATAGTTATATAATGGATATGGGTGGAAAGTGCACACTCTTGGGTTTAATGTGACGGTATGTACATCGCAGAAAGGGTTTAGGAATTACAGCTCTTAGGAATAGCCAGCCCCCCTTTTTCAAGGGGCCAAAAGTAATTGGACAATTGAATCAAAAGCTGTTATATGGCCAGGTGTGGGCTACTCCTTCCTTATTTCGTCATCACTTAGGTTGGTAAAAGATCTGCAGTTGATTCTAAGTGTGATATTTGCATTTGGAATCTATTGCTGTGAACCTACATCATGCATTGAAAGGAGCTGTCCATTCAAGTGATATAGGCCATTATAAGGTTTCAAAAATGTAAACAAATCCATCAGAGAGATGGCAGCAACATTAGGAGTGGCCAAATTAACAGTTTGGTACATTCTGAGGAAAAAGCAGAATGCACTGGTGAGCTCAGCAACATAAAAAGGCCTGGACGTCCATTGAAGACAACAGTGGTGGATAATCGCAAGATCCGCTTTATGGTAAAGAAAAACTCCTTCACAATTTTTGTCTCAGCGAAGGACACTCTCTAGGACAGGGGTAGGCAGCCTCGGCACTCCAACTGTGGCAAAACTCCAAATCCCATCATGCCTCTGCCTCTAGGAGTAATGTCGGGGTCTTTCAATGTCTCATGGGTCTTGTAGTTTCACCACAGCTGGAGGGCCGAGGTTGCCTACCCCTGCTTTAGGAGGTGGGTGTATCATTGTCAAAGTCTACAAGCAAGAGAAGACTTCAGTAGAGCAAATAAAGAGGGTTCACCACAAGGTGCAAACCATTCATAAGCCTGAAGAATAGAAAAGCCAGATTAGACTTGGAACAGCTCATGATCCAAAGCGCACAACATCATCTGTAAAACATGGCGGAGGCAGTGTGATGGCATGGGCATGCATGGCTTCTAGTGGCACTGGGTTATTGGTGTTTATTGATGATGTGACAGAAGCAGCCGGATGAGTTCTGCAGTGTTTAGAGATATACTGTCAGCCCAGATTCAGCCAAATGCAGAAAACATGATTGGTCGGCGCTTTACAGTACAGATGGACAATGATGCAAAAGCAACGCAGAAGTGGAATATTCTGCAATGGCCGAGTCAATCACCTGATCTCAACCCAATTGAGCATGCATTTCACTTGCTGAAGGCAGAAAGACCCACAAGCAAAGAACAACTGAAGACTGCTGCAGTTAGAGCCTGGCAACGCATCAGAAAGGTGGGAACCCAGTCTTTGGTAATGTCCATGGGTTCCAGACTTCAGGCAGTCATTGCCAGTAAAGCCAGCGGCTGTTGTTGCCGCCCAGTACATTTGTTGCAGTCAGTTCTCTCTAGCTCCGCCCCTCGACCTGTTGTGAATTTTACCTCCACTATTATAGGTCGTTTCCCTTAGCAAGATGGCTGCGGCCCCACTTCCGGCGGGAGGAAGATGGCCGCCGCTCTGCCGTGTGTATGTACCCTGTTTTGTGGTCCCTGTCATTTGGGAGCGGACAGGTGGCCTGTGCAGTGTCCCTAGCTGTGGAATGGACCAGCGATTCCACTCCCACAGCGAACGGTATTGAGACCTGCCAGTGAGGCTACAAGAAAATGGCCGCCGTCCGACTTCCTGTGTAACTCACACAATGTGAGAGACACAGGATTCGATCACAGCTTTATCATTTTTGTTTTTTCCTTCTGGCATTTGATAGAGAGGGTGCGCTGAGTGCACCCTGTAGTTCAATGTTCCAGTATTTCCACAATTGGAGCCCCATTGCCTGATCCAGCTATTAGGCCACAACAAAATGGCCGCCGACCTACTTCCGGTTTACGGAGGTAGCTCAGTGCCCCACTTCCAGCCCTACTAACAAGCCACCCTATATAACAGCACCCTCATTTTACCTCTAATTACTCCTGAAGAAGTCACGAGAAGTGACCAATGCGCGTATGAGTGATACAAAGAGTCCACCTAGAGGTACCGGAGGTGACGTCGGCGAACGCCTTGTTTTTATATGCCTGTTTTTTATCACAACAATGTGAGTACTCAGTGTTTTATTTTGTTTGAATAAACTCCTTTTTTTAAACGATACTACACTATTGGCACTTTTTATCTCCCTGGATGCAAGTCACTGTCCCTGTTTGGATGCGACTATCGAGAGGGATCTACCCTTCCCATTACAGCCCATTTTGATCATAACGTATGTGGACATGACCAGAAAAGTGTACCTGGGTCTTTATGCTGTTACCTTACAGCAGTAAAGTAAGGGGACATCCTCACTTTTTCTGAAGAAAACACCTGAAATCAACCTTTCTTCACGTCACTTTGGCATCTACACCAGCACTTTTACTTTGGACTTTGCCTGTTGTTCCGTTTACAGTTATCTGCTGCATGGACATTTAATCTAGTCTATTACAATCAGCGTTGTGTGTTATACTTGGCACGTTGTGTGTTATACTTGGCACGTTGTACACCCTATTGTGTATCAGTACATTTTTTACTACTTTATATGACACTTGCACTGTCACTTTGTAATACTTCACATTTTGGCAGCTAGCCTTGGCTGCATTGTAGCACATTTATTTTGATGTTATTTACTTATTAGAATTTACCACTACCATTCTTTATTATTGTTACTTATGATCACTAGTCAGAGTATATTTTTCCATATATAAGGATTTGCCACACTTCCTTTGCACGCTACCCCATTCCCCATTCATAGCGCAGCACTACCCCTTTATTCTTCATTTGTTTTTGGTTTGATACACCATCCAGTGCAGCAGCTGTACCCCTTCTCTCTCCCCCTTCCCCCACTCTCGTGGTAAGCGCGGGAATACTCGCCACACCATTGCCAGTAAAGGATTCTCAACAAAATATTAAAAATGTATATTTTTATTTCTGATTACAGTATATTTATTTGTAAATTACATTTTAGCTCCTGAAAATGGGGGGACTGTGTATAAAAATGATTGCAGTTCCTAAAATTTGTACTTGATATTTATGTTCAACCCCTTGAATTAAAGATGAACGTCTGCACTTCAAATTCCTTTTGAATTGTTCTGTTTAATTTTGTTCTGGTCACATACAAAGCTAAACGTATGAAAATTATGTCTGTGTCCAAATATACAGTTGGGTCCATGAGTATTTGGACACAGGCACAATTTTCATACTTTTGGCTCTGTATGCCACCAGAATAAAAAGTAAAACGAAACATAAAGCTCACCTCATTTGACTGGAGATGGGAAGGACTTATTAAAAACTGATATACATAAGCCGTATTCCTGTAATCATCGTGTGTGGGGGAAATATTGGCTTGTCATTGGTGAAGTACAGCTCCCTACAGATGGCGGCCACCATGCATGCACAGTCTTTCATGCAAAAAACTTATTCTACAAATGTTTTTTTTTTTTTTTTTTTTACTCCATCACTACAAATGTTTAATTGGAACCCCAGGATAAAAAAAACATTGAAAAAGACCCCCCCCCCCCGTTCCCCCGTGTCTGAGTGCGAAGCACCCTTCTCCATTCATAAACTTTAACGTCCATCCACAACACGGAATTAAAATGTGCCTCCTCAGGTCTCTTGACCTCCGTCGATCTCTTTCCCGGCCTCCATCACGGCCTCTTTGGCCGCGATCTCTGGAATGGGATTGTCTCTCTTGTGACCTGACGACGTCAAATTCCTTCTGAGGGAATGTGTTCTTCCTACGGCGGCCGTACAGCTCCCAGCACAGCTCTCGTGAGATCGGTTTAAGATGCATGAAGTTACAGAAACCGCCGCGTGTGCATTCCCCCATCTCATACTGGCGGCAACACGCCTCCCGGAAGTCGTGACTGGAGACAGTTCTGCGTGGATGGGCTGACCGTAGAAACCAGCGGTTGTTTAAATCCTTCACCGCCTTCTCTGCGTCTTCTTCTCGCCGGAACTTCACGTAGACATTTCCCACAAGATGATCTCCTAAATTATCGCACACATTCATCTCCTCCACCTCCCTGTACTTCTCCTCCATCTCAGTGAAGACTTCCTCAAAAAACTTGTCATAATGTTCCTGCATCTCCACAACGCTGACTGCACCTGAACGCATCCCATCTGCTGACTGGGAGGAGTTCTGTGGGTTGTGGTAAATATTGAGCAGAGCGATCGTCTGACTGAAGGTGGGTTTGTTGTGAAGTCTTGAGCAGCGGTCTCCATGGCGACAAGCACCGATCTTGAAATAAAAGGAACAATTCACCTTATCCTTCTCTGTGCCGAAGATTGAAGCCAAATATTCCGCCATCTTCCCTCCTCACCGCTCCTCTCCTCACCGACCCGCGCCACGGAACTTCGTCATAGAGGAGGTGGTGGGAAAAAAATATTAATTGGTCAGGAAAAGTCCACCTTAATGATTGCCTTGTTTCCCAAGAAGGTTCAGCCAGAACATGTCATCTGGGAGTCTGGAGGACATATTGTTGTTGCCCGATCCAAGTGTAACCAGCCCAAATTGAGCAAAAACTCTTATGTCTGTTGCCATGTTTTTAGGTGTTTATGGTCTGTTTACCAACATCAAAGTCACAATATGGTTAGGTGTGATGACATAGCCCATGCCTTTCTAGTGATATCATTGTCACATCCCCTGTGATATCACAGTTTCCTAATGAAGGAGGTCAACAATGGACTATTATTACAAATCACAGGTAAATACCCAAAGAAACTTAATGGTGGGAGGGAGTGTGTGTGTTTTTGGTAATTAGGGTAATGTGTGTATTGGAATGCTGATTTGCTCTGCATGTGTCTGGTGATGAGGTGGACTGCTGTTACCTTAGTAAATGTATTTCCACTGGAAAAGTATGTGTATTGCTAGTCTGTTTTTTTGCCTTAATGCATCCCTTGGGGCATTATTCCATCCAAATTAAATGGGGCTTAATTCTTGTTGCAGACACCAATGCGGCACTATTCCTCCAACTGACACCATCAATTCTTTCCATGAACACCAATGATGGGGCACTCGTCCTCCCACTGTCACCAAAGATATGGTATTATTTACTCCCACTGGACACCTGGACATTTTTTACTCCCAATGGCCCTAGTCTGGCCCCCCTAAAGTCTGAAGGATCGTAAACTGACCCTCTGTTTAGAAAGTTTGGAGACCCCTGTGCTAATGTATCATGAGTTGTAGATTTTTGTGTATGTGTGTGTGTGTGTGTGTGTGTGTATATATATATATATATATAATATATTATACATATACAGTCATTTTTAGCAGGGGTTCCCAAAAACTGGAAAGTTACCTCTGCGTTGAAAAGATTGAGAGAGGCTGCCATAGGTACTCAAATATCATATCTAGAAGTAGAGAGTCCTTGGAGGAGGGGCAACATCCTATCAATCAATTAAAGTGGATGTAAACCCACTCTCTTCCTTTCTAAACTACTGCCATAGTGCTGATCTTTAAGGATATACATGCCTCCTGTATGTATTCTTACCTGTCAAATGTCTCCCCTCTGTCTGTAATAAGAACTGAAAAACTACAGCTTCTGTGGGTGGGTCTGTTGTCTGGAGCTCTGTGGGTGGAGTCGTGATGTCGGTAGACTCCCCGCCCACCTCTACACTCCCCTTGTCAACACTACACTCAACACTAAATTCTGCTGTGATCATTAACATCCAGTCAAAATCCAGAAAAGTAACCACATAACTTCAGAAAAGGAGTGGGGGTGGAAATTAAAAAATAATGCCTGTCTCAGGCTAGTGCATGAGATATGTAAATAACCTGTCATTCACAGCAAGGGGGAAGAACGGACAAAAGTTTTCTCCTGTTTGTCTGTTTATCTCGCTGAAAAAAGAAAAGAGGATTGATCAGAGCTGGATTAACTCTTCGTGGCAAGACTGGGCACAGATGATAGTAAATCTTATACTCTACATTGTGACAGCAAAAAAATAAAAATTTATAAATTTGGGTTTACATCCACTTTAAGCTTAAATGTGGTCCCTGAACATCACATAATGGTCAGTGCGGGCGCACAACCTGACTGCCAGAAGATCTTTTACAGAACAATGACATAATCGTACACATTGGGATGATCCAAGCATGCCTGTTTATGCTTGGGGGGGGGGGGGGGTCTGGGGTCATTTTCCCAAATTCGATAAACAAAGGGTGCCTGTTTCCATACCTACGTATAATTATCTCTATAACTCATGTTCACGGCCAAGGTCAGACAGACACTTTTAATGCTTTCAGTCAGTTAACTAGCATTTCCCCTAACTGACACTATTGTTTACACATCTTATTGGCTTTTATAAGACCCAGGAGATTCTAAGTAGCATGAAAGATGACATAGACACTGCAAGCGAAGGCTTCCAGAAAGTCCATAGGGTCACAGTGTAGCAAACGTGGCAGAATGACAGCGGAATAAGCATGAAACTCTGATCATAAGTGTAAGATTGTGTCTAGATTCACACGGACACCCTCTGCTGTCTCTCACTTATTGCAGTTCTTCAAAACAGGCTGGCATAAGAATTTCCCAGAAAGCTGTGTTACGAAAATTCATTGTAGTGTTACATAGGACTTTCTGTGATTTTGTTTATATCTGTTTATCAATCTGTACAGAACTGCAGTTTTACCCTGTGTTCCTCAATCTCACTACAGCACAAGCATTAAAGAGGTTGTAAACCTCTGGGGAGGAGAAACCTGCGAGACAAAGGCATAATGAGCTAGTATGCATCGCATACTAGCTCATTATGAAATACTTGCCTTAAAACGATGCCCTGCAGTGCCGCCCGCACTACGCTCCCACGGCCAACATACAGTTGCAATAAAAAGTATGTGAACCCTTTTGGAATGATATGGATTTCTGCACAAATTGGTCATAAAATTTTATCTGATCTAAGTCACAACAATAGACAATCACAGTCTGCTTAAACTAATAACACACAAATAATTAAATGTTACCATGTTTATATTGAACACACCATGTAAACATTCACAATGCAGGTGGAAAAAGTATGTGAACCCTTGGATTTAATAACTGGTTGAACCTCCTTTGGCAGCATAACTTCAACCAAACGTTTCCTGTAGTTGCAGATCAGATGTGCACAACTGTCAGGAGTAATACTTTACCATTCCTCTTTACAGAACCGTTTCAGTTCAGCAATATTCTTGGGATGTCTGGTGTGAATCGCTTTCTTGAGGTCATGCCATTGCATCTCAATCGGGTTGAGGTCAGGACTCTGACTGGGCTACTCCAGAAGGCGTATTTTCTTCTGTTTAAGCCATTCTGTTGTTGATTTACTTCTATGTTTTGGGTCGTTGTCCTGTTGCAACACCCATCTTCTGTTGAGCTTCAGCTGGTGGACAGATGGCCTTAAGTTCTCCTGTGAAATGTCTTGATAAACTTGGGAATTATTTTTTCCTTTGATGATAGCAATCCGTCCAGGCCCTGACACAGCAAAGCAGCCCCAAACCATGATGCCCCCACCACCATACTTCACAGTTGGGATGAGGTTTTGATGTTGGTGTGCTGTGCCTCGTTTTCTCCACACATAGTGTTGTGTGTTTCTTCCAAACAACTCACGTTTGGTTTCATCTGTCCACAGAATATTTTGCCAGTACTGCTGTGGAACATCCAGGTGCTCTTGTGCAAACTGTAAACGCGCAGCAATGTTTTTTTTTTGGACAGCAGTGGCTTCCTTTGTGGTATTTTCCCATGAAATCCATTCTTGTTGAGTGTTTTACGTATCGTAGATTCGCGAACAGGGATGTTGGCATATGCCAGAGACTTTTGTAAGTCTTTAGCTGACACTCTAGGATTCTTCTTCACCTCATTAAGCAGTCTGCGCTGTGCTCTTGCAGTCATCTTTACAGGATGGTCACTCCTAGGGAGAGTAGCAGCAGTGCTGAACTTTCTCCATTTATAGACAATTTGTCTTACCACGGACTGATGAACAGCAAGGCTTTTGGAGAT
Organism: Rana temporaria; assembly: GCF_905171775.1. Lineage (NCBI taxonomy): Eukaryota > Metazoa > Chordata > Amphibia > Anura > Ranidae > Rana > Rana temporaria. The sequence goes on along the minus strand of NC_053497.1, from coordinate 143,039,530 downwards.
ACTTTTTATAAGCCTTTCCAGCTTTATGCAAGTCAACAATTCTTAATCGTAGGTCTTCTGCGAGCTCTTTTGTGCGAGGCATCATTCACATCAGGCAATGCTTCTTGTGAAAAACAAACCCAGAACTGGTGTGTGTTTTTTGTAGGGCAGGGCAGCTGTAACCAACACCTCCAATCTTATCTCATTGATTGGACTCCAGTTGGCTGACACCTCACTCCAATCGGCTCTTGGAGATGTCATTAGTCTATGGTTTCACATACTTTTTCCACCTGCACTGTGAATGTTTACATGGTGTGTTCAATAAAAACATGGTAACATTTAATTCTTTGTGTGTTATTAGTTTAAGCATATTGTGATTGTCTATTGTTGTGACTTAGATGAAGATCAGATCACATTTTATGACCAATTTGTGCAGAAATCCATATCATTCAAAAGGGTTTACATACTTTTTTTTATTGCAACTGTATTTCAGCTACTAACGGGTTTGTGGGCTCCGGGGCTGTGATTGGGCAGAGTTGCAATGACGTCACTCCCGCGCATGCGCAAACATGGCATGGGCGCTGAAAAAACGGCACCAGCGGGCCGGTTCTTCAGTTTGCATACGCCAGTGACGTCGGCAGCAGCGTAATATAATGAATATCTCCAAAACTGTGCACGTTTAGGAGATATTTACAGTACAGTATAGGCTTACCTGTATAGGTACAAGTGGTGTTGCTGGGGGTTTAAAGTGGTTACAAATTAGGTTACTGGAGATTTAAAGTGGTTATAAACCTTTACATATACCAAGTAAAGTGACTGGCCTCAGGAGATGAGACAAATCCTTCTACATAAGTTGTGCCTGTTTATCTGCTGTCTTTCTTTCTCTGCATTCATTCAAACTGATCCTTCCGTTGTCAGATCAAATTTTCTCGAGCCAGATGATGCCAGCAGGGCCAGCCACAGTTCAAATTGCAAGCCATGTCCAGCTTTACTCGATCAACAATTATAAAAACAAGTTTTGCCTATACATAACCAAATATCATTGTAGCCACAGACCTTACTCCATTGCATGTGTAAAAGATACATTTCTGAAGTTACGCTGTCCAAAGCAGCCAGTCAGATATTTTTTTTTTTTACATTTTCTTGCACACAGTAATATTTAACATCTGAACTCTAAACATTTGCTTTGAAAAACACTTATTATTTGGTATTCTACCCTTCTGTATATCTTAGTAGCTTAGCTTGTGTTATTGGCAAAGAACTAAGTATGCTTTTGACCCACAGGCAGTTGTGAAATTGATGGCCTTGCTGGACACATTGGATCGCTGGATTGATGAGACGCCCCCTGTGGACCAACCATCGCGTTTCGGGAACAAGGCATTTCGTTCTTGGTATGCAAAGCTAGATCAGGTAGGATTCATCCAGAACTGGCTAGACATTGTGTGACTTGTTGAACACCAAGTTTTTACCTTATATATTATCTGACCGTGTCTGCACAATTTCTAGTGAGACTAGAGAGTAGATAGGAGTAATGGCAGACACAGATCATGATTTTTACTGGTTTTCTACACAACATAAATGGCATTTACTGCAAACCCACACTGAAAAAATCGAGGGGGTTCCACTCAAGATTCCTGTGTGGCCCAGTCCCGTGACTCACTCTGAGGGTGCAGACTGGGAAGAGCCTGTCCTGGCTTAATTCATGCAGTATAAAGGAATGAAACCACCCAGAATGCCTCAGACCATCTGGACCCAACACTCGCTATAGTAGAAGCAGCCTCAGCCCAGCTCTGTTCAGGCCATGCCCAGACACACTTCACCCTGTCCACGTGACCTAGTCACCTCCATGACTAAGCCGCATGGGTGGTGCGAAATGCATTGACGGCATGGCCTGGGTGGAGCCGGCTCTGGCTGCTTCTACTATAGTGACTTGTCGGTTCGGATCATCTTAGAGCTAAATATTTGGGCTCGCAGTTTTACTGCCCATCTAAATTCTGCCATTACTGCTGGACAGAGCTGTACATGTGCTGTGGCTGCAATGCTTTGCGGCTTTGGCAATTTTACCTCCACTAGCAGAATTTGTTAGGTGGTACAGCCTATCAAATGCATCCATTAAATTCAATGGTAACGCACTACAACTTCAAGCCAAACAATAGGTTTGTGGTTTTAATAAAAAATCCCCCTTGTAATTAAAAAAAAAAAAGCAAGATCCACCGTGAATCACTTTTCAGAGAGCAGTAGACACTGCCGCACATATGAAAGAGCCTTTAGGGAAAGAAGTACAATCCTGCAGTTAAGCTGTAGCTCTCCCTCCCCCCAAACAGCTATCCTCTTTAGCTGCAGGCAGCAGCCAGGGGTAAAAACAAGCTGTGTCAAGATTTATAACCCCTGGCACTTTCGGTGGGCATACAGTCTGCCGAACAGGACCCATTCAACTGAATGGGGCCGCTCTGCAACCGCCAAGCAACCTTGTGCAATGCACATAGTTGTGGTGTGCTGGTGCAGGGATCAAGGAGTTAAAGCAGACGATGAGGAGGCAATGCAACGCCTCCTCATTGCTTGTCAAATGCTCTGTGAGGAGCGATCCGAATGAGGATCGCTATTCAGAGAATGCCTATAGTGTAAACAAGTCCTTTTTATGGAAGGCCATTGTGTAACCACGAGTTACAGAATACTGATTTTTTTTTTTTCCCATCTACGCCGGCAGTGTTGATGGGGGAATGCTTCCTGCTGATCGTGTTCTCCCGGCGGGGGAGGGGGACCACGGGAGCTGCTCTTGCTGGGAGAACACAGTGAATATTGCTAGCAGCTATAACCACTGGCAATAATTGCTTGCTAGAAATCAGACATGCTGGTTGTAGCCCAAGTCGATGGCTGCATTGACTTGACTCAGGTACAATCAGCCTGCACATAGACGGATCAAATCTCAGCTGGTTCCTGCTGAACTGGCCGAGATTTGAACAAAAGTAATGTTGCAATTATAACTGGAGCAATTCGCTGGTCTTTTATACCTCCAAGGAGATGCTACAGAGGGATTAAAATGCCATTGTTCCTGGTGCCATATCTACTCACCATAGAGTTTTGGGTATTCCCGGTCACCATAGGGGGGTCTTTCTTCTCATTTTAAGATTAAGTCAATGAAAAATCCAACACGGAGAGCAAGAGCTGTCAGCCTGGGGTTCTAAGATCTGTAAGTAACGGTTATGCTGCGTACACACGATCGGTCAAACCGATGAGAACGGTCTGATGGACCGTTTTCATCGGACCAAATCGATCGTGTGTGGGCCCCATAGGTTATTTATCCATAGGTTAAAAAAAAGCAATCTTGTTTTAAATTTAATCGATAGATTCCTAACCGATAGAATAAAACTGATCATTTGTAGGCACGTCCATCGGTTAAAAATCCACGCATGCTCAGAATCAAGTTGACGCATGCTTGGAAGCATTGAACTTCGTTTTTTTCAGCACGTCGTTGTGTTTTATGTCACCGCGTTCTGACACGATCGTTTTTTTAACCGATGGTGCGTAGGCATGACTGACCATTAGTCCGCTTCATCGGTTAACAGACCGTTTTCATCGGATGGACCGATCGTGTGTACAGGGCTTTAGTTGGTTTAGGAAAGATTGGAATATTGGTTATGGGTGGACTGACCCTTTAATGTTCTAATTCAGTGTACATTAGCTGTAAAGATGCACGCTTGTCGTATACACAGCCGTCTTCATTGCTCCAGCAGAGAAAACCACAAACATGCTTGACACCCGGGTTTTGTTCACAGGAAGCCGAGAATCTCGTTTCCACGGTGATCCCTTCTCAGCTAAGCGCGGCAGCGCCGGAGGTGGCTGTGTATTTAAAGGAGTCTGTGGGCAACGCCACCCGGATTGACTATGGCACAGGTAATGGTGAAAATGGAGCATCTACTGAACGTCCTAGGAGACAGATGATTTGTAAATTTCAAAAAACGTGTAAATACATTCAATCACATGTGTTTGTCAGATATGTGCACACTCAATTTCGTTACCTCTCCTAGGTAGTTTAGTCCCATGACATCTCACGTAAAATAAACAGCAGAACTACATTTGCTACTCATTTTGTAACCTGCTTTTAAAGAGTCAAAAGAGAAATATGAGGAAGAATGCTGGTTGCATGGCTGGTATGCTGAACCTGTGCTTCAGCGTTGAGTCACTGATTCTGAAAACAATGCAGATGAGAGTTCTGACTTGCCTGAGTGCTTGTGTCAGGTCAGTGACTCCAGAGTAACCAATGTGGTTTACATGATCACCAGGCAAATGGCATTTTCAGGAGGAAATCGGTATGAGCAGTCTCTGAATTTCACTAATGGATTGTTTGATTTTAAGGAAGAACAGCTTGGCTCTCAGCATGCAATTTAATTTCCCACAATGCATTTTACAAATACACCACTAACTGACTTGCATGCCTTTTGAATGACTGTCTAGTTTTATGGTAACAGGTTAGTCTCCTTGAAAGTGATCTTGCTGGGCCGAGTCACCCACAGGATTTCTGTGAGATTCCAGCAGCAGGATCACCTTGTCCGTTCTTATTCAGGGTGAGCATTATGTGCATTCCCATATTTCTTGTGGGGTGCCCATTTTTTTTGTTAGCCTAAAGCTTAGTCTCTCACACCTTTTTCACCTCTTTATAGTCAAATACACAAAATTTAGGATTTGTAACAATCTTTTCATGAAAACACCATAAATTTCTCTTAGTGATAACACTGCATCCGGGCCTCCACTCCAGTTCTTTGTGCTGGCATAGATTAGAGACGGACACTGTGAAGGATGTCAGTGTAAATCTCCCTGCTTGGTTAAATTGTGGGTTAGATGGATTCATGTGTCACAAGCTATTGACATGTTAATGACCCTTCCTCAGCCAGCTCCCTAGTTCAAATGGTAATTGATTTATTGTGTGTGGGAAGGAGACCGGCCTTACTGTTTACAATGATTAGAAGTGGCTCATGTTAATTATTCTGATTGCTTCATTGTGGTCAGGCTGTTACACCTAGTAATTAACTCCGCTGATGTCTTTATCTAAAGAAACGTGTCTGCAGGGTCGGCTCCGACTTGTCTCCTATAATCTGTATGGGAAACCCCACTGTGTGAGGGGGGCGTTCCTAACAGGCTGTAACCACATATAAGCTGAGTTTTTGTGTCAATAAAGTGTCTTGTTCTAGCAGTAAGCTTGTCTCATGTGTGGCTTTCTGGGCGATTCCAGGGATATCCCTCCTCGTGGAATATTGGGGTGATTGTCGTTATGGGAAGAAGGGAACGTTGACGGGGATATCATACCGATACCGTCACAATTGGTTGGTAGCAGCGGGATCTTCCCTTCTATTCCCCTTCACACCCGGATTCCAAGCAGACACTGGAAGAACTACTGGAAGTTCGTGGAAGGATCGCTAGCAACAAAACCAAGCGGGTCATCATAGCAGAATTAATGGAGCTAGACCAGGAGGACGGGATTGCAGCAACGCCAGCAGTACAAGAGATAGAGACACCAGTGATTCAGGAGGAGTCACCAGCCAACAAGCTAATGAGAGAGAAGCTAGCGTGGTTCGGCCCGAACCCAACGCCGGATGTGGTTCTGAAAGTGATGGACCTGTTAGCGGAGGAGGCTAAACAAATAAGGGACGCAGAACTACAGAAGGATAAACAAATAAGGGACGCAGAACTACAGGAGGCTAAACAAATAAGGGACGCAGAGCTACAGAAGGCTAAAGAAATAAGGGACGCAGAACTCCAGAAGGCTAAAGAAATAAGGGACGCAGAGCTACAGGAGGCTAAACAAATAAGGGACGCAGAGCTACAGAAGGATAAACAAATAAGGGACGCAGAGCTACAGTTAAAACTGGCAGCAGTCCAACAAGCAGCCGCACCTTCTACGAACAGTGAGTACAGCACAGCAGACGCAAGGAAGATTCCGTTTAGCGCTTTTAAAGCTTTTGATGAAAAGGACTGTGAGATTGATAACTACCTGGCGGATTTTGAGCGACAATGTAACCTGCACCGAATTGCTAGAAGAGAGTGGGTTGCAATATTGTCAGGCAAACTGTCAGGCAAAGCTTCTGATGCTTTCCGGACCGTGCCAGATCAGGATATCCATAGCTACGCCCGGGTTAAAGAAACGCTCCTGGCTCGTTATGCAGTAACCCCAGAGTCCCACCGACAGAAGTTCAGGGACTCACGCAAAACCACGAAAGACTCTTATGCAGAATGGGCATGCCAGCTGTCCCTGTCGGCCTCTAACTGGGTTAACAGCATAGAGCTGGAGGAGTGCATAAGCCGCATGGAGGAGGAGAACAACCACCTGAGGTCACAGCGGGCTGACCCCCCCAGGCTCCATGAACTGGAGATGGAGCTGGAGAAGCTCAAAGAGGAGAACCGGCGGCTGCGGAGGGAGCAGGGGGTGGCTGACCTTATGGGGCTCTGAGTCCCCTCCCCCCCCCCCCCCCCCCCGGACTCTGAGCACCAGTGCTACAGCATTTCAACAAATATAACTTTTTATTTTTATGAATCTCCTGTGATTGTCACTTCAGAGCCATAACCTGCCCCCTCCCATAGCGGGACACCTAGACGGCGGCGCACAGACCCATTCGCTGTCTTCACACTGACTTCTGGTGACTTTGCAGATCGCACAAAGACTTGGGGACTGACCGGCGTGTGATCTGACGACCCGGTGGCATACCTGAGTCGGAAGCAGTTACCAATGGAGGTCAGTCACGCCAAACGGAGTTAACCTCGGACTAAAAGCTCTGAACCCGTCAACCCTACTGGACCAGGGAAGGTCCAACCGGGTTTGCCGGAGCAGGGAGAAAAAGGGGGGCCATTGTGAAGGATGTCAGTGTAAATCTCCCTGCTTGGTTAAATTGTGGGTTAGATGGATTCATGTGTCACAAGCTATTGACATGTTAATGACCCTTCCTCAGCCAGCTCCCTAGTTCAAATGGTAATTGATTTATTGTGTGTGGGAAGGAGACCGGCCTTACTGTTTACAATGATTAGAAGTGGCTCATGTTAATTATTCTGATTGCTTCATTGTGGTCAGGCTGTTACACCTAGTAATTAACTCCGCTGATGTCTTTATCTAAAGAAACGTGTCTGCAGGGTCGGCTCCGACTTGTCTCCTATAATCTGTATGGGAAACCCCACTGTGTGAGGGGGGCGTTCCTAACAGGCTGTAACCACATATAAGCTGAGTTTTTGTGTCAATAAAGTGTCTTGTTCTAGCAGTAAGCTTGTCTCATGTGTGGCTTTCTGGGCGATTCCAGGGATATCCCTCCTCGTGGAATATTGGGGTGATTGTCGTTATGGGAAGAAGGGAACGTTGACGGGGATATCATACCGATACCGTCACAGACACAACCCTGGCAAAAGTGTCCTCACACTTGTTCTCAGGGTGACAAAAAAAAAAAAAAAGATTGTTGAAAACGAGAAAACAAGGGAGAAGACCTAGAGTTCTTCATAGTGCAACAGTGTTAATTTCATTGATGAAAACCTTTTCATAAAAAAATCGTCACCGTCCTTTTATGAAAAGTACACCACATTTTCATCCAATTATAAAAAGCTATGACAAAAATCAATTCTGTCTTTGTCAACTAACAAAAACTAAACAAAAATGTGAGGGAGGGACGTTTACCTTTTTGTTTTGTTTCTGCCTGTGTAGAGCCCATGAGTGCTTCCTCTCCCAGCAAGCAGTTAGCACTGTGCATTACAGGCCTCCTGACAATAATCCCACTTCTGACTCCTTAGACCACCTTCCAGAGGAGCATTACAGGCCTTTTTGACCACCGTCCCAAAGCACTATGCACTACATGCCTCCCCTCAAACCTGAGATCAACATCCAGCACTGTGCAGCATTACAGGCCTCTCAAACCACCTTCCAAATCACTGTGCAGCATTACAGGCCTCCTCAGACCACCGTCCAGAGCACTGTGTAGCATTACAGCCACCGTCCAGAGCACTGTGTAGCATTACAGGAGTCCTCAGACCTCTGTCCCAGATCACTATGCATTACAGGACTCCCCTCAGACCACCATCCAGAGCACTGTGCAGCATTACAGGCCTCTTAGACCACTGTTCTAGAGCACTGTGTATTACTGAATTCCCCCACGAGTTCATTGAATCATGATATGGAAAAAGCTGGGTACAAAAATATCGAATGGTGGTTTATGCAGCTTATATTGTTGCGTTTGCACATTGCCACATGGATGTGGTGTGACACAACTTTTTTTCAGTGCTCGTGGAGAATATAGTTGTCTCCATGTAGAATCTTAAGTGGTCTCACCCAGTTCTTCCAGATGTCCAGTCCTAGGTTCAATTAGGGAATGTGCTGATGGTCTTTTCCAACCTTTCAACACACAGGAACCCTGCTAAAAATTACTAGATCTACAGCTCATGATACATTAGTGTGATGGTCAGTGGGAAGAATTACAGAAAGCTAAAAAGATCCTTGGTGTCAGTGGGAACTTATCTGAGAGGCAGAAATTGCTCAAGGAACCCCTAGCAACCTCTGGAGGAACCATAGTTGAGAAATCCTGACCTATGGTATGGCCACCAACAGTCCAATAAGCGCATGCGACATTGTGTGATGGTGAGTTGGAAGAATGCTCCTTACACTTGTGGTCATTGAGAAAAATTATCCCCTTACGGATAGCTAAAAAGATCACTGGTGTCAGTGGGAACTTATCTGAGAGGCAGAAGTTGTTCATTGTTCAAAGAACCCCATAGAAACCTCTGGAGAAACCAGGGTTTCATAAAATTATCTGGTCTACAACAACAACTTGCAAAGCCATCCATGACTCTGCCCCCAGCTACATTACTAACCTTGTCTTAAAATGCCAACCAAATCGTTCCCCTCATTCCTCCAAGTACCTCCTGCTCTCTAGCTTGCTTGTCACCGATTCCAATGCTCAACTCCAGGGCTTTTCCCGAGCCTCTCCCATCTTCTGGAACTTCCTCCCCCAGTCTATCTATCTCCTACTCTGTGCACATTTAGTCAATCCCTGAAAACCTTTCTCTTTAGAGCAGCCTATCCTGCCTTAAAGCGGTAGTTCACCCTCACTTACATCATTTTTCCATCGAGACAGGCATTGTAGCGCGAGCTACAGTATGCCTGTCCCGATTTTGTTACCCCCGTACTCAGTGTGTACTCGTACATTAAAGATTTCGGCTCCCGCGGGGAATGGGCGTGCCTATGGAGAGGGAGGATGATTGACGGCCGGCCCTGGCACGTCACTCTCCCCGAAGACAGCCGGAGTAGGTCTCGGCTCTTCACGGCGCCTGCGCACAGGCTATGCGCAGGCGCCGTGAAGAGCCAAGCCTATTTCGGCTATTTCCGGAGAAGCGTGACGTGCCAGAGCCGGCCGTCAATCACTTTCCGTCTGGATTGGAACGCCCATTCCCCGTGGGCAGACGGAATCGTCTAGGTCGGATTAAACAGTGAGTACGGGGATAAAAAATGTAAGACCGGCATACTGTAGCTCGCGCTACGATGCCGAATTTTATGATAGAATAAAAAAAAAAAAAAAATTTTTTTTTATTCTAGGGTGAACCCCTGCTTTAACCTAGCAACTGTATTTATATTAGTTTCAACATCACCCCCACATTTATTACTTGTTTTATATCGCTTGACCCTCCCTTTTAGATTGTAAGCTCTAACGACCAGAGCCCACTGATTCCTCCTTTATTAAATTTTACTTTACCGGTACTGTTGCCCTCGTGTTGGTGCTTTATGCATTTGGTATTATAATAATAATAATAATGGTCTATAGAGACTTCAGCTTAAAAAGACTAGATGATGTTTGTACCCATGGTACAGTGAACGTTCTGCGTCAATGGCATTTATGAATGCTGGTAAGAAAAGTCCCGGATACAAATCTTTTGTGCAAGAATTTTATTATTAAACACCAATGTGTCTGCAAATGGCTTTGTCCAGTCTTCGAAGAAAAAGTGCATCAACTTACACTGACTTGTATTGCAAAGGTAGGGGGTGGGGTCTGTCCGGGCTTCTTACTGATTGCTGAGTGCACTAGGTCAAATGTTGGTGCATATTGGAGTGCACAGCGATATGTAGACACACTGCACATCTGCTTCAACAGAAAAGTGGTATGGGAACTAGGAAAATTGATGCTGTGTGTCTATTTCTATGATATCAGTTCAGCCCTAATTTTGTTCAATGCATTAGAAATCAGTCAGGAAACCCATCTATAATAACTTAGACAGGTGTGCAGCTCAAGGAACTCAAGAACAGAGATCCAACCTCTGTAGCCCTCCAGAAACATAAGACATTCAGGGATAACTCTGCAATATCTACCTAAAACAAAAAGAAAATTGTTTTAAATGGACTGACCCTTTAAATATGGTCTCATGCACTGACCACGCAAAAATGGGCCCACATAAAATACAGATTGTGATTAATCGGAAATGCATGGCTATTTTCAGGCTTAGTAGCAAGCAGGGAAAGGAAGATGCTCATTAGAGGCTGAGATAGCAACTTGATAGGACTACCCCTCTCCTGACCTCTGTAGACATTTGTCCAGCCTTGCTTTTAAGAAAAAAAGTCTCTAAAGGGAATTCATATAGGTGTATGTTGCTGGACCCTCTATTATCGTTTATTTGTCTGGTTGCCATGGGGTGCAGCACTGTGTACATTAAATGCACTGTCCAGCATGGGGTCCATGACCAGATGGCAGTGACTTGGTGATGCTCATTCTTGCTGGGTTCCTGAGTTTAGTTTGTGCCTCCTATCTAGATGTTCCGGTTTCCACCCACAACCCAAAAACGTACAGGTAATTGGTTTGTGAGCAAAAAGGCCCAAGTCTGTGTGCGAAGATAGGATCTGATAGAATGCAAGCTCCTTGGAGTCAGGGGTTGCTATGAACTTGCAACATTTTTAGCAAAGGCTTACCAACTTTCCCTAGTCAACCAACTACTGCTACATTTGCCATTTTAAAGTGGTTATAAACCCTTCCATATACCCAGTGAAGTGACTGGCCTCAGGTGATGCATGGAAATTAAACAAATTCAATTACATCTGCAGTCTTCTCTTGTCTACATCCGTTCAAAGTCCATAATTTATAAAGCTTGTCTGAGGCGTCAGAAAAAAGGGGATAGAGCGCTTTAATTACATACTGCAGAGCTCAGTAGGGAGAGCTCTAACAGCTGATTGGTGGAAATGTGCACACAAGAACAGGCTGTTAATCAGCTGGATCCCTCCTCTGTCACCTCTTTTCTCTTGGTGTCAGTAAGCTGGTAGCAGTGGAATAAAGTAACAGAAATAAATGACACAAAGTGCTCTGGACTAAGACAAGTGCACACTATAGAGCAGGGGTCTACAAACTTTTCAAAGCAAGGGCCAGTTTATTGTTCTTCAGACTTTAGGAGGGCCGGATTGTGGCCAGTGGGGTTAGAATATGTCCTGGGACCAGAATCGGTGAGAATAAATATGGCCTTAAGGTTTGTGGTCAGTAGGAGGAGTAGCAATGCCCCTATTAGTAATAAGAATAATATCACATTATTGGTATCAGTGGAAGAAATAGCGCCCCCTTGTTGGTGTCAGTGGGAGGAATAGTGCCTCAAATCGGTGAAAGGAATAGTGCCCCAAAGGGCCGGATAAAGGCTGGCAAAGGGCCACATCTGGCCCTCGGGCCACAGTTTGGACACCCCTGCTATAGAGGGATATGCTTTGTTCATATTTCACGTCTGAGGTTTTTATCAACTTTAAAGAATTTATTATCATTGGTGTGGCACACATTGCTTACAACACAGACTGACAGAGGCGCCTAAACTGCATATAGGTTCATGGTGCACTGATTGGCAAGTTGTTTAGCGCTGTTACCCTGCAGTTCTGGGGTACAGATTTTAATTCCTGCCATGGACACTATCTGCATATTGTTTCTCTATTCTTCCCATAAGTTCTTAAGCTTGTGTAAGCTTCCAAAAATATAGAATAAAGTCTTTAAAGAAAATTGGTCCTAGATTGTGCATTCCTGTATCAGTTCCCCAGGAACATTAGAAAGTAAGCTCCTTTGGAAGCAGGTTCTGCTCGAAGCAGCGTAGAATGGCCCTCGATAGGGTTAGCGATCTAAAACCAACTGAAACACAATGGTAAAATGTAGACAAATGGACCTTCCTTGATATTCCTTGTTTCTCCACTAGGGGGCCCTGTTGTTGCAGCAGTGACTGAGGCCTGCAGTGGTTTTCTCTGTGCTGCAGCCCACTTCTTCCTGTGCTGTCATTTTTTTTCCTCTCTCCCTTACATCATTTCTTGTTCTCTGTTAGTCACTCTAAAACGGTTTGTGTCTTGTAACTCCATGGGGTGACAGCATCAGTCACACGTGTTCGAGGGGCTGCTGTTAGACATGCGAGATGTGCTAGCAGCATGGAGCACATCTCACGTACGCTTAATACCTCCAGCAGCAGGCGCACATCTCGCTGGTACAGCAAATAAGAAGTCCAGCAGCTGAGGTCACCCCGTAATGATTTGTAAATTCTTTTTGCGCTGGAGAAATACTGAAAATACTTTTTTCTTTTTTTTTTTTTTTTTTAACCCTCGCCACATCTCTAGCATAGAAACGCAAGCTGCTTGCAGCTGTTAAAGAAAAGTCGGCTATGGTTACGAATGTATTCTCTGGCAAACTGCTGGGGAACTACAAATCCCATTATTTCATGTGGATAGCACTTAAAGAGCTACACTTTTCATCAAATCAGTGGCTGGCAAGGTAGCTTGAGACTTGTAGCTGCGAAAGCATGGTGGGGTAAGAAGGGGGTGTGTAGCTGCAATGGAACTATATTAGTGGTTGCCCATAGAGTCCTGTTGCCATGAAAAGCTGACCTGTACTCAAATCTTGAGTTACAGCTATATAAGCTGTTTTGCCGGAATGGATAAATGAAGTGAAATATAGGTTGGCTGAAAGACTAACCTTTCCTGGGAAAAATGCTTAAAGCGTTTGTTAACCCCCCAAAAAATAAATGGATCCTGCTCCTTTTAAAGCATGTTTCATGACACAGCGCTTGTCCTGTGTCATTTTGCGCCCTGCAACACCTAAAAAACCTGGCTGATTTTGACAGTTTCTCTCCAACCCTCTGTAAACTGACCACCGTGTATCATGGCTGCAGAGCCCTGACATTGTGGTCAGTTTACGTGCCTCTGTTATCAGCAGCCTGCTATCTGCTCTCCTCTCTGCTCCTGTGTCCTCCTCTCCCCTCTTTGTGTGTGAGCTGCCCCTCCCCCTCATGCTGCTCTCATAACACTAACCTGTATACACCATCAACACTGCCTCCTATTGCAGTGCCCCCCTCTGTGATTGATATATAAATGCTGTAAATACCAAATTTAAAAGCAGAGATTGCGATCACATGACCAGCCAGCTCTCCTTCTCCCCTCCAGACTGACAACAGCAGGGGAATCTCCGCCCCGTCCGCTGCATCTCTCAGAGGAGGGAAGGGGAAAGCTGGTCATGTGATCGTAATCTCAGCAGTGAAATTAGGTATTTGCAGCATTTATTTTTATAAATCACATACAGAGGGGAATACTACAATGATGGTGTATACAGGTTAGAGAGGCTTAAAATCCAGCAAAATCCCTCCATTGCCAAATGCAGAGGCATCTGGTCACATTTTTCCCTGCTATACGGGAAGAACAGCCAATGGGAACTGTGAGCAGAGAGCACATGACTAAATGCCTAGGGTTTCATGTATAGGATCCATGCTGGAGAGGGGAGCCTGGAACAGAAAGGAAGTATTTCAGCCATTGTGTTCTCTTTTTATCAAACCCAGCATAACTTTTAACAGCGTTATGTTAAAGTGAATATAAACGTTAACACTTCGGTGGCAGCGCAGAGTATGTATCATGTGACCGCTGTCATTGGCTCTCACATCGTTCACATGATTGGTAGTCTGCCTTTGCTGAATCCCAATCAGAAGCCATGACTGAGTGCTGTAAGTGACAGCTTGGTCCGTGTGCTGTGAGGGACAATTTAGGTACACAACCTCTGGCTGCTGTGGACACACATGTGCTGTGGCTGAGCATTATGCCCACCCTCTTTGCAGCCGCACATATGCATTAGTAAGCAAGAGGTTAACATTGAATGTATATGGTCTGTTAAATATACCATTGAGTCCCAGTGTACACTTAGACAAGTGTGATACCTTCTAGAATGCAAAGAAGGTATGAAGGCTGTTCACTTACTGTGGTGCAGTTAAAAAAAAAAAGGGTACTGTGCGAGTTTAGTGTGAAGTAATGCAAATTTAAGCCTAAAGCCTGTGAGAATCGCACTGCGCTGGCACGCCAAATCGCTTGTAAAATCGTACTGCATCAGTGTGAACCCGGGCTAAAAGTGTGTCTATATCTGATTGGTACATGCAAAATAATACCTGTTGATCCTGCTAGAAATCTTCCAAGGTGATAAATTCCCTCTTCTGACTGTTATCATTACTATTGTTTGAGAACTGTAGAACCCAGTCCTTCTGTTCTGCAGAAGAGAATGAGGGGTGTTTTGTAGTTCTATTCTGTTACTGTTGGCCTAATATAGTATGATGAGTGAGTGTAGTCACCAAACGACCGGAAGTGGATTACTGGCAGAAATACCAGGTGAAAACAAAGGGAAAAAAACATGTAAATCAATCAGGGAACTAATGCTATCCAGCCATTGGTGCAGCTTTCCATTAACACGTTTTACCCTAAAGACAAAGTCCACCTTTAAGACTAAGATGCACTCATATTTAGGGTGTAACATTGTGCTGGGCAAATCCCCCCCCCCAACACACACAGTGGGAGGAGTTCTCCCACGCAGCAGCTGTCAAATTTGATTGGTGAGGGGCTCCACACCACAGCAGATGGACTTCTTGTTCTCAATGGAGCACAAGGATGGTGATCATCGCACTCCTCCATTGACCTCCAGCTCTCTAACTGAAAGCTTGTACCTCGGTATGGACAGGGAGGAAGAGCCTGCAGGAGCCTGTGCATTGCACCTGCCACACACTGCGCTTGCAATGCTTTGCAGGCTCATCTGCAAAAAAATTATTTCCTTTTTTTTTTTTTTTTTTTTTAGGGCTACAGCTCCTTTTACCCTGGGTTCACACTGATGCGAATTTACAGCGGGTTTAATGCGTTTAGGAACACACAGATTCGCAGGTCATGTAAAAAGCATAGTATTCCATTGCTTTGGTTCACATCTATGCGTTGGGGAAAAAAAGGGGGTCCTGTGCGTGTTAACTGCGAGTGCGATGCAAATTCCTATGGTGCAGTGCAATTGAATAGGCTTCAATTAAACTTGCAGTAAACTCGCAGCACACAGTTCATATCTCTGCAAATTGTTCACTGTCTGCCTCCTGAAATTCACGTTAAATTTGGGGTAAATTTGCAGTAAATTCGCACCTATCCACCTCAAAATGCAAAAAAAAATGATCAAATTCGCAGTACATCGCATCGCAGTAGTGTGAACCTAGGCTCAACCTTGAAAGCAGTGCAACAGGTTGACTATACTGCACCCCTCCGGGACGGAACACTCTCGCCTTTCCTTTGTTCCCCTGCTGCTCTGTACATTTTTTATCTTTTATACCCCTAAGAGGCGGTACACACAGGGGCGGCACGACTTGCCGAGCGACTCGGCAAGGTGATCTGCCACACGACTTCAGAGGCGACTTGCAAAATTACTTCTGTATTGAAGTTGATGCAAGTCGCCCTGAAGTCGTCCCAAAGTCGTACAAGAACCTTTTTCTAAGTCGGAGCGACTTGAGTCGCTCCTATTAGAACGGTTCCATTGTACAGAACGGAGCGCGACTTGTCAGGCGGCTAAGTCGCCTGACGAGTCGCGCCTGTGTAAACCGGCTCTTAAGCAGAACACCAGGCAAGGGGATCAAATAAATAAAAATCATTAACCCATTAAAAGCTAATATAACAAAGCAAGATTTTGCAACTATAGTCCCTTTTCAATCCAGAGATTTCTCCTGTAGTATTTTATTTTGCCACTAGATGTCCTTGGTCTGATGGCCAGCATCATTCAACCAGACTTCCTCTGAGGTCAGGCCATCTTGGCCCCTCCCCCAGCCTGTGTCTGGAGCGTGATGAGCTAATTTCTTTGTCGCTCTGCTGTCTCCTGCTATCAGCATGCTTCATGTCAGCACATGAACTGACTCCTGTACTACTTCTTCCTCTAACATTCCAGCTCTGCTGTATAGGGACTGCAGGAGGGTGATACCAGGTCAAATTTAGGTACACACACCGCTTGCATTGATAGTCACATGTGCCTTTTTAATCTGCCTAGAGGTCATCTTGAGCAGTTAAGCTGAAATTCACCCAGATTTATGGTTTTCACTGACAGTAGATTTCTCTCATTTACATTTAGTTATCTTTTTTCTACCTCCAGCCGTGGCCACTATTTCAGACACGGGGTAAGCTGTAGACAAATGAGAAATTGGTCTGGTAGTAATGTTTTCAGCTGCCCACTGCTTGGTTGCATATAATAAGGTCGGCATTATATCTTACACTAGAGTCTCTAACAAGAGTCCCTCTGTAGGCTTGGTGCTGTGTAGCAACATTTGAGAGGATGAGAAATGTGCAAAGGGTTAACAACGTCTTCTGGCCTTTGGAGAATGCGGTTACACCAGTGCAAGACAGGTTTTACTGTCCTTTCAGCCCATTACAGGTTTAGTATATGTGCCTTCAGCAAATACTTCCGCTCACACATGGCATTTTCACCAATCTGCCGGCGAACATGTCCAGTCTCTGTAGACCTGCTCAGATCACTGTTGAGCTGTAAATTTTACTTTTACAGCTTTGTAAGTTGTATTTAGACGATACTGACCACATTACCTAGTGCAGTTTTCAAAAACAACTTATTTTTGTAGGAAAAACTGTAACAAACTCGTACAGGTTGAAGAATTTAAAACGTTAGGTCTATGTGTTAGGCAAGTCGCCTCCTTCAGCATGTCTAAGCAGGTCTGAAGGATCAGAAAAGCTTCCATGGACCATAAGGCTGCATTCACACCTGAGCGTAGCAGTTTGCAGCGTTTTTTACCGCGATTTGCAGCGACAAAACGCAGCGTTTTTTACAGCGATTTGCAGCGACAAAACGCAGCGTATTTACCGCGACAAAATGCAGCGTTTTTTACCGCGACAAAACGCGGCGTTTTTTACCGCGATTTTGTTACAGGTCTAGGGTCACCAATGTAAAACGCCCAAATACGCTCAATTCGAGCGACAAAAAAGGGTCCAGAACTTGTTTGGGCTTCAGGCGTTCGGCGTCAAGCGTTTTGTAGTGGACATGTGAACCATCTCCATAGAGAATAATGTATTTTTTCCCCTCTAGCGTTATGGGGCGTCGCGCTTCAGGCGACAAAACGCTCAGGTGTAAATGCAGCCTTAGAGTTTTCATAAATGGTCATTCAGGATGATGCACACTGATTTGAGTCCCTCTGACTCCCTATGATCTGGAGCACACAAGTGGAACTGTTTTTTTGCATCCGATTTACCTGTAGATTACTTCAGTATTAGAAATCCTCCCAGTTTCTGGAACAAGATTCTAATGCCCCGTACACACGATCGGTTTTCCTGTTGGAAAAAGTCAGATGAGAGCTTTTGGTCTGGAATCCCAACCGTGTGTATGCTCCATGAGACTTTTTCCAATGGAAAAACTGCTGGAAAAAGATAGAGAGCAGGTTCTCTATTTTCCGTCAGGAAAAAATCCGATCGGAATTTCCTATCGTGTGTAAAAATTCCGACACGCAAAATTCTGACGCATGCTCGGAAGCATAGAACTTAAAGGGGTTCTAAAGGTAATTTTTTTTCTCCTAAATAGCTTCCTTTACCTTGGTGTAGTCCTCCTTCACTTACCTCATCCTTCCATTTTGTGTTTAAATGTCCTTATTTCTTCTGAGAAATCCTCACTTCCTGTTCTTCTGTCTGTAACTCCACACATTAATGCAAGGCTTTCTCCCTGGTGTGGAGAAAGCCTCTTGAGGGGGGAGGGGGGGAGCAGAAGTGTCAGGATGCCCACTAACACACAGCTCCTTTCTCTATCTGCAAGGTAGAGAGTGTCCTGACAGTCCTGCTCGCCCCCTCAAGAGGCTTTCTCCACACCAAGGAGAAAGCCTCACATTACGGTGTGTAGTTACAGACAGAAGAACAGGAAGTGAGCATTTCTCAGAAGAAATAAGGACATTTAAACACAAAATGGAAGGATGAGGTAAGTGAAGGAGAACCGCACTAAGGTAAAGGAAGCTATTTAGGGATTTTTTTTTTTTTACCTTTACAACCCCTTAAATTTTCTCTGCTCGTTGTAGTCTTTTACGTCACCGCGTTCTTGGCAGTCAAAAGTTCACTGAACTTTTGTGTGACCGTGTGTATGCAAGGTAAGCTTGAGCGAAATTCCGTCAGAAAAAACATTCAACTTTTTTCCGACTGGGTTCTACTAGTGTGTACAGTGCATAACAGAGTCTGCCTTTTAAAAAAAATATATGTTTTCAGCTGATTTATGGTCTAAGTAGTATATTTTCTAAAGCCCAGGTTCACACTGGGTACGATTTGGTACGATTTGAGATGCGATTTCACATGTCAAATCGCATCTCAAATCGGCGGCAATTGTCGTCAATGTCACTGTCCTAATCGGTGTGATGCCGCATCTGCAGGGCTGCACCGATTTCAAAAAGTAGTTCCTGTACTACTTTTTGCGATTTCTGGTCGCGATTTACTTTGAACCCTGCACAGATGTCTCTTAAATCGCGGCAAAATAGTGGCAAAATCCCGCTAAAATCGCGATTTTGAATTCGCAGCAGTGTGAACCTAGCCAAAGTTTTCTTTCTCTTTTTTTTTTTTTTCTGAGCATAGTTCTAAACAATACAGATAATTTTAGAAGGTAGAGAAGCAGCCCTCATTTCAGGAGCTAATAATAGACAAGGGGTGAATTGATAAAAAAAATCAGCATAGCTGTTCATCCATCAAAACTGCAATGTGAATGGTCTTCTGTACAATTTGAATGTGTGGA
Source organism: Rana temporaria (assembly GCF_905171775.1). Lineage (NCBI taxonomy): Eukaryota > Metazoa > Chordata > Amphibia > Anura > Ranidae > Rana > Rana temporaria. Next base: position 143,020,553 of record NC_053497.1, on the reverse strand, counting down.
ATGTGGAAAATATTGCATTATGGCCATTAGATGACAACGAGGGGTATACTCATTTTCTATGATAGTCAGAAGCCTCTAGTGGCCATAATGCAATTCTTTATACCCTCAAACTGCAGAGAAATCTAGCCAGGGGACGGACATTCAGTTTTTCCTCAGGACGAATTTACATGCCCTTTCAATGTATGAACAGCTTTGAATTTTTTTTAAATACACCCCTTAGATTTGATTTTAAAATGAGCTGGTTATAGGTTCAGTGGCAAAGTAAGATGTAATATTTGACCTAATTTATCAAATAATTGCCTGTACTTCCCAAATTAGTTTCACACCCCTCTGGAAAGTAATGGCTGAAAAAAGATTGATGGGTTAATGCCATTCATTTCACAAACCAATGTACCTTGAGAATGCACCCCAGTGCACAGATATGAAGGCCACTCATAGTCTAAATGGGCCCTTACAAAGGGCCATGTTGTATTGACTAGTGGTAGCTTGCACACCAAAATGCAACTTTCCATGGCTCCTTTGTTGGAGCAGTGGAGCATTGCATTGCTGCGTTGGATAAAGGCAAGTTCAGTATCAGAGATTCTCTCACTGGGGTTTTGGGGATTTCACTCTAGCTGATTGCTTTAGATCAGGGATGTCAAACTCAATTTCATCGTGGGCCACATCAGCATTATGATTGCCCTCAAAAGGGCCGGTTGTATCTGTAAGATAAGATGTCCAGCGCATCCCCTCCCCTTACAAAAGATGTCAAGAGCCACCCCACCATCAGAAGTTGAGTCCCCCACTCTCCCTTACATTACAGTGTACCCCTCTTTCCTTATGCTGCTGCTGGGAAGAAGCTGGATGCATTGCTTGAAAGCAGAAAGTAGGGGTCTGGAGGAGGACCAGAGGAGGGCTGGAGCTCTCCTGCAGGTGCAGGAGAGGTACGAGGGCCACATGAAATGGCCTGGAGGGCCGGATTCGACCTGCGGGCTTTGTGTTTGACACCTGTGCTTTTAGATGGTTGCAGTTTGCATTCAGATCTGATAGTACAACACAATGCAGTTTAATTTATTTACACAATGTTCATGCAACTGTTCCAGATGATACTGTAATAGTACTTCCAGGTACTGGAAATGTCATAATTAATAAGTATACATGCATAAATATTGTGTGCATTTGTAAGGCTGGCCATGGATAGATTGTTCTTTTTTTGATCAGCCAGTGGGCTGATTGAAATAAAAAAATAAAGCGCATTCACCCATCCACTCAAGCAAGGTGGATGGTGAAGTCCTCTGTGCTACCTGCTGTCAGAATACACTGATCAGCGCTGCAGCCCGCTGATTAGGAAAAATCATCCAACATCCCATTGAACAAAAGTAGATAATTCGATTTACTTCTGTCGAAAAGGAATGACCATCGATGGATCGAAATTCAGTGGTCTCTGCTGGACCGGTTGAGTTTTGAGCCAGCTATGGTCAACTTTTTTTTGGTGGCTTCTGACTGTTGCAAAAAAGCACTTCCATGCAAATTTCTGAGCTCCCCACACAGCTTGCAATGTAACTATATTTAAAAAATGTAACTGTAGAAGCCCAGCAGATCGGACTAGGCCGCTCCTGGAAGTGTTGGATTCTGCAGCCCCTATAATCCTCACTTTTTCTTGACTACAGTAGAGATCGGTGGTGCAGGCACCACAAAAGGTATTGGATGTTTTTTTTTCACATGGATTTGAGGACAGGGTCACTTTAAAGTTCTTCATGCACATTACAATATGATTGGACACTAACTATGTACTATAAGGGCCTGCTTGGTTATAACACACATAAACACATGCACTGCTTCCGGTATGAGGGAGGCCAGCATCCCGCAACTGGGGGGGGGGGGGGGGGTAGGATGCTTCTGTCATTTTGACTGTCCCTTTATCATTTTGGATTGAGTAAGGGAAGGTACATTTTTTACCATGCCTGTAGCATTGCAGAGATTCCCCTTCACTTCCTGCTCCATCGCCAAACCGGAAGTGAGAGAAAATCTATGCAAATTAAGGTAATACAATAGTTTGGGGCTTCACCCGAGAGACCAGAGCTCTCTGCATAGGGGTCAGGAGGACACCAATCCCTCCCCAGAAGTTAGAGAGGTTGCACGGGGCAGCCAGAGCGTGTATGTCTGTACAGTGCAGGTGTAGTGGGTGACGGAGCAAGAAAATTACCAAGATACAGGAGTATGTACAGGAGAACTGAGGTGCTGTGTTAGATAGTCTTGAGGACCAAGGCAAAAGGTTTGATGCAAAATGTGGGCAAGCTTACTGGGGAGGAACACAAAGTGAGAAGAGATCCAGACAAAGAAAAAAAACATTTAGAAGGGAAATGGAAGGAAAAGGTAAGTGAACCAACAATGCACTAGCTTAAAGGAACTTATTTGGAAAATAAAAAAATGAACCTTTACAACCCCTTTAAACGGCATTTCACAGAGCGGTCTAAACTCACTGTAAAGCTCTACCACTGAGCTAAAACCTCCACAACATCACAGATTCAATTGTTAAGTGCGTAGCCATTATAGGACAATGGAACAATCTGCTTGTATTTGCATATGTTTTTATGACGGAGTCTATCTGGCTGAGGGGTAACCTCACTCTTGGCATTATGAGAAAGCTTTTGCAGAAGGAGTTAAACCGGCATTAGAGGCTATTTGAAGTACAGGAACGGGAAGTCTGGGTGGGAGCAGAGATGGGAAGGAAGCTGGGTAGGCAGGAAAGGTGGTAGATGACAGGGTCCATGCAGTGGATTCTGGGTATATTGCAGCCATACTGCAGTCATCTGTTTTACATACACCCTGGCAGAGAGCGTTGCATGCCACTAGAATGATAATGAAGCTGCCATAGATTAAATTAGCCGCTATGCTGCCGGGCAGTCTGCGATCATCAAACCATGGAGGCTGACAAGGGCACACTGGGACTTCTAGTTCTGCTGAGCTTCAAATTCTGCAGTTTGTAAATAAATGCTCAGCGTTCATTGAATACCTAGCCCCTCAGCTGCCATGGACAGTGAAATGGAATATTTGGCAAAAGAATTTGTTTGTAGACAGACTTTGGAACCCACATGGCTGGTTCAGTTTTGCTGAAAAGCAGTGATGGCATACGTTTCACTAAATCTTACCATCTGCTAGAAGAATTTCATATCATTTTCCAGTCCTTAGCGGGGTCAAATCGATAATCGTTTTTTAACCAAAGTGACAAGAACACTGTAAGGATCGAAAATTTCGAACAGATTTCTAGCAATGTATGTTTTCGTTTGGAAAATGACTTTAGTTGAATTTTCAAAGCAATTTTTGTAGTACAGGCGGTCCCCGGGTTACAAACAAGACAGGGACTGTAGGCTTGTTGTTAAGTTGAATCTGTATGTAAGTTGGAATAGGTAAATTTTTTAAGTGTAGCTCCAGCCAAAAAATCAATTTTTAAGCTTTTTGGGTAGCATAGGGAAGGGTTATCACCCCTGTAACATTAGTTTCTTTATCGTACATCACGGGACACAGAGCAGCATATTCATTACTATATGGGTTATATGGAGTACCTTCAGGTGTTGACACTGGCAATCTCAAACAGGAAATGCCCCTCCCTATATAACCCCCTCCCATAGGAGGAGTACCTCAGTTTTTACGCCAGTGTCTTAGGTGTTAGTCATGGTTTAGCTTGCCTCCGCATCCTTGGGATTAGGTGAGCTACCGGTTCTGTCCAAAAAAGCCTCAGCGCTAAAGTGGTCAGTAACCGGACCCCAAACCCTTGGGGTATAGCCCATAATGCTTTTCTTTTTAGAGAGCTGGACCCTGGGCCCGGAACTTAGAAACCTTTGGGGGCCTAATGTTTTCTGTTGCCAGGGTGCTATATGGGCCCAGGACAGTGGATCCTTCATAGGAACCCAGGGCCTGAAGGTCTAGACATCCCCACGGAGATGGGGGAAGATTGGGCCTCTTGCTTGGCAAAGTCCTGCGGCATGGAGCAGGTAAGTGAGGGGAAAACTTGCGGAACTTGGTTCTTAGCAGGTTTTTTTCTGGGGGGTCACAGGGGACATGCCTAAAGTTATGCACTGCATCTGGCAAACTAGTCACATATCATAAAGATAGGATGGCTCTATATGTATTATTCCCCATAAGATGTGACCTCCCTTGTAGTGTTGGAAAAGCATTGAGTGGGGCCTGTGTGATATAAAAATATATGTGTGTGTCAGAGAGCTGTGCTTACCTGCAAGCCTCCAGGCGATGCTCCATTCAGTCTTCCTCCTCAGAGCCTGACCTCCTCATGGTTCCAGGCTGCAGGCTGCAGTTTGCTGGAACAGAGAGGTCCCTTCCTCCCAAACCCCCCCCCCCCCCCCCGTCGGGAGGGGCATTTCCTGTTTGAGATTGCTGGGGGGGGGAAGGGCGGGTCAGTGGCTTAAGGAAGGGGCGGCCCTTCCTTGTTTGTTCCATTCAATACTTTGGAACGGGGGAGGAAAGACCAGAGCGGCAGCACGGGGCGCCGAGGACACACAGTGGCCAGAAAGGATATTGCAGTCTTCAGAAGACTGTTTTTCAAGCCTAGAAATAGGCTGTTTTCTTTTCCATCTCATATTTTGTCTTTGCAATACTACTCAGGGGGACAGAATGTTTTTTCTTTCCTGGATTTGAAACAAAAACGAAAAAAAAAAAAAAAGAAAAAAAAAAAAAAAAAAAGTCATCTAGGGGAGAGGAAGCATTTTTTATCCCCCAAACAGGTGTTTGGGCAATTAACTTTTATAGTTCCAAATACCAATAGGTAGCAGGTGTACCTTGGTATTGTACCATGGCATCCGGAGAGTCTAAGGTCTCGGACAAAGTTATGCCGCTGCTTTTCCCACAGGGAGCCTTGGGGCCATCGGGATCTGGGGCTGGAGCTGGCGCGGGTCAGTCCAACCCTAAGATGGTCACGGACGAGGTATTACTCACCTCTTTAAGAGAGATGGAGAAAAGAATGGGAAAAATGATAGCCACAGCTATGCGGGGCAGTAAACGGATTAGATCTCCGTCGCCCGAGCGCAGACCCTCAGAAGAGGAGGTCCTTTCCTCAGGGGAATTGGACGACCTCTTGGACAAGGACCAAGTAGGTTCAGGGATCGAAGATCCGGATACAGAGGAGTCTGGAGCAGTCTCCCAAGGGGAGAGCTGGTGGACTCAAGCCTTAACGGACTTGGTCCATAAATGCATTCAACTTGCCAGTACCAGATCTCCAGGTATCTACGGTTTCAGCTTTGGGCTCACTGAGGGCGCCTCAAAGCAATGCAGTATTTCCGATCCACCCTCTACTAGAGGGAGTTTTGTTCCAAGATTGGAACAAGCCAGAAAAATCTTCTTACCACCTAAAAGATTCTCTGCCCTATATCCTATGGAAGATAAATTTTCCAAGAAATGGGCTACTCCTGCAGTGGACGCAGCCATCTCATGTATTAACAAATCATTAACATGCCCTGTAGAAAACATACAGGTATTCAAGGATCCAGTTGATAAACGCTTGGAAGCACTACTTAAGAACTCCTTCACTACTGCAGGGGCAGTAGTACAGCCAGCTGTGGCTGCGATTGGGGTTGCTCGAGCATTATCGGATCAGGTTAAGCAGATGCTTAAACTTATTCCTGCCCAGCAGGCAGAAGAATTTTCGGATGTCCCTAAGGCCATATGTTTTACAGTAGACGCAATTAAGGATTCTATCCAGCAAGCGTCACGTTTATCGTTATCCCTTATCCATATGAGAAGACTCTTATGGTTAAAAAGCTGGGAGGCCGAGCCCCCATGCAAGAAGCTCCTGGTAGGGTTCCCCTTCCATGGAGGACGACTCTTCGGAGAAGACCTAGATAAATACATTCAAACCATTTCAAATGGCAAAAGTACTCTCTTGCCAACTAAGAGGAAGTTTCAGGGGCCTGCGTTTAAACGACAGTACTCCCCTGGGCAGGGGCCCTCTAATGCCAAACAGTATCGACGGCCTCCTGCGAAAGCAAACTTCGGCTTCAACAGCAAATCACAAGGACAGGCTGCTAAAGGCAGAAAGCAGTGGGTTCGCAAACCAGCAAACCCAGCCCCCAAGCCGACCTTATGAAGGGGCGCCCCCACCCACGAAGGTGGGGGGAAGGCTGCGACTCTTTTCAGAGGTTTGGGAAGCCAGCATTCCCGACGAGTGGGTACGGTCTTCCGTGGCCACGGGCTACAAATTAGATTTCCTAAGGTTTCCTCCTCTTCATTTCCAGGAGTCGAGGATTCCAAACGATCCGGAGAAAGGAGCCGCATTAATGTCGGCATTAAATCATCTACTTTCCCAGGAAGTAATAGTAGAGGTACCAGTCCTGGAACAGGGGCTAGGTTTCTACTCCAACCTATTCATCATCCCGAAGTCCAATGGAGATGTCAGGCCAATTTTGGACCTAAAGATGGTAAATACATACCTAAAGATCCGCTCATTTCGGATGGAAACCGTGCGGTCAGCAGCTACCACACTCCAAAAGGACGACTTCATGGCGTCCATAGACATAAAGGATGCCTACCTTCATCTCCCAATTTATCAGCCACATCAAAGATATCTACGCTTCATGGTGGCTTCGCGTCACTTCCAATTCGTGGCGCTTCCCTTCGGGTTGGCTACGTCCCCCCGGGTGTTCACAAAGGTCCTAGCTCCAATCCTAGCCAAACTAAGGATCCAAGGGGTCACGATCCTAGCATACCTGGACGACCTCCTAGTCATAGATCACTCGTCTCCCGGCTTGGAGCGAGCAGTGGCCCTCACGGTCCAATACCTCGAGAAGTTCGGCTGGGTCCTAAATCGAGAAAAGTCAGCTTTCCTGCCCACAAGGCAGTTGGAATATCTCGGCATGAGATTAGACACAGAACAACAAAGAGTGTTTCTACCTCTGAGGAAGGTCAAAGCCATCAAGAAATTAATCCTACTGGTTCTAAGCAAGAAGGAACCGACTATTCGCCTATGTATGAGATTACTAGGCAAGATGGTGGCCACATTCGAGGCGGTACCATACGCCCAGAGCCACACTCGCATCCTGCAGGCAGCCATCCTGTCAGCATGGAGCAGAAGGCCGCAGGCCTTGGATATCCCGTTGCCGCTCTCATCAAGAGTCCGACAAAGTCTGTGCTGGTGGTTAGACCCTCAGAATCTACTGAAGGGGAAGTCTTTCAGCCCAGTGGCTTGGAAGATAGTGACCACAGACGCCAGCCTGACGGGCTGGGGAGCAATTTTGGATGGTTGCACTCGCCAAGGTACTTGGGCAACGCCAGAGAAGCAGTTGCCCATCAACATCTTGGAGCTCAGAGCTGCTCGACTAGCCCTCAGGGCTTGGACGTCAAAATTGCAGGGGTTCCCGGTGAGAATTCAATCAGACAATGCCACGGCCGTGGCATACATAAATCACCAAGGGGGAACCAGGAGTCAAGCCGCTCAGAGAGAGGTGAGCTTGATTCTCCTATGGGCAGAGGCTCATGTGCCCTGCATATCGGCAATATTCATTCCAGGAGTGGACAACTTTCAGGCGGACTTCTTAAGCCGCCAGACTCTTTTGCCGGGGGAATGGTCTCTGCATCCACAAATCTTTCAAGCACTCTGCCAAAGATGGGGAGTGCCGGACGTGGATATCATGGAATCGAGACTCAACAAGAAGCTAGACAGGTTCATGTCCCGCTCAAGGGATCCGATGGCCTGCGGAACCGATGCGTTGATTTGCCCTTGGCATCAGTTCAAACTTCTTTATGCGTTTCCCCCGCTCCAGTTACTACCCCGCCTGCGGCGCAGGATCCGGGTGGAGCACATACCAGTCATCCTGGTAGCTCCAGCATGGCCCAGAAGGGCATGGTACTCACTAATCTTAAAGATGGTAGTGGGAGACCCTTGGACTCTTCCTCTACGGCCAGACCTGCTATCGCAAGGTCCGATCCTCCACCCTGCCTTACGGCATCTAAATTTGACGGCCTGGAAACTGAATCCCTGATTCTCAGGGGTAGAGGTCTGTCTCAGAAAGTAATCTCTACCCTAATCAGAGCCAGGAAACCGGTCTCTAGGGTGATTTATTACAGGGTCTGGAAGGCCTATGTAGGCTGGTGTTAGTCCAAGCGATGGCTTTCTCGCAAATTTACCATCGATAGAGTATTAAGTTTTCTCCAGCTAGGAGTGGATAAAGGATTGGCATTAAGCATAATCAAAGGACAGATTTCTGCTCTGTCAGTGTGGTTTCAGCGGCCGCTGGCCACCCACTCGCTGGTTAAGACCTTCCTTCAAGGGGTCTTACGTATTAAACCTCCAGTTAAATCCCCGCTTTGCCCGTGGGATTTAAACCTTGTTCTGTCAAGTTTACAGAAACAACCGTTTGAGCCGTTGGCTGAAATTCCTTTGGTTTTACTGACAAGAAAGTTAGTATTTTTGGTCGCCATAGTTTCCGCAAGAAGAGTATCGGAACTGGCGGCCTTATCCTGTAAGGAACCATATCTTATTTTTCATAAGGACAAGGTCGTTCTCCGCCCTCATCCTTCCTTCCTACCGAAGGTTGTATCCAGTTTTCATTTGAACCAGGATTTGGTATTACCATCCTTCTTCCCTAAACCTACTTCCAGAAAGGAAGGGTTGCTGCATACCTTGGATATCGTCAGGGCCATGAAGGCCTATCTTAAAGCTACAAAGAAGATCCGGAAAACAGATGTGCTGTTCGTATTACCGGATGGGCCCAAGAAGGGGCAGGCAGCTGCAAAGTCCACCATTTCTAGGTGGATTAAGCAATTAATCACTCAGGCCTACGGCTTGAAAGGGTTGCCTCCTCCAGTATCATTAAAGGCTCATTCTACTAGGGCCATGGGCGCCTCCTGGGCAGCACACCACCAGATCTCTATGGCTCAAGTTTGCAAGGCGGCAACCTGGTCTTCTGTCCACACGTTTACAAAGTTCTACCAGTTGGACGTAAGAAGGAATTCTGATACAGCCTTTGGGCAGGCAGTGCTGCAGGCTGCAGTTTGAGACCCTCGGAATCCGGGGGCTCCTCTTTTTTGAGTTAAATTTAAAATTTAAGATTATTTTTCTCAACTAAGTTGGATTTATTATGATTTGAGTATTCTCTAAATTAAATCCTTTTGTCTTGGAGATGTTCTCCCTCCCCTCATTGTGAGCATTGCTTTGGGACATCCCATATAGTAATGAATATGCCGCTCTGTGTCCCGTGATGTACGATAAAGAAAAAGGGATTTTTAATACAGCTTACCTGTAAAATCCTTTTCTTGGAGTACATCACGGGACACAGAGCTCCCACCCCTCTTTTTGGGGACCATTTTGGGAGGCATACTGCTTGCTACAAAACTGAGGTACTCCTCCTATGGGAGGGGGTTATATAGGGAGGGGCATTTCCTGTTTGAGATTGCCAGTGTCAACACCTGAAGGTACTCCATATAACCCATATAGTAATGAATATGCCGCTCTGTGTCCCGTGATGTACTCCAAGAAAAGGATTTTACAGGTAAGCTGTATTAAAAATCCCTTTTTTGCTGTCTGTGCCCCTGTTCCGATTTCACCTCACTTTCTGTCCCAATGACAAATAGATTTAGACATTTTTGGGTTGTTAGGGAAACAAGGATTGGTGATAAAGCATCAGTGGAGACATCTTTTTCCCATATTGACTCTTATGCCGCATACAGACGATCGGACATTTCCACAACAAAACCGTTGATTTTTTTTCCGACGAATGTTGGCTCAAACTTGTCTTGCATACACACGGTCACGCAAATGTTGTCGGAAATTCTGAACGTCAAGAACGTGGTCAGGGCCGATCCGAGGCGGGTGCGCAGGGTGCAGATCACCCAGGCGCCACAGAGGTGGGGGCGCTCAAGCGCCAGAGTGTTCACTGCTCCCCTCCCTCCTCCTCTCCTTGTCGGCGTCTCTCTGGACACCGCTGGTCAGCGCAGCCACTCTCTCCGCTAGTCACTGCTGCCCTGTTTTCTGCCCAAGCCCCGCCTCCTGTCAGAGGAGATCGAATCGGCTGTCTCTCTTCGGAGAGAGACCCGCTCAGTGACATCGTTGGGGGCGTGGCGTGCAGCAAGGCTTTTTCTTTCTCTTCTTCTCCACCAGGGCGGCGCGGCTCCACACTGTCCTCTCCAGCTGCCGCCCGGGTGGGGTTTGTCTGTACTAATGAAGGGTGGGGGGGGCTGTACTAATGGAGGGGGGCTATACTAATGGAGGCGGGAGTCTGTACTAATGGAGGGGGGAGTCTACTGAAGAGGGGGTGGTCTGTACTAATGGAGAGGGGGAGTCTGTACTAATAGAGGGGGGAATCTGTACTAATGGAGGGGGGGAGTCTGTACTAATGGAGGGGGGAGGGGTCTGTACTAATGGAGGGGGGAGGGGGTCTGTACTAATGGAGGGGGGAGGGGGTCTGTACTAATGGAGGGGGGAGGGGGTCTGTACTAATGGAGGGGGGAGGGGGTCTGTACTAATGGAGGGGGGAGGGGGTCTGTACTAATGGAGGGGGTCTGTACTAATGGAGGGGGGAGGGGTCTGTACTAATGGAGGGGGAGCCTGTACTAATGGAGGGGGGGTGGTTTGTCTGGGGGGTTTCTACTAATGGAGGGGTGGTTTGTCATGGGGGGCCTGTACTAATGGAGGGGGGTGGTTTTGTCCTGGGGGGTCTGTACTAATGGAGGGGGTGGTTTGTCCTGGGGGGGTCTGTACTAATGGAGGGGGGTGGTTTGTCCAGGGCGGTCTGTACTGAGGGAGGGGTTTATACTTAGTGGGGGGGTCTGTACTGAAGGGCCGCCCACTATGTTTCTTCCCCTGCCTTCATATCGCCAGGGAAGAAATAGAATAAAAAAAGGAGCAGAGAAAAGGATTGTGGGACATATAGTCCCGAGGACTGGCAGCCCCACTGTAACACAGAGACGGCAGCCCACACGGCATGCACAGCGGAATGGGAGAGAGCCAGGAGCCCGGGAAAGCTTTCAGGGAAGTGCACCCAGGTCTCCAGAGGGAGAGGACAGTGCAGAGAGAACACCATCAAAGAGAGAACCCCGCTGCCCTGTGCCACCAGAGAGAAAGCCACACAGCCTGGTGCCATCCCTGGCGGAGAAAGGAATGGAGTCATTGCCAGAATACAGATCTGGACTCTACCCAGCGGAGTATCTATGGGCAATTCAGAGTGAGCCGACTCCTGATCAGAGGAACCGGTCGGCCATTATCTCCTATAGTATGTCTGCAGTCTCTGACCATCTCCTGTGCTATGTCTGCAATCTCTGACCGTCTCTTGTATCATGTCTGGGGGCTCTTTCTAACAGACTCTCTAACAGAGGCCCTCTCTGTGTGCATTAGAGAGACTCCCCTCCAGGTCTCCTTAATGTACACTGTTCCTGTATTTTCTTAATTGTTAAAAGATCATGGGAGGATCCCAGGGTAACGAATGCTTCTTAGGGGAGCATCTCTGTGTTTGAGTCGTTGCCATAGAAACACGTGTAAAGGAGAGGAGTTTGTAGGATGACCACGCCCATGTGGGGGGCGCCAGAAATATTTCTGCACTCAGGCGCCTGTGACCCTAGGATCGTCTCTGAACGCGGTGACGTACAACAGGTGCGACGGCACTAGAAAGAGAATTTCAATACCAGTTGTGTTAGTAGAAGTTTGGTGAGAGGCGATTTCGCACTTTTCAAATTTTTGTTGTCAGAAATTCCAACAGAACATGTCCGATGGGGCCTACACACAGTCGGAATTTCCGTCCAAAAGCTCCCATCGAACGTTTGTTGTCAGAAATTCCGAGAGAATTTGCCTTCCTAGGGCTATATTTCCTCTCGCTGTTGTATCCCTCCATTTGTACTTACAAAAAACATTTGGCATTTTCGTATGTACTGACCAGATTCTTCATACAAACATTAATGCAGAAATCTACCAGTGTATGGCCAGCTAAACCAGATTTCATCTTCCAGTGATCTGAAACTGTTATTAGTGAGTAAGTAGTACGATAGCATGCTTGTTTGGCAGCGCTGGGATCATGGGCTCAGTTTCCATCAGTCCACATATCTATGCGAGATCTCCTACACCCCAAACACAAAAAAGGCAGCATTACATTTTAAAATGGCCCTAATATGTTTCTTTTGACTGCGGTGGGGGGATTGAATTGTAAGCTCCTTTGGTGACAAGGACTGATGTGATTGGTCTCTGTGTAATATGTTGAAGCTATGTCAATAGAAATAAGTTGCTTTTTTTTCTGATAAGGCTCCATGCACACTTGACGCTAAAATAATGTTAGAAAAACGCCAGTAGCTTTTCAGGGAGTCTTTCAAAGTTTTTTTAACGTTTTTGCAATAGCGTTTATTAGCGTTTTGCGTTTTTTGCATTTAGGTCACTTTGAACATGATTTTCGGGAGTCCAGAAAAAAGCTCTTAAACGTCCATGTGTGCATGGACACATAGGCTAACATAGAGTGGAGTTTATGAGCTTTTAAAAAAAAAACTGCAGTTTATTAGCTCCAGTGTGCATGGAGCCTTATGACCCGTACACACGATCCGAATATCGTACGAAAAAATGTCCGAGGAAGAATCATTCGATAATCGAATCGTTGGTACAGAGCTTTCGAGAGCCGATCATGACAGTTCATCCGATTTATTATTTTATCGGACATGTACAAAAAATGTTCTCGTACAATACCAGATCGTACGATTTTCGTTTAGTTAGTCTAGTTGTCGTCCGAAAATACATTACAACACATGACATCACTTCCGATCTTTTTTTTTTTTTTCTGTCGTACGAGAATTTTCGTGACTTTGATAACCATTTCATTTCTACTTGCGACTATTAAGTGTAAAAAGTCATACGCTCTGTCGTACGACATTCAGATCGTGTGTACGGGGCCTTAAGGTTTGTTCACACAAGCTCCTCAGCAGTGCATAGCTGCAGGTCTCTTCCCACTAAACGAAGAACAGATGCCGGGAGCTATCTTCAGCAAAAAAGAGTGCCAGATCCCGGCTGTAGTTACACCGGTGTCCTTTGCATCATTGATAATCAAAGGCCTTTTTTTTTTTTTTTAAGATGTATTTTTATAAACGTGGTAATTGTGGTGTTCGCTCATACCACAGCTAGTCAAGAAGAAGAATTATGCCGCAGAATAGACATGCAAGAAAAATGGCTCTCCAAAGCTACTCATATGAATGAGATCTACCTTAAAGTGGATGTAAACCCTCCATACACCAGTCTCAGATGATACACAGAGATTAACCAAATCTCCCTACATAGGTTTTACATGTATATCTGCTGTGTTCACATTTATATACTGTTTAGAAAGTTCAGATTTTGTTAGGAGATTTTCTCTTCCAGGTTAACACAGAGTGTGATGTCTGGGCATACAGCCAAGATAGATAACATTGCTGATTGGAGGAAAGGCACACACCCCCTCTCCTCATAGGCAGAGACTCTGAGGCCTCGTACACACGGCCGAGGAACTCGACGTGCCAAACACATCGAGTTCCTCGGCGAGTTCAGCCCTGAATCCGGCGAGGAGCTCGGCGGGCCGAGTTCTCCCATAGAACAACGAGAAAATAGAGAACATGTTCTCTATTTTCTCGACGAGTTCCTCGGCGGCTCCATCGGGCCGAAAGTGTACACACGACAGAGTTTCTCGGCAGAATCCGGGTCTGACCGAGTTTCTCGCTGAATTCTGCCGAGAAACTCTGTCGTGTGTACGGGGCCTCAGAGCTGTTTTGTAATAGGAGCTGCTCTCTGCTAATCTATTTTAGCAACCTCCTCTGACAAAAGATTCTGGCTGCTTTTGTCTAAAAAGTCAAAAAATATGTCAGGAGTTCTCAGGCTGATAACAGAAGAACCGTTCAGAAGACTTGGCTCATTGAAAAGAGATAACAAAATATTGCGGATATATGTGCCCAGCTCAAATTTCATGAATAGGGTTTACATCCACTTTAAGTGTAATAAGAAGTATTTTACAATGAATGGGTGAATGTGAGGATCAGCTTGGGTGACAGCCGTTTCTTCTTCTTTGTAGGACACGAAGCTGCGTTTGCCGCCTTCATGTTCTGTTTGTGTAAAATCGGTGTTCTCCAGGGGGACGATCAGCTCGCCATGGTCTTCAAAGTCTTCAATCGGTAAGAATTAAATGGGATGCTTGTATGGAAAAGCTACTAAACTTTTTATTTTTTCTGTTATACCTGCCATATAATGCCATTGTCAGGCCCGGCCTCGCAGGAGTTTGGGATTGAAGGGGGAAACCAGTAAGGAGCAGTTGATTTATTAATGATTTCTGCTGAAAAATCTGTAGAGGCATAGGAATGGTCACTTCAGCCCACGATGCGTTTACCATAAAAACATGTGGGACAGTGTGTGGCTAAAAGCCTGTGATGGTGAGCTCTGGGCTTGGGTAGATGGCAAAAGTTTTACATCAGTTTGAGATGCTTCTGAGATCATTAAGAATTCATTAGCGGGCAAATTTGACCTGCAGTTGATCTTCTGCTGATCTGCATTTGCCCAGATTCACACTGGGCTGTGGGAATGACGCCGATTTCAGTCCCAATTTCAGACACGATTTCAGAGACATCTGTGCAGGTTTCTGCACAGATGTCAATGTAAATCGCAGCCCGAAATCACAAAAAGTAGTACAGAAACGACTTTTTGCAATCGGTGCAGCACCGCAGATGTAGCGTTGCACCGATTAGGACGGTGCCATTGCTGGCAATTGCTGTCAAATGCCATCGATTTGACATGCATGTCACAATGCACGTCGCAATGCATGTCACAATGCACCAGTGTGAACCAGGTCAAAGCCCTGGTTCAAGCAGATCTAGCATTCCCATCTGACTAACTCGAGCAGTCCTTAAAGTGAAACTTTATCCATAACATCTTGATAAAAATAATGTTCTTTAGCAAGGGACATACATTCCACATTAATATTCATGCTCCCAAAATTAGTGCATGCTGTAAATTGCCTCCAGCATTGCTCTTGTTTCTTCTTGCTGGAGGCAGCCATTTTGCTAAAGCCCAGAGCCCCCGAGCAGCAGTAAATCTTTAAGCTGTCAGTAGATCTGTCTCTACATTTTTAGCACAGTGACTAAAAATAGAGAGCAACTGACCTTGTGTAGAGCAGGGTGAGACAGTGTATTATTGATTTTTAAACGGTATAGGCACTTATTATTTAAAGCGGTTATAAAGGCAGCAGCCCTCTCAGCCTCCCCTAATATTTATATCTGTCTCAAATAAATGATAACATTTTTATTTAGGTACAGCATTGCATGGCCATGCAATTGTCATTCAAAGTGTGACAGCGCTAAAAGCTGAAAATTGGCCTGGGTAAGAGGGGGGTGAAAGTGCCTGGTATTGAAATCGTTAAATAAAAACCTTTTTAGAATCGCTTTAATCGTGTGCCTGAAAATACTAAGCCTCATTGATTGCAAAAAAAAAAATGACAGTACTGGGGTCAGACAGACTGTAGAATCTGGAAAACCAAATTTGTGTTTTCCTCTCTTAGGCTGCTTTCACATTGGCAGCGGAGGTGCGGTGACGGTATAGCCGCGCTATTTTTAGTGCCGCTATACCGTCGTATTTACCGCAATATTCGGGTGCTAGCGGTGAGGTTTTAACCCCCGCTAGCGGCCGGAAAAGGGTTAATATCGCCCACATTGCGGGCGGTATTACCGCGGTTTCCCATTGATTTCAATGGGAAGGCGCGGTATAGGAGCGGTAAACACCCCTCTCCTATACCGCTCCAAAGATGCCGCTAGGACTTTTGGAGCGGTCCTGCTACCGCACCGCTTCAGTGTGAAAGCCTTCGGGCTTTCGCCTTGAAGCCTGCAGGGCATGATTTTTTCATGTGGTATAGCAGCACTATTTTTAGCGCTGTACCGCATGAAAAACGCCTCAATGTGAAAGGGGTCTAAATGAAGTAGAGGTAGTTTGGTAATCTTTATTACAGTCAATGTAGGGATTGGCTTGTACACATTGTATATGAATTTGGAATATTAAGGAACCTTCTGATTACTTCTACAGGGAAGATCTGGAGGTCCACTATTTAGGTCCTGTGCCTGACCACCAAAGTGCTCAGTAAAAGGCCTTCTTTGGTAGCTTGTAGTAATTGCTTTGTGAATGTCACCATTGTCTGTGCATTACTTTGATGTCTTCTCTCCCTCTGCTCTTCTTTATATTTGCAGTTACCTTGAAGTCATGCGAAAGCTGCAGAAAACCTATAGAATGGAGCCTGCAGGCAGCCAAGGGGTCTGGGGCCTCGATGACTTTCAATTTCTTCCTTTTATATGGGGCAGCGCTCAGCTTGTAGGTAAAAATAACTGTATTTGTAGGACAGTTGTTTTCTTTCACATGTTGCAGTTGTTAAAGAGGAACTTTGGATATATAAAAGAGGAGAGGTTGGGTTTAAAGCAGAACTCTGCCTGAAAACAAGATTTGGACACTAAAAAATTGGCACAAATGAAGTTTGTGCAATGCGTATAGGCTGCAGATCTCTGGAAAACTTTTACTTTCATTTGCCCTGTATGGTATAGAAATGACTGAACTTCTGGCATTGAGACATACACTTCAGATCTGATAGCTTTGCACCTCCTCTATTCAGCAAATATGAATGGAGGAGGTGTGGATGAACGTCACAATCTCCCCTCCCCAGTCACAAAACATCTTGTATTTTGGGAAAACAATGCAAGACATTTACTGAATGGACAAGCTGCAAAGTGGGCAATGCGCTATCGGAGCTGTATTCCATCTGAAAGTGTACATTTCAGCGCTATGTTGGGCGCTTACTATATTGCATGAAGGAAAGTACCAGTTTTACAGAACGCTAGAGACTACAAACATAGCATACATTTTATTAGTGCCAGTATATTTTTATAGTACACATGTCCTAATACAGTAAAACCTTGGTTTGCGAGCATAATTAGTTCCAGAAACATGCTTGTAATCCAAAGCACTTGTATATCAAAGCATTTTTTTTTACAGGTTATAAAAGAGAAGAGCGACGCCTGTAATGCCCCATACACACGATCGAAATTTCCATAGGGATAAACTCAGACGAATTTTTCAGACAGAATTCTGCTTAAGCTGTCTTGCATACACACGGTCGCACCAAATTCTGACCGTCCAAAACGCGGTGACGTACAACACTACGACTAGCCAAGAAAAATTAAGTTCAATGCTTCTGAGCATGTGTCGACTTGATTCTGAGCATGTTTTTTTCTCCGTCGGTGTTCCATACAGACGAACGGGATTTCCGATATAAATTTCGAGAACATGTTTTCTTTCTAAGTCCGTCGGAATTTCCGATGGAAAAACTCAGATGGGGCACACACACGGACTGAATACCCAATGAAAAAATTCCGATCGTGTGTGCAAGGCATAAGTGTAGCAATAAGTTGCTAAATGTTGTATCTCCATTAAATGTAACCATATTGCTACACTTGGAGGATCGACAGGAAGCAATACTTATGATTCATAGAGCAGCAAGCTGCAGATATTGAATAATAGTTTCAAACACTTGCTGTGTAGTGTGGCAGGGGTGTGGGAAACACAAAATTAATAGAATTGCTGATCTTTTGGTGTATAAAACCGCTTCCATGTGCATACTAATAATGTATTTAGTGGTTTAGCTGGAGGTCTACTTTAGTACATTCACATGGTAGCCACAGTGGGGATTGTAGGCTCTGTGTTTGAACATCTTGAGTACAGTCCTTGTAGAAGAAACAATGCAGACCACTTTCGGCAATTTCAGCTTGTTCCTTTAATATTTGGCCTAGCAAACACATCTGCCATGCATTATTTTATAAGTTTGGGCTATGCACACCTTGGTTGTTTTCAGGACTGCCTGGTAGAAGGCAGATTGTGGAACATAAGTTCACCTATAGCCAATGTTTTGCAGACAATTCTACACTGGAGCCCAGGCACTTTTTGGACGAGAGGGTGGTGAATGAAAATCACAAGGACTTTATGTTCCTGGAATGCATCCAGTTTATAACACAGGTAAGGCTGACTCCTTTCTCATAAAACTCACTACAATGTCACTGCAAATAGCATTCGTCAGCATCTTCCCACAGCAACCAGTCTCCATTAGGGCTGCACCAGAAACTTCTAGTAGAAGCCTATGCTACCCTGCACCGGTTACATAGTATCAAATTTACCATATATATTAAAACGGTTTTGCTTTCAGAAGTTAAAGGGGTTGTAAAGACAAAAATATTTTCCTCTTAAATTAAAGTCTGACAGCAGCTGATAAAGTAAAAAGTAATGTTTTGCATTATAACTAGTTTGATACCTGTTGAAATCGAGCCGTTTTATTCACCTCCGTCACTCCTGAATCGTTATTCTCACTGACTTCCTGGTTTGCGGTGCGCATTCATTCTTGCTACATCACGGCCTAATGGGAACTACAGTTCCCATTAGGCTTAGCCTCCATGCCTGTGAGGGATAAGAGAGCATCTTCACGCAGGGCTGTAGTCATAGGGAGGGGGTGAGCACATTCTGCTTTCCACCATGCAAAACGGCTCAGATGCTGGTGGAAAGCAAGAAGAGGAGAGACGGGAAATGGCATTTTCAAACCTGGATTACTGTATTTTGGAGGTCAAAAGGAAAAACGAGGTAAGTGATATTTAATGGCTCTAGTTTACAGCAATCAATTGATCTATTAAAAAACGAACCTTTAGTGTTCCTTTAAGACACCAAGCTATTCTTACCTGTTGATGATCTGTACAGGTCATTGTTATTAAGTAATCATAAAAGACATTTCCAGCGTGTCAAAACACCCAGAAAGGCTCATTCCCTTATGGTGCAATGCCATTGGGTATAAAGTTGGCCAAGCACTAGTAATTTTTCTAACAAACATTCCTTCAAATATTTATATCAATACATTTTATTACTTGATGACTGTTGTTCGAAAGTACTTCTAAAAACATTTTGCTTTTAGCTTTCGATTTTGGTTTAAATGGACCTTCCTGAAGGAAAAAACATTTGCTGTGAAATTACATTGAGTAGCAACCCACTGGGCAGTTGGAAAGATTTGGAGGATTGCGGAACCCGGTGAGATCGGATGTCAGCGGACGTTCATCCGCTGACACCCGCAATCTCATAGGGACCAATGTATGTCCCTTTTTCATCCGTACACGTATGGATGAAAAAGCGGACATACGGTCCGCCCGCGTGAAAGAGCCCTTAAACAAAATGAACACCAGTTTGACACCTATAACAATTTCAAAATTAAACAAATGTTCTTAAAATGAAAACTTTTAAAGTTCTACTACTGTATAGCCAGGTTAGGAAACTGGTTACAATTGTTTTGGTTCTGTCTGATAGGCCCACAAGTGACTAAAAGCCAGCTCAATATGGACCCAACTTCTTGGTTCTATCCTACAGCACACTGCTTATGCTTATGAACTGAATACGGAAGGGCAGCTTGGGTGAATACTACAATGTTCTAGTTTTAATTCCCATCCTTATGCCTACTGTAGGGGCCGTGATGGGTATTACCCTTTTTGAAACATTTCCCAACCTGTGTACCACAACACATTTATGTGTCATGATAGCACAGATAATATGTTGGTTGGTGCCGGTGACTTGTCCTTAAGGTTCCCCTAACGGGAAAGTTCCTTCAAGGACTGCGACGGCGCAAACTTGCCGACGTAAATCTCCGAACCTCGCCCGGCATCCAGGCTCATTCTTTAACATCCCTGTGGATTGGAGGATGTTAAAACAAGAGCCAGGAGGCCGAGCGAAGCGAGGACGTGAGGCCGACTGGCCACTTTCCTCGAAATCCACGTCGCCCTGGATGCCGGCCGAGGTTCGGAGATTTCCGTCGGCAAGTTTGCACCTGCGCAGTCCTTAAAGGAACTTTCACGATAGCCGGAACCATATCGGCAGATCACCGGCCAACACAGGTAATAATTGGAGTGAGCTGGGAGGCAGAAAAACATTTGCTCCCCTTGGGTCAGTACATTGGGCTGGTGGCCTTGAGTAGAGATTCTCCACCATTCAAACCTCATTTAATGTTTTATTTAGCGGACTACACACCATTTTCACAGCGGAGCAGTTATGTTCAGGCTCTAAAACAACTTTGTGTTTACAATTCTTGCCTTATAACCTACTATTTGTATCATATGTGTAGAAAAGTGTGTTACAATAAACGACCAATTTTAACGCCCACCTTGGCCACGGGTCACTGTGGCATCACTGCTCGTTTGGAGTGGTATGCTTTCTTTAGCGGTAACTGTCCCTACCAGGCCAGTTAGTTGTGTTGCTTCTATAGCCAAATATTCCCTGTCCTCTTCTGGTTTGTTTAAAAAAAAAAGAAATGTAGACCACCTTAAACTGCTCGCCAATGTTTCTGACCATGGATGTCTTTTGGCGACAGCTAGTAAGTAGAAAAATTGCTGTGGTGGTGGTGGACTCCTACAGCTTATTTTTTCCAATACATTTTTATTGAGTTTTGTACATTGTACAACAATTGAGCATCAGGTATACAAGAGAAAATTGAAAAACAAAAACTAGAATGTGTTGGTGTAACATTCAAGTATAAAAGAGCACTCTCTAAGTAGGTATAGCCACATGATATTAAGGTACAGTGAAGGGGAAAGTATTTGATCCCCTGCTGATTTTGTACATTTGTCCACTGACATGATGAATAAATGATCAGTCTATAATTTTAATGGTAGGTTTATTTTTACAGTGAGAGACGGAACAAAAAAAAACAATATCCAGAAAAACCCATTTCATAAAAGTTAAAAATGTATTTGCATTTTAATGAGTGAAAAATATTGGTCCCCTATCAATCAGCAAGATTTCTGGCTCCAAGATGTCTTCTATAAAGGTAACGAGCTGAGATTAGGAGCACTCTCTTAACCACTTTTAGGAGAGTGCTCCAAATCTCAGCTTGTTACTTATATAAAAGACACCTGTCCACAGAAGCAATCAATCGAATTCCAACTTCTCCACCATGGCCATGAACAAAAAGCTGTCCAAGGATGTCAGGGACAAGATTGAAGACCTACACAAGGCTGGAATGGGCTACAAGACCCATTGCTAAGCAGCTTTATAAGAGGGTGACAACAGTCGGTGCGATTATTCGCAAATGGAAGAAACACAAAATAACGGTCAATCTCCCTCGGTCTGGGGTTCCATGCAAGATCTCACCTCGTGGAGTTTCAATGATCATGAGACCGGTAAGGAATCAGCTCAGAACTACACGGGAGAATCTTTTCAATGATCTCAAGGTAGCTGGGACCATAGTCACCAAGAAAACAATTGTTAACACACTACGCTGTGAAGGACTGAAATCCTGCAGTGCTCGCAAGGTCCCCCTGCTCAAGAAAGCACATGTACAGGCCCATCTGAAGCTTGCTAATGAACATCTGAATAATTCAGAGCAGAACTGGGTTAAAGTGTTGTGGTCAGAGGAGACCAAAATCAAGCTCTTTGGCATCAACTCAACTCGGTGTGTTTTGGAGGAGGAGGAATGCTTCTTATGACCCAAAGAACACCATCTCCGCTGTCAAACATGGAGGTGGAAACATTATGCTTTGGGGGGGTTTTTCTGCTATGGGGACAGGACAACTTCACTGCATCAAGGGGACGGTGGACTCAAAACACATGGCCTAGGCAACAAAGGAGTGCCTCAAGAAGACGCACATTAAGGTCCTGGAGTGGCCTATCCAGTCTCCAGACCTTAATCCCATAGAAAATATGTGGAGGGAACTGAAGGTTCGAGTTGCCAAACGCCAGCCTCAAAAACCTCAATGACTTGGAGAGGATCTGCAAAGGGGAATGGGACAAAATCCCTCCGGAGATGTGTGCACAGCTGGTGGCCAACTACAAGAAACGTCTGACCTTTGGGCAGGCACACCAGTCTGCATGAAATCAAGTTGGCCAATCACAGCCCCTTAAATCAGTACCCTTACTACATCATAAATACCAGGATCCTGCTGATGTAGGCTTCCTTGGGGGGAATTTATCAAAACTTGAGCAGACAATCTGGAGCAGCTGTGCATGGCAGCCTCCTCTTTTATCTTCAGCTTGTTCAGTTAAGCTATGAAAAAGAAAGATAGAAACTGGTTGGTTGCCATGCACAGCTGTTCCAGTTTTGATAAAATAACCTCAGAGTATTATGGCTCTCGATGAAATAAAAAAGTAAAAGATATATTGCTCTGCCTGAGAATGTAGGTTTTTTAAAAGAAAAACCTTAGTAATTCTAAAGGCAGAAGTTTTTTTTTTTTTACCTTAATCCATTCTACACATAAATCTACACTAAACTAAAAACAACTTCTGCATGCTGTTACCCCCCCCCCCCCCATCAGCCCCCCCCCTCTTATTACCCGGGCCTAAGATGTGCACGTGAGCAGAAGCTTTGTCTGCTCTCTTCCTGCTCATTGGCTCAGAGAAGGCAGCGGGAGGAATTTGCTCATACTACTGTCAATCACACCTGGTGACCACGGAGCAGGGCCGAGTCCCGCTGTCTGTCAATAAACTTGGACAGAGAGGCTCGGGAGTGAGCCCACAGAAGTGCCCCCAAAGGCATGCTGCTTGCTATGGAAGCACTCGGTAGTGAGGGAGGAGCCAGGGGCGGCGGCGGGGGACCCAGAAGAATAGTATTGGAGCTGCACTGTGCAAAACTATTGCACAGAGCAGATAACTATGATGTGTGGTGTTTTAAAGAAAAACAAAAACGAACGTTTAGAATCACTTTAGGATCTTGCTAGATACCATGTCACCCCCAAACCAGAGTATTGTTTTCTTGGCAAAAAAAAGAAGCAAATAAAGAGATTTGACGTCCTTGTGACTTCACTTACTGCTTGCTTGTTCCAGTAATTATTGAATCCAGAGAGGAAATAAGGGGAAAATTCACCAATCGAAATACAGGCAGCAATTTAAAAAAACACCTTACAGAGGCGCCTACACTTCTGTCAACCTAAAGAAAGAATTGTGTTGGAGTTGGGGTTTTTAACCATCAACTAGTATTCCAGAGAGATTATATAGAACAGAGTCACGTGACCAGAGTAGGGCCGAAACAACTAATCGATTATGAAATTAATCGATTACAATTTTTATAATCGATTAATCGGCCAGTAACATAATGGGGTTAAAACAACCAAAATTAGCCCTTTTTCAGTACAACAAAGCAAATCGCTACTGTAAATATTACTTTCACTGTCCCACAGTAAAAAAAATGAACCCTTTACAGTAGCGATTATTTGCTCTTTTTGTACTTATTTTAGTTTTTTTAACCCCATTATGTTACTAAACATCTCAGGCCTGGGTCACACCTCTGGGCTAGATTTAGGTAGGGGCGCGTAATGTTACGGCGGCGTAGCGTATTTACGCTACGCCGCCGTAAGTTAGAGAGGCAAGTGCTGTATTCACAAAGCACTTGCCTTCTAAGTTGCGGCGGTGTAGCGTAAATGGGGCCGGCGTAAGCACGCGTAATTCAAATGTGGATGAGGGGGCGTGTTTTATGTTAATTCTTGGTGACCCAACGTGATTGACGTTTTTTACGAATGGCGCATGCGCCGTCCGTGTACATATCCCAGTGTGCATTGCTCCAAAGTACGCCGCAAGGACGTATTGGTTTCGACGTGAATGTAAATTACGTCCAGCCCTATTCGCGAACGACTTACGCAAACGACGTAAAAAATTCAAATTTCGACGCGGGAACGACGGCCATACTTAACATTGCATGCGCCTCCTAATAGCAGGAGTAACCTTACGCCGAAAAAACCTAACGTAAACGACGTAAAAAAATAGCGCCGGGCGTCGTACGTAAATTTGTGAATCGGCGTATCTAGGTCATTTGCATATTCTACGCCGAAAACGACGGAAGCGCCACCTAGCGGCCAGCGTAAATATGCACCCTAAGATACGACGGTGTAAGAGACTTACGCCAGTCGGATCTTAGGCTAATGTCGGCGTATCTTGCTTTCTGAATACAGAAAAAAGATACGCCGGCGCAGCTTTGAATTTACGCAGCGTATCTATAGATACGCCGGCGTAATTCATTGCTGAATCTAGCCCTCTGTTTTTTGGTGTGTTTTGGTGCTTTTTGCAGAAACACACTACAGTTCATTAACATGTTTTCCTATGGGACACGTTCACATCCATGATTTTTTTTTCAGCTGCTGCGTATTTGGAAAGGGCGAGAACTTTGTAATGCAAAACGATGCTATTTTTTATTTTTTTTGGTTCAATATACTTCAATGGAGAAGCTGCGGAAAGGCATGTAATGTGTTTTTGCGGCAATTTGTGTTTTGTAATCTGCCCAACAACAAATTGGCCCAAAAAATGTAAAAAAAAATAATAATTTTTAGACTATTATCGGATTAATCGAAACAATAATCGGCCAACTAATCGATTATGAAAATAATCGTTAGTTGCATCCTAGACCAGAGCCTGCAGACCCACCCAGAACTAGTAGGTTATATTATTTTCTTAAACTTGTTATAATTTAAAGTTCAGATTAATGTGGTCCTATGCCTGGAACCAACTCCAATGTCTAACTAGGGAAAGCCACCTTGGTATCTTTTTTGCCTTTTTATAATTTAAGGGTTGTTGGGATTTATGAAAGGGGAGGGGGATTTCTGTAAACGTCCACTCTAAAGGAGGGGGGGGGGGGGTTCCACCCACAATTTTTTTTTTTTTTTTTAAGTCAGCAGGTACAAACACTGTAGCTGCTGACTTTTAATAAGGACACTCATCTGTCCTACTCGCCCGCGCTGTCAGCCGCCCGAGGCTGATCTCTTGATCCTAGCAGCTACCGGCACCGCAATCCTCACTAAGGGAAACAGGCAATGAAGCCGTGCGGCTTGACTGCCCATTTCCTACTGCGCATGCGCTAGCCGTGCGGCTCTTTGTGAATGGGCCGGCTGCTCTCTGGGATACACACAGTTCCCAGAAGGCAGCGCACCCCATTCACCAGAAGACACCGCAACTAGGACGGAGGAAGAAGATCCACCGCGGACGATGAAGAGGCAGATCACGGACTTCCGCATAGCAACCGATATTTCTGGTAAGTATATAAAAAAACGTTTTTTTTTTTTAGGAACTTTGGAAACAAAACAATTTCAGGGTGGAACTCCACTTTAAGGGCCAGTAGTCCAGTGTGTTTTTTTTGAAAATCAAAAACGCATGGAAAGTAGATTTATATGGTTTTCAACGGTATAATTCACACCAGTGCTTGCCGTTCCAGTTCCAGAAAAAAAGTAGAACATGCTGCATTTTTCCTGCACTGGGACACTGTAAAACGCATAAAAAATGCAGCAGAACACACCAAAAATGCACTGGAACACATGTCCTTATTGAAAAGGGGGGGGATGCACTGGAACACATGTCCTTATTGAAAAAAGGGGGGGGGAATGCACTGGAACACATGTCCTTATTGGAAAAAGGGGGGGGGGGTGCACTGCAACATGTCAAAATGCGCATGCAGAAAAACATCCGGACTGCGTTTCTATGGTGTGAACTGGCCCTCTGGTAAAAAGTGTATTTACTGACTTTAGCAGATTTGTTTTGTATCCTGACGGCATTCCTTGCTTGCAGGTTTTACTTGTTGCCTTGGACTTCTCTTTATTTAAACTAAAATATTGCAGTGCCGTCAGTCCCTGCTTCCATTTCTGGTAGCACAGTGTGCCTCTAGGACATGAGCAAGACTGATCGGAACACAGAATAGCCCTATTGAGAAGCTATATTGTGTGTGTGACCCGGGGGTCACATGGGGCTGGCACTTCCTGGTTGGAAGATGCTCCCGAAGGAAGGAGACATGACAGAACAGTTCCTGCCTGCAGCACTATATGGCTTGGAGAACAGCTGCCTAGTAGCCTCGTATCCTATTGTGTCTACGTCTTCCTGCAATGATCCGCCTGGAAATATTCACCCTCCGCTCATTACATTTCCATATAAAAGTGACTGCAAGGAAAGAAAAACAGAAATGGAGACTCGTTATTATGCGTGTAGGAAAATATTCAGCCTATATATTTTTATTTCACTTAGAACCTCGTACGTTCCCTCTCCACACGGAACACAGTGCTGTATCAAAGCTGGATATATTGTTCCCCTTTACTGTTGTCAGAACTGTACCTGATCCACATAACCAAACCACAGTCTTCAGCAATCCTACAGCACTGTGGAACTTGTATTGCTGTGATGTATCCCTGTTATTAACACGCTGATAGAAATACAGGAATGGCAGCTTAAAGGGCCAGTAAACCTAGCACAAATATAACTTTACGTTAATTATTAGGCTAACCGATGAATTGGAGAGCCTTGGCATTCATCTTTATGGAGCGTGTAGTTGCGCCGCCGCTGTAGAGCACATCAGCTAGGAAGAAAACTGATGAGGTGCTGCCCACCACCACTGAAAGCTGGGCAATGTAGAGGGGAACTGCATGTTACTACCTTAAGGGGGAAGGGGCAAGAGGGGGGGTTGGTGGAGCTTTTAAGGGAGCTTTCTAAGTTGGTTGTCTTTTAAATATTGGTAGATACTTCTAGTAGCCATCTATGTTTCACCGCATTTGCTTTCAAAAAGCATCTTTTAGGATTGTAATGTAAACCACATAGTGCATTGTACTCAATGAGTCAGACCTGACTGGTAGACCCGTATAGCAGTGTTAATTTCGACGACTAAGGGCCCTTTCACACGTAAGGATCCATACTTTTAACACTCGATTGCTCAGCGGCAATCGCTCCGTTGATCCCCGCTGAGTTGGCAGATGACCGGGCGGTCCCCGCACACTGTGCAAGGACCACCCTGTCAGATCTCCGCTCTCCTCTATGGGAGGATCGGATGAACACGGACCGTCTGTCCATGTTCATCCGATCCGATCCGCAGACGGATGGAAAAATAGGATTTTCCTCCGTCTGCAGAATCGGAGCATAGCGGACACCAATGAGATCGGATGACAGCGGATATTCATACGTTGACATCCACAATCTCATAGGGATACATGTATGTCCGTTTTTCATCCGAAAACTGATGGATGAAAAACGGGCAGTTGTGAAAGGGGCCTAAAACGACTAAAACATTTTATTCGACTAAATTAATACTATTTTTGTCGACTAAATCTAAAACATGAGATGACTAAAATACGACTAAAACTAAAATGCCATTTTAGTCAAAAGACTAAGACTAAAACTTAATTGAAATTTGACTTCAAAATTAACACTGGTCTGTAGTGCATGTTTAACTCAATACTAGAAATTATAACATATTAGATTTTTAACTCCAGTATATAATGAGTTTGGAAACTGTAAAGAAATGTTAACTAATGCATTACAATTTAATTACATCCATTAGATTTTATATGACTAAAATTAGTTTTAGTCGACTAAAATGTACTGGAGATTTAGTTGACTAAATACGACTAAAACAATTGCAGAAGACTAAAATGGGACTAAAACTAAAATGTAATTTTAGTCCTAAGACTAAAACTAAATCAAAATTTGCTGCCAAAATGAACACTGGTGTATAGAGACACTGGAGTAGTAGAGAATTGTGCAGCATTACAAATCAGGAAGTAAAGCCTTCCTATGTGATGAGCACATATGGCTGCACCCATGTACATATTTAATTACAGACTATACATAGAAACAAGTTTTTTCAAATGTGAATAGGCCTTTTCGATAAGATTGTGTAAATTGGATTACTTTAACCACTGCCCGCCGTATAGCAAAATGACGGCGGCAAAGTGGTTGCGTTTTCCTGATCCACCATCATATGACATGATCTGGAGAACAGAGGACCGAGCCAGCTCGCACCCGCGGGGGCACGCAGAGTGGCGATCGGGGGTGTTGTGTGTCAGTCCGACACATCGCAACTCCGATCGTGGTATGAAGCCTCTGACAGAGGTTCCTTACCACGTGATCAGCTGTGACCAATCACAGCTGATCATCGCGTGAACTAGGAAGTGTTGGTAAACGGCTTTCCTCAGTTCAAACTGACAAGGAAAGCCGATTGGCGGCTCTCCCTGTCAGAGGAGGGGTCTGTGCTAATAATCGGCATAATCGGCACATCCCCCATCAAGGGTGCCCATCACCTGCCAGCCTGTCCCCCTCTATAAACACCTGTTAGTGCCCACAACCGTGACAAACAGTGCCAATCAGTGCCCAAAAAAAGTATCAATCGTTGCCCCATCAGTAATGCCTGTCAGCGCCCCATCAAAGTGCCACTCAGTAATGCCTATTCAGTGCTGCCTATTCAGTGCCGCCTATCATTGGCACCTATCAGTGCCCATCGTTTTTTTTTTTTTTTTTGGTCAGTGTTTTTTCATTTTATAGCGCAAAAAATTAAAACTGCAGTGGTGATCAAATGCCACCAAAAGAAAGCTCTATTTGTGGTAAGACAATTATAAAAAAATTGTATGGGTACAGTGTTGCATGACTGCGCAATTGTCATTCAAAGTGCGACAGCGCTAAAAGCTAAATATTGTCCTGGGCAGGAAGGGGGGAAGGAGCCTGGTAAGTAGTTAAACTGTATTGTATAAAAATACCATAAAATAGGTGTAGATTGCCTAAATAAATGTGATTTTTGTGATTGCTGGATAGGAAGTCAGCCAAGTTCTGGAAAATAGCACTGTCCAATGTGCTGTGATCTTATTAAATAAATAAATTTTAGTGATCTAAAAAATATTTAGGATGCAGCACCATCCTATTCCAAAACGGAACCCATAAAGGAATTATAGATCCCTAATGCAGTTTGGGGACACACAATAAGGGCCAGTCTGGGTGGGAGCCAACTAACCAAAAGCAGGGGCCTTGACAAGGGAGGGCCAGGGCTAGCATTATCTGGTGTCATGTGATGGTTGTGTACCACACATGTGGCACTTCATGTAGCATGATATATTTGCAGGGCAAGCAGCAACAGAGAGGTTCAGTCATTCAAAATGACAATTCTCCAGTGCAGTCCCTGTTTAAGGAACATTTGGATGGGCAAGGAAATGGACCGTGGGCAGGCTACTACAATTGCATTTGTATGGATATGACGTCACATTCTCTTTTTTCCTTCCACAATTGCAGGCTTAGTACTATTAAGATATAGGATTCCACAGAGCCCAATTTTCCATCACTGAATCCTTTAGGCACTCACCCTTTGGCATGCAAAGTAGTACCTTTTTGCTTTCTTGTTTTGCTGATCCCAGCCTGGCTTAGATTATTGTGGCAGTGTGTAATTTATAGAAGAAAACTGCATTTTTACTAAAGAAGAAATGGGGCCAAAACTCCTTTGGCCCTACTTCTCCTGTAGCTCATAGGAGCGCACTTAGTTCTGCACTTCTATGACCCATATTCAGCTGTCAATTGGCTAAAGACCTAGGTCGAAAGATGTCACTAAGCCAATCTAGGCTCTGGATCAATTCCGATTTTAATGTCGGGATCCACACAGATGCCTGGACCGGCAGCTGGCTCAGCCTCTCAGTGAGCCTCTGGGAGACTAAGCCAGCCACTCCAGTCCCCTCCCCTGCAGAGCGCACGCTGTGATCACCGAGAGTGATTCTCAGTGTCACCTATCGATGCCCTTCAGTGCCACCTCTGTGTCACCTCTCAGCCCCCACCAGTGCCGCCTATCAGTGCCCATCAGTGCTGCCTTATTGGTGCCCATCAGTGCAGCCTCATCAGCGTGCATCAATGAAGGAGAAAAATGACCTGTTTACAAAATTTTGTAACAAAATATAAAAAAAATAAAAATGTTTATTTTATTTTTAAAATCTGTCTTTTTAATTGTTTTTAACAAAAAATAAAAACCGCAGAGGTGATCAAATACCACCAAAAAAAGGCTCTATTTGTGGGGAAAAAATTATAAATTTAATTTGGGTACAGTGTTGTATGACCACGCAATTGTCATTCAAAGTGCATCAACACTGACGGCTGAAAATTGGTCGGGGGGGGGGGGTGTTCAACTGCCCAGTAAGCAAGTGGTTAACAGGAACACAGGAGATAGTCTCTGTGATGTTGACCAAGGCGACGGCAGAGATCATCTGGGCTGGACGGCTTAAGTAGGCAGGATATCAACAGGTGAGTCACTGGAGACATAGGAGCTGGCAATTAGCCGACAGCTGAGTGGCCAGCTCAGAAAAGGGAGGGCTGAGCCTAGCCCTGACAGTATAGAGGCAGCGAGGGTCAGATACTTTACCCACCAAGGTGAGTTTGGATGGATTTTTTTTTTTTGTTTTTTTTAATCCCGAACTTCTTTTTAACCACTTGCCTACAGGGCACTTACACCCCCTTCCTGCTCAAGCCATTTTTCAGCTTTCCGTGCTGTCGCACTTTGAATGAGAATTGCGCGGTCATGTAGCACTGCACCCAAACAAACTTTTCATAATTTTCTTCACAGAAATAGAGCTTACATTTTGGTAGTATTTAATCACTGTTTTTTTATTTTTTACAAAAAAAAGATCAACATTTTTTCAAAGTTAGTAAATTAGTAAATTTTTCGTTTTCACTGATGTGCGCTGATGAGGCGGCACTGATGAGGAGGCACTAATATGCCGCACTGGTGGGCACTGTTAGGCGGCACTGGTGGGCACTGATAGGTGGTACTGATGGGCATTGATGGGTGTTACTGATGGACATTGATCAACAGCACTGATGGGCGGCACTGACAGCCAGCTCTGACTGGCATCGCTAATGGGCACTGATTGGTGGCACTTGTGGACAGTGGTGGGCACTGATTGCTGCCACTGGTGGACACTAAATCGCAATACAGTAATCAGGGAACTGATGATCAGTGGCCGTTCTGCGACGCTGTCATATGACGTTGTCCCAGAACGAGAGCCGCACATCCCCGCCGTCATTTTAAGGTGGGAAGGCGGCAACTAGTTAAATGAAAAAAATCCACCAATAGGCATAGGCGTAGGCATACTGTGCCTAAAAGCAAGTCCCCTGATATCAGCTACCCAACACTTTATTAGGGATAGTCCATAAAGTGTCCATCCAATGTCCTCATGTGTTCTTCAAGCAATGACACATATTTTGTATGTGTTTAAGTGCTTTTCTGGTACCTCTTGGCAGTGAAATATGACTGAATAAGGAAAATCATAACAGAAGCTTCTCAATTGCTTCCCAAACATTCTACTGGTGCTGAGAAACATTTAAGAAATTCTTCTATTACCGGCATCAAAAAGTGTCTCCAGGCTTCCACATTGCTGTACGTTGCTTATAATGTCCAAATCAAAGCATAGCAACATATAGCAATGTAAGGGCTTAAGCATACCTTCACCCTAAACGAACTCTCAGATTTCCCTTCTCCCTCCCTCTCTCACCCTCTCTCACAACTGGATTTTTATATATATATATATATATATATATATATATATATATATATATATATATATATATATATATATATATATATATATATATATATATAATATTTAAAATATTTTTTTTTTGTGTTGCAAAGCCTTATGCCGCGTACACACGACCGTTTTTAATGTCATGGAAAAAACAAAGTTTTTCTCGACGTGATTCTTGTCAAGCCTGCCTTGCATTCACGCGGTGACGTACAACACGTACGGCGGCACTATAAAGGGGAAGTACCATTCGGATGGCGCCACCCTTTGGGCTGCTTTTGATGATTTTGTGTTAGTAAAAGTTTGGTGAGAGACGTTTCGTGCTTTTCAGTCTGTTACATCGTGACCAATGTGATATCTCCATTACGAACGCTACTTTTACCAGAACGATCGCTCCCGTCTCATAACTTGCTTCTGAGCATGCACGTTTTTTTCCCGTCGTTAAAGCCCACACACAAGCGTTTTTCACGACGAGAAAAAATAGAGCATGTTCTAAATTTTTAATGGCCATTTTTCACAATGTGAAAAATGCTCCAGAGCTCACACACACGATCATTTTTGATGACCAATTTAAAAAAAATCATTTTTCACGTCATGAAAAACGGTCGTGTGTACGCGGCTTAGGGAGAATGCCGTTTCTGCCCCCTGGATTCCCAGCATGCAGAGATGTGCCACAAAGCTTTGGGTCCTGACTGAGCCCTGCTGCACTTCTACACACGTGCATCTGCGCATGCACAGATGCAGCTATTACGGAAGCCCCAATGCTTTGTTGCCTTTGTGCTTCCTCAGGAAATCTTCTGCACATGTGCAGCTGTGCCAAAGAGCTCTGCCAGGACCTGAAGGCTGAACAGAGCCCTTCAGCAAATCTGTGCACGTGCTATGATGGCGGCGCTGGAGGGGGGAGGGTTGAAGTTGCACAAAAAGAGACTGAGGTTGCTCTTTAAAGCTGAACCTCAGCCTTACCTTCAGCCTTGCATAGTTGTACAGACTCCTCTCCTTTACTGAAATTGCCTACACTGATTTTACTGTACAATGTTCGCTTTTCACAATGTGCATTAGAAAGTAGCAGCAAATCCGATAAGGCCTGCCTCATTTCCTGGTTGGGGTACGTCCAGCATCATCTAGTGCTTTACTCCCCAGCTGAACTGTCCCTTGCACAGCCCTTTCATTCATTGGATGCAGTACTGTTAATTATGGAGGCTCAGAATCACATGTGAGCTTTACCTATGGCAGTTGGCTGTTTAGAAAGCTATGTGCAGCCACCAGCCACCATCCATTATCTGCTTGCATGGCACAGAGAAAAACAGAGACCTAGTGATTTATATCACCTGAGAATAAATAAGGTATGTAATATTTGTATTTATTTATTTAAAAAAAAAAATAGCATATTGATGGAGGGGTGGTATGAATCAAAGGAAGAAAACTACAGCAGCTTAAACTTCAGCTTTTAATATAAACATGTACTAGCATATTTCCTTATGTGTGCAAGACTATGCAAAGCATATGGGAAGCATTTTAAATGCTGAACGCCTGCAAGTGTGAACAGGCCCTTACTGAGTTCCACTTTACGGCTTGTGTTGCCTGAAGTGACAGGATGAGCAACAATGACCTCCACTGATACTATAAATGAGGCAGTATAGGACATGGGAAAAATGTGCCTCCCACCAGAATCTTTTCTGTGGTCGCCCATGCCTACCAGTGTGCTTGTGGGCTGTGGAAAGGAGTTGTGCAAATAGAAAATACAGACCAGGTACTTAATGCTGAATGGAGCAGAATATGCTGTATTTTGGTACATCCACCATAGACGATAGACTTTTTACACATTGTCCACAGCAGCGCTAAAACCCAGAAGCTGCATCAGAATCCAATAATGAATAGTGGGCTTTCACTGTTCATTTTACTCGTAATGCCAATATATAGAGACCATGAAACCATGTTCCTGGCATGCAGTGGTCAGGACCTACCAAAAGTGGTCCAAGGAAGGAAAACCGGCAACAGGGTCATGGGTGGGCAAAGCTCATTGATGAGGACAGCGAAGGCTGTCCTGTGTAGTCAGATCCAACAGCAGAACTACTGTAGCTCAAATTGCTGAAAAAGTTAAAGTGGATGTAATCCTGATTCATGAAATTTGACTTCGACACATATATATGTAGTGTTTACTTATCTCTCTCCAAAGCACCAAGTCCCTTGTCTTTCTGCTGCTTCATTTCTCTATTATCAGCATGATCAGTGATGCACACTGCCTGGCATTCCCCTAAATGTATGCACCCGGTGCCACGGCGCCTTCTACGATACCCCACTGGCTCCGCCCCCTCTCCGTCCGCAGACTTCCGGGTATCGGATCAGGCATCGAGAGCATTTGTGCGAGTACAAGTACTTGCACAAATGCTCAGTATCGGTATCGGGACAACCCTAGTTTTAATGTATTTGTATTATTCTTTCGGACGACAACTGTACCTGGTATTGTATGAGAAATGTTTTCGTGCATGTCCGATAAAATAATATTGGATGAACTGTCATGATCGGCTCTCAAAAGCCCTGTACTAACGATCCGATTATCGTACGATTCTTCCTCGGACGACACTTTTCGTACGATATGTGGATCGTGTGTACGGGGCATAAGGCTGTTTTCACACTGAGCCACGCCGGATGTCGGCGTTAAAGTGTCGCTATTTTTTGGCGGCGCTTTACCTTCTTTTTTGTGGCTCTTTTCGGACACTAGCGGGCAAAAAAGGGTTAAAATCGCCCGCAAATCGCAGCAGGTACTGCCCATTGATTTCAATGGGCTGGGGCGCTTTGGGAGCGGTGTATACACTGCTCCTACAGCGCCGCAAAGATGCGGCTTGCAGGCCCCTTTTTTTAGTGTCCTGCCAGCACACCGCTCCAGTGTGAATGCCCTCAGGCTTTCACATTGGAGTGAGAGGAATGGCGCTATGCAGGTGCTATTTTTTGCGCTATAGCGCCTCAGTATGAAAGCAGCCTTTCATTGGGGGTGTGTTCATTTTTGCAACATGGTCTTGAATGAATTTGTTAGGAAAAATAATTTGTGTGTGTAAATTAAGAAATCTTGGTTGCAATCAATCAATGGCCCACATTTGTGGGATTATTTTGTAGTGGAGTGTCCATTAGAAAATGTTGATTCTGAAAGAAAAGTAAATGATTTCTGACAAATCTGTTGGGGTGTACCCATTTATGCCACGCATTGCGTATGGGTGTATATATGTGTGTGTGTGTATGTATGTGTGTGTGTATATGTGTATATATGTATGTATGTATGTATGTATATATATATATATATATATATATATATATATATATATATATATATATATATATATATATATATATATATATATATATATATATATATATATATATATATTTTATAGTTTTTTATTTTTTATATATATATATATATATATATATATATATATATATATATATATATGCCAAATGCATAAATGTGCGAGTGTGAGCAGCGCCATTCACAACAATGCAAAAGAAATCGCTGTACTCTGTATGAGATTTGGGTGCACAGAATAAAATAAAGTGCAGGCAACGTTCACCGGCGTGAGCGGAGCCTCATTAAGGTCCAGTGGTCACCGCAGAAATCGACCTCGCTGGCCGTAATTCTTGTCGCGTTGGCGAAGGCGGCTGTGTAATAAGCACACCGGCAAACAAAGCCGCTCGTTATAAAGAGCGAAACGCTGTTGCAGGCTCTCCTGGCAGACTGTGGGTTAATAAAAAGCCCCAGCGCCACAACAGAGGATGAGATCAGTGAGGTTTGCAGAGAGCGATGCTGACTTAACGAGAGCGCGAGATGAGCAGTAATTGAAAGGCACAGAGCATTGTGCAGCTTCTCTCCTCTGCCTGCACAGTCTCCGCTTCAATCTGCCCTTCTAAATTTGGATTTTTTTTTTCTTTCCTATAGAAGGGAGGGTTTACATTTCTGCTGGAAGGGAAGGAACTGACAGGAAGGGGTTGCTCTCATCTATTCCTCCCCCCCTCCCCCCTCCTCCTCTTACTGACTGAGGAACCATTTACAAAAGGCTCATTCTCTAGGGAGAGCAGAGTCAGGAACGCAGAGCCTGTGAGTAATTTCCTGCTCAATATGGCTTCTCTGACTCATACAATTCCCCTGAGGTTACTGAAGGATTGGCTGTCTCCCTCTCTCTACATCATGTGATGTCTCAGGCTTTTTCCCCTGCTGTCTCTTTCATTTTCTCATGCTCTCTCCTCGCTTTGTCTCTTTTTTTTGTTTTTCATACTTTATTTCCACTGTCAGCCTTTGCTTTCTGTAAACCCCATCGTTCCAGCTTTGAAGTGCAAGCCTTTTGGTTTACGAGCTTGTGTAAGCTCAGTGTGGCTGGCCAGTCCGTCCGCCCTTCTGAACATTGATGGTGGAAAAACACAGCGGTCTTGCAGCAAATGGAGACACTGCAAACCTTTAGCTAAAAATCTTAAGAAAATTCATGCTTCACACAAATCAATAGGAAATGTCAGCTTTTTCAAATCGCAGTATTTTTAGCAGAAAATGTACGTCTTGTTATGAGTAAAAAAATACCGCTTCCTTGTGTGACCTGAAGACTAGGCAAAGATCACATGGTTCAGGTTACTAAGAGCATTGTGGACGGTGCTGCTCTTTAGAGACTGCAGAGTGTCAATAGTGTGTAGTCAGACCGACCTTAAACCGTAAATATCAAAGCGGCGCAACACTATACAGCAGTACTAAGAAGGTAGCATAGTCTGTAATGAGAAAATATGGCTGTCCTCTCCTATACATGAAAACAAGGGGCCAGATCCAGAGAGCAAGTACGTTGGCGTGTCTACTGATAGGCCGGCGTACTTTCAAATTTTCCGCGTCGTATCTTTAGTTTGAATCCTCAAACCAAGATACGTCGGCATTTGGGTAAGATCCGACAGGCGTAGGGCTTCGGATCTTAGATGCAATACTTCGGCGCCCGCTGGGTGGAGTTGGCGTCGTTTTCCGCGTCGGGTATGCAAATTAGCGATTTACGACGATCCACGAACGTACGCGCGGCCGTTGCATTTTCTAACGTCGTCTGTAGTTGGCTTTTTCCAGCGTAAAGTTAAAGCTGGTATTTTGCGGCGTATAGATAGACTTGCCATGTTAAGTATGGCAAGTCTATCTTTTTTTTTTGCGTAAGTCGTCCGTGAATAGGGATGGACGTAACTCACGTCTAAGTTCAAAGAATGATGTTGTTGCGACGTCATTTCGCGCAAAGCACGGCGGAAAATTTCTGGATGACGCATGCGCAGTTCATTCGGCGCGGGGACGCGCTTCATTTAAATTAAACCCGCCCCCTGATCGCCGATTTGAATTCCGCCGCCAGAAATACACTACGCCGCTGTAACTTACTGCGCAAATTTGTTGTGGATTCGAAAATGCGCCAGGTAAGGTACGGCGGCGTAGCGTATCTCTGATACGCTGCACGGAACTAAATGTATGTGGATCTGGCCCAAGGTTTTTAACCTCTCTTGCCGCCCACATAACACACATTTGGTATAGCAGAAGGTTGAGCGGTGGGTGGCCGTTCTTTCTGTGCTGAGACCCAGCACAGAGACAGAGCTGTCGAAGACAGCTCTCAGTCCCCACTAATGACTCGGATCATGTGAGCACTGTGACACTGATCCTTCCCACCCCACAGAGACCTTATTAAATTGGGCTGTACAAAAAAAATCTAACAGACTTCTATCTACAGTATACAGTGTGGATGGATGAATCTACAGTGCCAGCTATTGTATTCTGACAGCCGCCACTGGTGGCTGTCGGAGAACCCGAGCAGAGACTGGATGCAGTCGCTGTTCCAACATTTTTTCTTCTTTTTGGCAGATTTTTTTATATTGGAAGAATGTACGAAACAATGGCAATAGGGCTACCCACTGAATGTATTTTGGCCAATACATCAGGTACTGGCTGATATTCACTCAGTAAATGGCCAGCTTAAAGTGGTTCTAAAGGCAAACGTTTTTTATTTTAATGCATTATCTGCATTAAGGTACAAAACATTTCAATACCAGTCCCCTCTTAAACACTTATCTGAATCCTCTCTCTTCCTGCATTCATAGGAGGCTCTGAGTGCAGCAGGAGCTATTGGCATATCTTGCCATTAGCCAAATCCTGTAAGGAGCAAGCAGTGGGCCTGGGCAAGCCACGCTGTGTGTGTGTATGGATGCACACATCCCAGCTTGGTTTCTGTATCGAGGAAGTCCAGGGGGAAGGGTGAAGATAACTGCTCCGTTGGCAGATTATCCAAGCAATGGCACGGTGCTGGTAATCTAACCAGAAGATCAGCCTTAGTTCATCACTGGTCGCCATCAGTGCAGTGCATGAAAACACATGGTTTCCATGAAGTAGGGCTTTGGTGGCAACAAGCTAGTACAACCAGACAGGTTATGGTGAGGTGGGTTCCTTTCTGACTGTACTTGGTATAGCTTATCATAGCTTGTTTACATGAGAAAATTCCCTCCAAAATGAATACCTTAATAAAAAGCATGTGCAGCCACCGGTGTCTTGTTGGGGCCCTAAAAATCTGGTGCTACCGAAGTTTCGTTTTCTGTCCAGGAAACCTTGTCCATATTGAACCCCACCAACCAGATTCCAGCATTCACTTTTCTACTTCATAAAATGAAAGAAAACATTTCACTGGCTGAAAAAAAAAAGATACATAGCCAGTTTTGTAGTGTTTGTGCCTATTGATCTCCACATAATAAAGCAGAGTCAATGCATAAATGTTATTCTTGTCCTCTTATTTATTTATTTTTTATTTTTGAAGCTCCACTGTGTAGCAAGCACACAAAAATGTGTATCATTCAGTTGGTCCGATCTCTGAAATGATAGAGTCCTAAACCCTGACCCCCCTGGGGCATGAGATTTCTGATGAGGGCAGAGTACTCTTGGACCACCTGGTTCTAAGGGCAAAAGTTTTTTTTACCCTAATGCATTCTCTGCACTAAGGTAAAAAACATCAGGCAGACCCCTGCCAAGGCAAGGTTTATCCAGGTACTACATCAGGGCTCCACTGAGGGGGACAGAACCAGACCAAATGCCTTGTGCTTATCCCAAGATTTGATGGTACATGACCCCATCTATCATCCATTTGATGCAGTGATGTTATCCTGTCCTCTTAGCAGAAAAACACACCCAAAAGCAATAATGTTTCCACCTCCATGTTTGATGGTGGGGATGGTGTTCTTGGGGGTCATAGGCAGCATTCCTCCAAACACAAGAGCTACATTTTGGTCTCCTCTGACCACAGAACTTTCACCCAGTTCTCCTCTGAATCATTCAGATGTTCATTAGCAAACTTTAAATGGGCCTGTAAACAGAACAGAACAGAGGGACCTTGCGGGCTCTGCAGGATTTCAGTCCTTCACAGCGTAGTGTGTTACCGATTGTTCTCTTGGTGACTATGGTCCCAGCTGCCTTGAGATCAGTGACAAGATTCTCCCGTGTAGTTCGAAGCTGATTCCTCACCATTCTCATGATCATTGAAACTCCACGAGGTGAGATCTTGCATGGAGCCCCCAGCCCGAGGGAAATTGACAGTTATTTTGTGCTTTTTCCATAATAATCCCACCAACTGTTGTCACCAAGCTACTTGGCGATGGACTTGTAGCCCATTCCAGCCTTGTGTAGTTCTACAATCTTGTCCCTGACATCCTTGGACAGCTCTTTGGTCTTGGCCATGGTGGAGAGATTGGAATCTGATTGATTGCTTCTGTGCACAGGTGTCTTTTATACAGGTAACAAGCTAAGATTGGGAGCATTTCATTTAACCGGTTAAGGACCGGCTCCTGTACATTTACGTCGGCAAAATGGCACGGCTGGGCAAAGTAACGTGTGTATATATAAGTCACTTAGAAATTCCCCAGTGAAATTCCCTCTGTGCCCGCGGGACCCACGGACTCTATGTCCGCCGGTGTCCCGCGATTGGGTCACAGAGCTGCAGAACGGGGAGAGGCAAGTGTAAACAAGCATCTCCCCATTCTGCCTAGTGACACTGTCACTGATCGTATGCTTTCTCTCATCGGGAGCAGCGATCAGTGACGTGTCACTCGTAGCCACGCCCCGCCCCCTAACAGTTAGAATCACTCCCTATTTTGTTTGGGAGCCACGTCGCACGACCGTGCAATTGTCCGTTAAAGCGACGCAGTGTCGAATCGCAAAAAGTACTCTGGTATTTGGCCAGTGAAATGGTCCGGGGCTTAAGTGGTTAAGAGAGTGCTCCTAATCTTAGCTTGTTGCATGTATAGAAGACACCTCAGAGCCAGAAATCTTGCTGAATGATTGGGGATCAAATGCTTATTTCACTCATTAAAAATGCAAATCAATTTATAACTTTTTTGAAATGCTTTTTTTCTGGATTTTTTTTGCTGCTATTCTGTCTTTCACTGGTAAAATAAACCTACCATAAAATGTACAAAATCAGCAGGGGATCGAATACTTTTTTCCCTCACTGTACAGTGCTGACATCACCCTTCAATAGGAGACACAAGTGTCTATTAGGAAGAAGGAAGGAAGGAAGGTCTTCTCACTTCTAGTTTTTCAGTTTTTCTTGGTTATAATTGCTTGTTGAGACTAGATGGTGCAGATCTTTTGCTCCTGGTCTGCACCTGTGGCTTGGTAACTCAGTGGGTTGTGATGTTCTATTTATCAGATATAAAATGGCTAAATACATTCTAGGTACATCAAAACAAAAGCTGTGCAAAATCACACATTTTAGGAAGCCACAACAGTCTAGGTAGAAATAACTGTCCGCTGCCAGCATGCTGTAGACAAGAACCCCAACTCTGGGGAAGCAGTGGTCTTTCTGCTGAGGTTTGACCCACCACCTACTGAGTCATCACTATAGCTTCATAATTAAAGGGGTTGTAATGGTACAATTTTTTTCCCCTAAATAGCTTCCTTTACCTTAGTGTAGTCCTCCTTCGCTTACCTCATCCTTCCATTTTGCTTTTAAATGTCCTTATTTCTTCTGAGAAATCCTCACTTCCTGTTCCTCTGTCTGTAACTCCACACAGTAATGCGAGGCTTTCTCCCTGGTGTGGAGTGTCGTGATCGCCCCCTCCCTTGGATTACAGGAGAGTCAGGACACTCTCTACAATGCAGATAGAGAAAGGAGCTATGTGTTAGAGGGCGTCCTGACACTCCCGTAGTCCAAGGGAGGGGGCGAGCATGACACTCCACACCAGGGAGAAAGCCTCGCATTACTGTGTGGAGTTACAGACAGAAGAACAGGAAGTGAGGATTTCTCAGAAGAAATAAGGACATTTAAAAGCAAAATGGAAGGATGAGGTAAGTGAAGGAGGACTGCACTAAGGTAAAGGAAGCTATTAAGGAAAAAAATTGTACCTTTACAACCCCTTAAGAGAGCATGAACTTTGCTAATTGCAGAGCTATAGGTCTCAGTCAGCAGAGGAAGTGTTGGACCTCTGTAGCGTGAACACTGTTTCCACAGAGAGAGCAAGGGTCCTTCTACAAGGCTTGCAGGCTGGGGACAGGTTTTTCTACTCTGGTTGTTTTTTGTTTTGTTTTTTAAGAAAACTAACAATATACTTTATACACCTTGTGTTTTGATGCAGCTGCAATGAATTAGCTGAGTTAAACTGAACGTTCATTTGGGCTTTCATTTTGTCTTTTCAAACAAGGTAATCAGCCTTGCTCCCAAGTGTAGGAATAGGGGAGGAGCCTTGGGACGTGTGGTTGATGTCACTTCACATTATTGGAGAACTGGAAGTGTCATCTTAGGAAATTCAGGAAGGAAACTGGCAGCTCAACCAGGAAGTGTCTGCGGAAAGCTGGGACTTTACACAGCTAAAACTACAATGGCCTAGCTCCAGGCAGTACATTGCATCTCACACTCTATAACTGTATATTAAATCGGGTGGTAAATATTTAAAAGCACCCAGACTATGCTACACGGACAGTTGCTTTAAATACCGCAGATGGTCAAAATATATTGTGTTGCTCAGCAAACATATATATCATGTAGCTGTTGCAAATTGGAAGAATACAATAACCTTTATCAATTAAAACAATTTCATAGAGTACACTACACGAATGGGGGCACAGTTATGTATGCAACTCCTTGAAGATATAAGCACCCCAAAATATCAAGTTATGTGTTTAAAGGGGTTGTAAAGGTTTTTTTATTTTACAGTTCCTATTGAGGACTAATACTATATATATATGGACTAATGCAGTTCTATATTACAAACATGTGAAATGTATTTTGAAACTGAATTTGACTTGATATCATCCTTGTACGATCCATTGCACTGCACCCCTTAGACTGGGAGATGGTGGGGCAGTACCAGGCTAGTACTGACAGGAGAGAGAGCCGCGGGGTGAACTTAGTCATATGCTGGGGATTGAGGGAGAAAAAAAGTCAGGTCACCAGGCTGGCTGTACTGTACCAAATTTTGCCTTAAAGCAGAAATACCTTTTATTTTTTAGTTGCTAGCAGGCATGTTTATATGGCAGAAAAGTATGTATCTGCCATAAAAGCTCTTACCCTACCTGCTTACATTTTTCCTAATTGTAAACTGACAACTGCACTTGTACAACTTAGTGAGGGTATGTCATAAGTGCTGGGACAACTCCCATGCACATGCATGAGTGTTACATCATCACTAAATGGCCAGTAGAGGAAGCTGAAGACTCTAAACCCATAATAAGACCAGCAGAAGGTGGCAGCGATCACATTTCTTGATATGTAAAGTAATTCTGCCATAAGTGGAAAATATGCTGCGTATGCTTGCAAATGATGTCAGAAGCCCTGAGAATTACTGGTATGTTTGGTTCCACCTATTTATTAGCCTCCTATCACCTCTGCTGTTTACACGGGCAGGACGAGAGATTAGAGTGAGCAGAAGGGTGACTTCATCTGTATGCTGCCGCTCTTTTTGTCCAATCAGCAGGGGGGGGGGGGGGTAAAGTAGTGTTCTTGATCAAATTATGTTGCCATTGTTGGCTTTGCTGTCTAGCAAGGATGCCGAGATCAAAAGACTTGCTACACAGCATTTTACATTTCTTG
Source organism: Rana temporaria (assembly GCF_905171775.1). NCBI lineage: Eukaryota > Metazoa > Chordata > Amphibia > Anura > Ranidae > Rana > Rana temporaria. Next base: position 142,978,236 of record NC_053497.1, on the reverse strand, counting down.
TGAGGTGAAACCATACCTGCATATGTCTACGTGTGCTTGCTCTCATTGGAACAACTTGCGTACCATGCTTCTAAAAATATTAATGCTATTAAAGCTGGCCACTTACATTTAAGATGAATGAATCCGCTGCTTCCGCTATTGTATATTGACAGCCTGCCCCACTGGCTGGCAAAATGCCCAAACCGCACCCAACTGTTTAGATGCAGCTGATGTTTGGTGGGCAATTTTCTGTCCAGCTCCTTTGATTTTTCTGTAGAGGGATGTCAAGCGGGAGGGTCTCATGACAGGGATACCTACCCTATGGTCGAATTTTGGTTGGTTTATCAGGAACCAGTTTTTATGATTCCATTTTAATAAGGCTTTCATTAACGTTCACCTGTGTTAAGGTAACCCGTTCTTTCACTAGAGTGTCCTGACCTGGGTTAAATCATTGTTGAAGGCCCAATGATCACATGGTCTTTTCACTTGCTGTTGCTTTACTGGTATCTCTTCCTATCCATGACTATCCTGGGTGTTCTTGCATGCACAATCCAGCTGTGCGAAGGACAAGCAGTCTGTTTACAGGGAACCACAGAGCTTTCCATAATCTTTTTGTAAGGAGGGCAGATCGACTTATCAAAGGTGGAGAAATAGTTATGGTTTTCCACTGATTGATTTTGCTCCATGCACATGAGATGGTGTTTAGTCCAGCTGTATTTAGCTGGCTTGGCTTAAAGTTTCATGACTTGATACTTTTGTCCAGAACATAGCTTGCAGTCCATGTCCTTAGAGGCAAGTATTCCAGGTTCATAAATATAGAGAAAAGGAGAAGCAGTATTCATGTTGGGCCAGTAGCTTTATACTCTTGGAGGATATTTATGGTGTTAACGGTTGCCTTTCCTAAATGATCCTTAAACATTGCAAAATAGTGGTCTTTGATGGCTTCTTTACTTGCTGCTGGAGAAATCATTTTTATTTTATGTTTCAGATGAAGACAGGACCTTTTGCAGAACACTCCAACCAACTCTGGAATATCAGCGCTGTCCCAACTTGGGCTAAAGTCAACCAAGGCCTGATCCGCATGTACAAAGCGGAGGTGAGATTCATTAAGCGACTAAGAGCCGGTTCACACTGGGGCGACCTGGGATCCGACTTGAAGTCTCCCCAAGTCATCCCAAGTCGCGCAGTTGAGAAAATCAATGGAAGTGAATGGAGCCGTCTTAATGTACACTACTGAAGTCGCTTCGACTTCAGAAAAGGTTCCTGTACTATTTCAGTCCAACTTGTAGGCAACTTGTACCCATTGATATCTATGGAAGTTGCCCCAGAAGTCTGATCGCTGTCTTAACTGAAGCAACTTTCCAGGAAGATGACATACATTTCTCAGGCAAACCCCTCCCCCTCCCTCCCACAGAGCTGATTGTTGTTTGATTGGCCACTGGAAATCCTCCTGTCCTGGAGGCGACTTGAAGTTGCCTTGTAAGTTGCCTGATAATTCAGTCGTGTCCAAGTTGCCTCCCAAAGTCGTGCTGGAAGTCGTGTTGCCCCTGTGTGAACCGGCTCTAAGACTTGTACAGTTCAGATGAAACCAAAGCCAAAAACTTTTTGTTTGCTTTGGATGGAGTAGGAAATGGATAAAATTCCTTTTTTAAGTTTTTTTTTTTTTTTTTCTTTGGGAAATGTATCTTTACTTCCTGTTCTGGAGTTACCACAGAAAGTGAGAGAAAAATACCGTCTTAGACAGTTGTTACTGGAAGAGGTGTCCCTATTGAGATATATATTGTATTGTATATACATAGAGTACATGCATACAGTAGTTTACTTTGAAGTGCTATTTTCATTCCCACAAGTGTTTTGTTAGTTTACCACTGAGAGTAGGGAGCACTGATTTTTCAGTTTTTCTGAACATTGTGTTAGTTTAAGGCACTGTCCGACCAACCATGGAGGTCACACAGATGGCTATGGAGGGTTATTGTGGTTTCCAGTAACCACAAAAAGACCATGCGATGTGACATCTTTTGAAACTTACAAATTTCTTTTTATAAAGCATTTCACAGTGTATTTTCATAACCGCGTTCTTCAAGTGTCAACCACAAACCATGTTGTCTTTGATATGGTGGCAGTGTTGTAACGAAAGCTTTATCTGTGTTAATTGCTATTTGGAGAAATCCTTGCTGAATTTCCACTACGTTGCTGAAAATAGCACTTGCCACAGTTAACGTCACTTGTCCCCGAAACAGTGGCTCGAGAGGAAAATGTCATGTCTCACCTCGACCTCTTTAGGGATGCTCAGAACTCGCAGTCTTTTACACTCTCTGTGGATAGAAAATCAAACAAAGCTTTATTGACTGATATCTTTTCATTCAAAATTCATGATTCAAATATTTTTTTTTAAATCCTGTGGTACCTAAGAAATTAAAAAAATATTGTCTAGGCACCTAAACCTGCATGGCACGGCAAGTAATCTTTAATGCCCCTACCCCCAGCAACAAATACTTGCCTTTCCTTTGGTCCCCCAAGCTCCATTGAGCCATTGGGAGTGATCGAAATACTCGTTACTTCTGAGCATGGAGGCGCATTTGTGACTTGCTCTACTTTTCCCTCAAGCAACAGTGCTGTCACATGTAGGGACAGGGAGAGTGTTGGATTGCCATTCACGATGAATAGCACCGCAGTGCACCAAAGCACGTAAGGTACGTTACTGCAACATACATGTGTGAATAGGCCCTTAGACCTAGCTAAGCTGCCTGTATAACAAGATTGTTGTCTGAACAAATTAACAAATCTTCTGATATATCATTTAAGTACACATTTAGCTGATTGCTTGATGTTAACCAGTACTGTCCTTGATCAATTTAAACTGCAACTAAACACTTATTTTTCAGCCAAGGAAGCTGCCATCTTAGCCTGTGTTTGATCTTCAGTCCCATGGTGCTGCACATGTGATTAGTTATGACATCAGCCGTTTGATGGTTTGACAGTTTGGTTGACAGCACAGGCAAATGTGACAGTTGGTATTCTCAACATTCCAGGAATGTATCTGTTTTTTTGAAACTGTTAAATTGATGGATTTAGTTTCCGCTTTAAATCAAGCCAATATTGCATAGCAAGCACCATAATGTGCCACATCATAACTATACTGTAACCACTTGCTCCACCCCATTAACCGATATTCCTATTCAAATACTAACTTTGGCCTCTTTCACACTGAGGAGTTTTTCAGGCAGTACAGCGCTAAAAATAGCGCCTAAATACCGCCTGAAAAACTCTTGTTCAGCCTTCTCAATGTGAAAACCCGAGGGCTTTAACACTGCGGCGATGCGCTGGCAGGAGAGAAGAAAATCTCCTGCAAGCAGCATCTTTGGAGCGGTGAGAGGAGCGGTATGTATACTGCTACTTCACCGCTCCTCCCCATTTAAAACAATGTGAAACCGCGATAATACCGCCCGCAATGCGCCTCTGCAGAGGCGCATTGCGGGCAGTATTGACCCTTTATCGGCTGCTAGCGGGGGTTAATACCGCACCGCTAGCGGCCGAATCCCGTGGCAATTCCGACGGTATATCGCCGCTATTTTTAGCGGTGCTATACCGCCACCGCGCCTCCCGCCCCAGTGTGAAAGGGGCCTTAGGCCCCTTTCACACTTGTACAACTTGGGACTGCAAAGTCGTATGACAAATTGTTACCCATGATTTCCAATGACTGTCATTCACATTAGTAATACTTCAAGTCATACCGACTTCAAAGTAGTCTCTGCACTACTTTGGTCCGACTTTGATGCGCGTAAGACAGCCATTCCCTGAAATCACTTCAAAATCGTGCAACTTTGAAGTCGCGGTAGTGTGAAAGGGGCCTTAAACTGTAAAGGTTGTTTGCAGAGTCATTGGCACGTCTGCCTGCTTTGCACTCCACAATGGTGGGCACAAAGCACTGCATTGTAGGATGACGGAGGGGGTGCTCAGGTCAGGGACTTGGAAAGTACTGAGCATATCGGATCAGTATGACAGCCAGGCAACTAGTATTTACAGAAATAGAGCTTGTGTTGCTGTCATGCAGGACAAATCAGGTTCATAATTGGTGGCCCCGCCAGCAGTACATACTCGCCTTCACTTTACTTTCCCGCTGCGTTGTTCATATTCTTGGAGTGAAGAAAAATATCCAGTACTTTTGTGTATGGGGAATTGGGGATGTGACCAATTTCCCTTCCCCCATCTGACGTTGCTGGTGCATGCTGATTGAGTCACTCAGCGGGGTAGAAAGGGAGGGAAAATAGGAAAATAAATTGGGTGGCAGGGGTTGGTAAACGGTGGGTGTAGTATGCTAGAAGAGGGCAGAGCGGCTCATTATTTCACTGGGCACAGGATCCAAACAGGGCTTCACCCTCCTCTGAGAATACAAACGTATCCCAATGGATCCAAGTCTTGGAGCAGGCCTCATCTTTATTTTGAGTGGATTTACCATGTTTTCCATATTGTTCAGCTCCTCGACTTTCATAAGCCATTGTGGAATGGAAGGAGGGAGTCCCTCCAAAATAGCGCATTGCTCAATCTGGCGGCGTTAAGGAGGTGCCGTAGAATCAAATTTTTTATGTTTTCCCAGGAATGTCCGAAACATGTAGAAGACAGAAGGCAGGGTCCTGCGGGAGGTTGTAATCAGTACAGTTTTGGGAGATGATATGCATTTCTTTCCAGAAATGTTCCAGTTTTGGGCAGGACCAAAAGAAATGCAATAAAGTCCCCCTCTCCTCCTGGCATCTCCAACAGCAGCGTCATTTTTAACTAAAGAGGGGTGCTGTTGATCAAACTCGCCCATTGAATTGAATGGGGCCACACAGCATGCAATTGTGGTGTGGCTGTGTGGCATTACAGGGTTAAATCAGGCAGAAAGGAGGCAATATAACACCCTCTCACTACCTATCAAATGTCTTCTAAAAAGCGATTCAAACACAGATCACTCTTCAGAGGATGCCACAAGCCTGAAAGAGCCCCCACACCAGCAATGTGTTCCAAATGTGTGTGATCGATCACTACTACATGCATACCTCGCACCACAGAGAGCCCATTGTTCCAAGCATGTAGTCAATTACAACTAATAGCGATTTTAGTAGCATGATTTTGTTTAAAAAAAAAAAACATTACCAGAGTATTCTAAAGCAAGTCATAGATTATGCAATTTTCTTTCCTTCCACCATGGGTGGTGGAAGGAAAGAGAATTGCTTGATTCCCCCATCAACATAGTCCCTCCCGTGGCGCTTTTGTGTTCTGCTGATGGAGAGCCTTCTCTTCCGGCAGAACACAATGATTAGTGTTGCCGGATATAGCCGGCGGCACTAATCGTATAGGAAAAACCCAACAGGCTTAAAGCGGAGGTTCACACAAAGTGAACCTCCGCTTTTTGGATCCCTCCCCCCCTCCGGTGTCGCATTTGGTACCTTTCAGGGGGGAGGGGGGGTGCAGATACCTGTCTGAGACAGGTATTTGCACCACTTCCGGGAATCCAGCCTGTGACATCACACCCCCCGCTGTCTTCTGTGAAACACTGTTCCCAGGAGAGAGCGGGGACCAGTGACGGCGTGCTGCGATCCTCGCACATGCGCAGTAGGGAGTCAGGCAGTGAAGCCGCAAAGATGGTGGCGGAAGCAGCCGAGGACCGAGCGATTGCTCAGCCTCGGCTGCTGACATCGCGGGCGCCATTTTTTAAAAGTCAGTAGCTGCCATATTTGTAGCTGCTGGCTTTAAAAAAAAAATCGGCCCGAACCTCTGCTTTAAGTTTTACTGAGCAGGATGTCAGCTCTGTGTCACAAAACGTTCAGCTTTATCTCAGAGTGGTCATACCCTTCGATCAATCTAGGTACAAGCGATCGCAAACATGCGATTTATCATGAACTAAAATATTCAACACCTACAGTACCAACTGAAAATAAAATCTGCCTGGATTGATCTATTCCTATATTCTAAATGACCATTCTTTCAATCTCTATTATGATCAGTTGTTTGACACACATGCAGATATTCGATCAACGGCTACAGCCGATCAAAAGCTTGCTAAATCAATCTCACAGGTCGGGTGTTTACTATTCTTGTTCATTTTATATATATATATATATATTTTAGTTGCATCAAACAATCGATTGAATAATCACATCAGTAAGTGTGTGGTCTCTTTTAAACCTCTCCCATTTTTAGAAAGGGCTCACATTGGTTCTGTATCTGTAAGACGCAGTATTCTAGCTTGGAAAGGGACGGTAGGAAGTGCAGATTTTGGAGCACAGGGGGTTAATGTCCACCCTAGCACAGCTGTAAAGGCACAGTTGTGTTTCACCCATGAAAGAGGCAGAGCACATGGGCTGAATAGAATTAGTGAGGTGAAAAGTTCCTGGAGCCTGTGATTCAGTCCTTCCTCCATCTCCTCCCCCCTCTGCCGGCTTCACATCCTGTGTATGGTTCCACCCACATACCTCTCTAATCTGGGAGCCAGTCTCCTGGATGTCTGCGCTGTCTCCTTCCTGCTCTGTCCCTGTCTGCACCTCCAGCATACAGAGGCCAGGTGAGAAGACTGCGCCTACCTGAGCCCAGCGCCATGCTGGGAGGACGTACACTTGGCTGCTCTATATTCAATCACTTTTATTAAAAAAATACTGTGTTTTCAAAGTGCAGTAACAATCACATAAACTGCAACAGAGACCAAATGCTAACATAAAGAGGCATAGTTACATTTTAAATAAAAAAACATCCCTTGAAATGTTGATCATTTAAAATATTTGCTACTTTTAATGTTTTGCTCTTTTATAGATCACAGATAACCAGTGGATTCCCCTATCCACACTAATGACCCGTACACACGATGCGAATCTCGGACGAAAACGATCGTCCGAGGAAGAATCGTACAATTTTCGGATCGAGTGTACACTGCTTTCGAGAGCCGATCACGACAGTTCATCCGATTTATTATTCAATCGTACACGCGTGAAAATTTCCCTCGTACGATACCAGATCGTACCATTTTCGTTTAGTTAGTATAGTTGTCGTCCTGGGGGAAAAAAAATAATATTTATTGAAAATATGAATCAATTTGACCTACCAACTCGATTTTTAAATCTAATCGATTTTTTTCCCAGCCCTACAATCAGCCTTAGGACGGTGCCATTGCTGGCAATTGCGGCCGATTTGACATGTCAAAGCGCACCAATGTGAACCAGGGTTGAAGGTGGTATTTTTTGTGTGTACCAGGCATAAGCCAAGGAGGCACTCTTTACGTCTAGAGGAAAAGAGATTTCATCTCCAAATACGGAAAGGTTTTTTCACAGTAAGAGCTGTGAAAATGTGGAACAGACTCACTCCAGAGGTGGTTCTGGCCAGCTCAGTAGATTGCTTTAAGAAATGTCTGGGTTCTTTCCTAAATGTACAGAATATAACTGAGTACTAAGATTTGTAGGTAAAGTTGATCCAGGGTAAATCCGATTGCCTCTCAGGGGATCAGGAAGGAATTTTTCCCCTGCTGTAGCAAATTGGATCATGCTCTGCTGGGGTTTTTTGCCTTCCTCTGGATCAACTGTGGGTATGGAGTTGGGTGTATGGGATTGTATTGTGTTTTTTATTTTGTTTATTTATTTTATTTTATTTATTTATTTGTGGTTGAACTGGATGGACTTGTGTCTTTTTTCAACCTAACTATGTAACTATGTAAGCCACCGTGCTTAGTGGGGAGGTACAAATTTGGCCAATTTAGGAGGGGTCAGCTGAAAATGAAACCATCTGGGGCCAGGTTTCAGCCGTACAAAGAGCTCCAAGCTGTATAGTGCTGAAAGCGAACTCTTGATGATTCTTTGGCTTTAGCAGCAGCAGATAATGTGCTAAAAGTTTTTTTGTTTTGGATAAATCGGGGGAGGGCTGAGGTTTTTGTTGCCTGTGTCCTCCTTATGGAGATTTCCCTCATTTCCTGTCCTGACAATGCAGACTGCTGCAGCTCATCCCTCACACACTGTTGACTGTGTCTTGTCATTTGGAGATTGGTGATTTCCTTCAGCTCCAGGCCCCACAACCTCTTTTTTGTAAACGATCTGTTGTAGAATGTAAACACTCAGTATGAATGGATTTGTAGTTTTGCCACAAGAAGCCATCTAGATCTGTACTAAATTGTAAGTTGTCAGACGGCACACATCACACTAAAGTGTTTAATTTATCTCAGAACATCATCTTCTTGGAAACCTGTGTTGACAGAAATTTGGAAGCTGCCATTGCCAGCCTCTTCTTTTGAAAATGCTTGCTCCCTGGCTGTCATACCAAGCCCATTACTTTGTTTCCTGAACCACTTGGTCTAGAACAAGCGTGCAAATAGGAAATTCTGGCTCCACTCTGCCTTCAATGTTGTTCCAGGTCAGGAAATCCGAAAGTACTGAACTGAGAGAAGTAAGAGGTCGCACACCAATGAGATCACTTGTTGTAAGCATTTATTGAGCCAGCACAAGCACATCGAGTCTCCACCCACAGACCATCCCTTATTGTCACATTTCATCCTTTAAGGCTTAGGCAGGCCATACAAGGAGCACGTTTCTTTTTTGCAACCAAAGAAATTCTCTAGATTCCCCCATCAACACAGACCGTGTTACTGCAGGAAGGAATCCCTCCTGCCGGGTCATTGTCTTCTACTGGCAGGGGAAGGCGAAGTATGCTGTTCCTACGGAGAGAAGTCTGTGATTATTGCTAGCGGCTATAGCGGCCACTAGCGATTAATCGCAGGTAAAACCCGACATGCTGGTTGTACGCAAGTTGATCAATCAACGTGGTACATTCAGCCTGCCCATACACGGTTCGAATCTCAAACCATGTATGGCCTGTCTTAGTTGTAGAGAATTCCTTACATCTCTACGACTAAGGCCATGAGGATGAAATGCATGACCCTTCGTATTCCGTGTAGAGGCCGGTAAGCATCTGCACGCCAATGACATCACTCATAGGAAGTCTTTATTGAGCCAGCACATGCACACTGAAAGTCCCTACCTACAGGTCACCCCCTCTGACATGTTTCACCCTTACAGGCTAAGGCTCCATTCACACCTAGGCGTTTTTACGCCCGACGCCCGAAGCTATTGCAGCCTGAAATACGCTGGAGGGGTGATTTAACATTGTCGGCTATGGAGATGGTTCACATCTCCACGCCGAAACGCTGTACGCCTGAAGCTCAAAACAAGTCCCTGACCCTTTTTTTCAGGCGGCTTCGGCGTTCGGCCATAGCTGACAATGTGTAATCACCCCTCCAGCGAAAACCGCGGTAAAAAACGCTGCGTTTTGTCGCAGCAAATCGCGGGACAAAACGCTGCAATTTGACGCGGCAAATCGCAGTACAATATGCCGCGTTCAGGTGTGAATGCAGCCTTAGTCCTAGATATTTTCTAGAGGCTGCAACCTAATGATGTCACTCATAGTAAGTCTTTCTTTAGGCAGCAGTCCTCTCCCACAGGCTGCCCCTTCTTTACGCCTAAGCCCATAAGGTTGAAATACATTACACTCTGTATTCCTTATTGAGACAAGTAAGTGGCAACACACTAATGACATCACTCAAGTTAAGTCTTTTCTGGGCCAGCACACTGAGACATGCTGCTGTGTGCTGATGCATTTCACCCTTACAGATTTAGCCATAAAGATGAGAGGACTCTGACACGTTTCACCCTAATGAGCTTAGTGGTAGAGGTGAGGTCACTGACACGTTTCACCCTTACAGGCTTAGTAGTAGAGATGAGAGGGCACTGACACATTTCACCCTTATGAGCTTAGTAGTAGAGATGAGAGGGCACTGACATGTTTCACCCTTATGAGCTAAGTGATAGAGATGAGAGGGCACTGACACGTTTCACCCTTATGAGCTTCGTGGTAGAGATGAGAGGGCACTGACACATTTCACCCTTATGAGCTTAGTGGTAAAGATGAGAGGGCACTGACTCGTTTCACCCTTATGAGCTTAGTAGTAGAGATGAGAGGGCACTGACACATTTCACCCTTATGAGCTTAGTGGTAGAGATGAGAGGGCACTGACACATTTCACCCTTATGAGCTTAGTGGTAGAGATGAGAGGGCACTGACTCGTTTCACCCTTATGAGCTTAGTAATAGAGATGAGAGGGCACTGACTCGTTTCACCCTTATGAGCTTAGTGGTATAGATGAGAGGGCACTGACTCGTTTAACCCTTTATGAGCTTAGTGGTAGAGATGAGAGGGCACTGACTCTCCCTTTTGTATGTCTAACATCAGAAAGTAATGAAGTCACGGGATCATGGATAATTGCTAAGAAGTGGGCATTTTTGTAGTTCAGCCTCTGTACTTTACTAGGCACTGGTTCTCTTTGCTTGATTTTCTGTCATTATACCGATAGGACAGATTTACTGATTGATTTACTAAAACTGGAGAGTGCAAAATCTGGTGCAGCCATTTTTTTTTTGTCAAAGCTTATTTGAACAAGCTGCTGTTGGAAGCTGATTGGCTACCATGTACAGCTGCACCAGAGTTTCCGCTTTACAGTTCTTGTAAAGCAGCCCCATTGTCTGTTATTGCAGTGTATTGTGGGGCACTGTCGTCCCCATATTTTGGGTATGGGTCTGCTTTAAGGCTACATTCACACTTCAGCGTTTTAAATCGAGGACAGGTTTCCTGCAGTTCTGCCCATGATTTAAAAGCACTGATGTATGAATGACAGATCACAGGACTCGCATTTGAGATGCCAATCATTTGAATGACCACTAAGATCGCGGTGCGGGTCTGCCATGATTTTCCATTTCATTTATTTGTTGGATGTAAATAAGGTACCTTTTTTAGGGAAAGCTGACCACATGCTGAATCCAAGGCGGAAGGTGGTGTGAGGCCTAGCGTGACCACGTGTCCCGGATTGCCTGGGACAGTCCCGCATTTTGCAGGTCTGTCCCGTGCACCTTCATTCCAGGACAATACAGTGTCCCGGAATGAAACTGACACATCCACCCCCTGGGCCAATCTGATGCCCCCTAAAAAGGCTGCCACATCACCGCTTTACTTACTGACAGAACTTGTCCTGGCTGAGAATGCCGGGAGGAGCACAATCCTGCCCCCTGCTTGTGATTGGAGAAATCCTAAATCCCGCCTCTTGTGTCCAATCACTGTGCTGTCATTCGTTACAGCACAAGCTGATTTTTGGGAAGGGAGGGTGTCCCTGAATGGTTGTTTGGAAATGTGGTCACCCTAGTGAGGCCTTCTCCTTGAAGCAACATGGACATTATAGGGCATGTGTATAAAATGGTGTCCCTGCCTTCTGCCAGTATTGAAAAACACAATGGGGGTTATTTACTAAAACTACAGCGTGCAAAATATAGTGCAACTCTGCATAGAAACCAATCGGCATCCAGGTTTTATTGCCCAAGCTGAAATTAGAAGCTCATTGGCTACCCACCCACAGCTGCACCAGATTCTGAGCGCACCAGTTTTAGTAAATGTATCCCAATGACTTATGTTTGGGCAGGAGCTTGGCCTCTTAGGTTTGCGGTTTTGGGGTAGAAAGGGCAACTTTGCTTCTTATAGACGGCGCAAAAGCCACAGCTCCCTTTCCATTCTTCAGCCCTACATGTCATAAGCCCTGTTCCTCTGCTACCATCTTTGTTTTTTCTTCTATGATAACAGACTGAGCTCACAGCCACCAGCCGGTTCAGAGGAGATTAACCGCTTGCCGACCGCCGCACGACTTTTTACGTCGACAGAATGGCACAGGTAGCCAGATTGGCGTACAGGTACGTCCCTTTGAATCTGCCGCCCAGAGGGCGCGCGCACGCCGCCGGGGGCATGCGCGCCGGCCGCGTGGCTCGCGAGTGCGGCCGCAGCGATTGCAATCAGCAATGGCAAAACAGGGGAATGCCTATGTAAACAAGGCATTCCATTATTCTGCCTAGTGACACTGTCACTGTTGAGTGTTCCCCATGATTGGGAACGGTCATCGGTGACATGTCATGTGTAGCCACGCCCCCTAACAGTAAGAATCACTTCCTAGGGAACACTTAACCCCTGCAGCGCCACCTAGTGGTTAACCCCTTCCACTGCCAGTGTCATTTTTACAGTAATCAGTGCATTTTTATAGAGCTGATTGCTGTAAAAATGACAATGGTCCCAAAATGGTGTCAAATGTGTCCGCCATAATGTCGCAGTCCCAATAAAAATCTGATTGTCGCTATAACTAAAAAAAAAACGTATTCATAAAATAAAACAGTCCCCTATTTTGTAGACGCTATAACTTTTGCGCAAACCAATCAATAAACACTTATTGCAATTTTTTTTTTTTTACCAAAAATATGTAAAAGAATATGTGTGTTTATATATTTTTTTGGGGATTTTTATTATATCAAAAAGTAAAAAAAATTTTTTTTTTCAGAATTGTCGCTCTTTTTGTTTAAAAAATAAAAATTTGCAGAGGTGATCAAATACCACCAAAAAAAGCAGTGCCGAATCGCAAAAAGTGACCTGGTCTTTGACCACCAAAATGGTTTGGAGCTGAAGCGGAAGTCTTTTGTTGTGAATAATGTCAGCTGGCATGGACAATCATAATAACACAAGCCCACAACCACACACACTGCCAGCTACTACATTAGTCACTCTCGGACAAAGGTAGCTGCCAGATTGTGTTGTTGGGAATCTCCAGCCTCACAGGCTGCATATTTGTTCTTGATCCGTGACAAAGTATTGAAGCAACGATGAGGATTACAGAACTTGCCCCCTTATAAAGAAGTCTGTCATGGTAGTTTCCATATGGATATCCTGAGTGGGTTCCTCTAATCTTCCAACTGCTCAATTATTATGAGTTTTTTTGATCAGTCAGGTTGCTTGTAGAGATCAGGTTGACCCTATAATGGTGGCTCATACAGCTTTTTTGTATGTGCATTTTATTTTTTTAATAGAGGCAAACGTGCTTATTGCTCAATTTATCCCACGTTATCTAATATAAAACTGAACTCCAGGATCAGCAAATAATGTCTAAATAGAAGAGGCATGTGTATTCATATGCGAATCTTGGTGTTCTTTGTGTTTTCCTTCCAGAGCTGTACAGAATTTTTTTGTGGAGGATCTTCCTGTCATAAAGACCAGTCACTGCAACTCTCCCTCCTTGTGCAGAGTGACTGGTCTTGTATCCGCCCCCTCCTGTAGTCTTCTGCAGACAGCCTGTAGTGGGTGGGGCGCCCCCTCCCTCATTTCTGCTCTTTGCACTATGCAGCTAGTGTTGATTCTGCTTGTATATGGGAATATCTGGATTTGCTAAAGTTTTTGGTGCACACAAAAGTGGACTTGTATCCACTGTGGCTGTTGATTAATACATTTGGTAAGAGTTGTTGTGCCTTGAATTCAGCTTTAAAGTGATTCTAAACCCAGGACCCTGCACTAACTATATCTGGTTTCTCACAGTACACAGAACATTGAAATGCGATTTTAGTAAATATAAACTGATAAATACCTTTTTCTCATCAGCAGTATATAGCGGTCTTGTGACTTCTTAGTGTCCAGCCGAGCACTGGTTAAAGCTTGTAGGGGGAAGTTTTCATTCTCCTCTGACTGTCCTATGAGGCTGCATGTCCCCTGTCTGGACAGTGCAGATTGCTAATCACATACACCCACCCAAAAAACAAACAACTCTCTGCACATGCTCAGTTTGGTGTGTGTTGCTAGAGTGCCTCCTAGGGCTCTGTTCTATGAGCAGATGGATTGGGGTCAGTAAAAGAAGGGGAGGATCAGAGAAGACCGGATCAAACAGCCTTTTTACACAATGTGGAGGATTAACCCCTTAGGTTCCACAGTGACTATAACAAGCATGCTTTACTGCATATACAGATAGATTTTACTGTTGTGGGTTTAGTTACACGTTAACCACTTAAGGACCGCCTCCTGCACATATACGTCAGCAGAATGGCACGGCTGGGCACATGTACGTACAGGTACGTCCTGTACATGTACCCAGCCGTGGGTCACGGGCGCGCGCCCGCGACCCAGTCTGAAGCTCCGGGACCCGATCGCCACTGGGGTCCCGCGATCGGTCCCCGGAGCTGAAGAACAAGAAGAGCCGCGTGTAAACACGGCTTCCCCGTTCTTCACTGTGGCCGCTGCATCGATCGTGTCATCCCTTTTATAGGGGGACACAATCGATGACGTCACTCCTACAGCCACACCCCCCTACAGTTGTAAACACACATTAGGTGAAACATAACTCCTTCAGCGCCCCCTGTGGTTAACTCCCAAACTGCAACTGTGTCATTTCCACAGTAAACAATGCATTTCAAATGCATTTTTTGCTGTGAAAATTACAATGGTCCCAAAAATGTGTCAAAATTGTCCGAAGTGTCGCAGTCACGAAAAAAATCGCTGATCGCCGCCATTGGTAGTAAAAAGAAAAAAAATGCAATAAAACTATCCCCTATTTTGTAAACGCTATAAATTTTGCGCAAACCAACCGATAAACGCTTATTGCGATTTTTTTCAGCCTAAACTGAGGAAAAAACTTTTTTTTTATATATATATTTTTGGGGGATATTTATTATAGCAAAAAGTAAAAAATATAGAATTTTTTTCAAAATTGTCGCTCTATTTTTGTTGATAGTGCAAAAAATAAAAACCGCAGAGGTGATCAAATACCACCAAAAGAAAGCTCTATTTGTGGGAAAAAAAGGACGCCAATTTTGTTTGGGAGCCACGTCGCACGACCGCGCAATTGTCAGTTAACGCGACGCAGTGCTGAATCGCAAAAAGGGGCAAGGTCCTTTAGCTGCATTTTGGTCTGAGGCTTAAGTGGTTAAGGATTGGAATGTGTGGTAGAAAATTGTGATCCACAATGTGTGTGTTATTTTTTTTTTTTTTTTTTTTCATTGCCCTAAAACCTTTTTATTCAAAAACAAATGCTCAATTACACCACTTACACTTTTTTAACCTGTCCAACCTTTTTTTCCCCGCTATAAAAATTTTGATCAAAATAGCCCACATTGGCTCGGATTTTTGTGAAAGTATCAAAATCATTGTATATTCAAAAAAAATATAAATGAGCAGCTTTACAAAACATCTCGGCGGTTGCTTTGAGCAGCACCATTCTTTTAACCATATTTTACCACCAGGAATGCCCCCATGTGTGGCTGGCGTGCCCATCTGATACAGGGCAGTGTTTCTACATCTCGGTGTGAATGGCAGAGCTGTTCATGTTCCTTGGCGCGCCAGAGGAGCTGTGTGGTATTGATTTGCAAGCGAGAGCTGCTTCACATTAGGAGCAAAGAGCGAGCATACTGCGCCCATGTGTGTCAGCTTGTGACTAACCAGCTCCACAGTGATAGGCCCCTTCCTTTCATCTCACGATGTGTGTTCCCGTCACACCAGCACATAAGCCCCTTCCCCAGTGTCAGGAGAACAGCAAAGCTCTGTTAGCTGTGCAGCCTTGGCTGGTGTTTGCTCAGCCTCCTCCAGGCCCCCTCAGTCTCTGGGAAGTGGAGTGAACTTTCACCCTGGCTGGAATTCCAGGCGGCCTGATCAGTAAACCCTACCCCCCCCCCCCCCCTCCAACAGCCTCCCTCATGACATCAGTAGGACCGGCAGCTCAATGCCTGTGACTAAAAGCCTGGGCTAGAGCAGGAGAGATGGGGCTCCAAGAGTCTAATTACACAGCAAGCTGCACCAGGAGCCAGTCTGACTGCTGTGACGGGAGGCGTAACATAGAATATGATGGCCACATTCACTATAAAACCTTTTTAGTCTTTGCATGGTTTCTTTCTGCGTAATATGTCGGCACTGTATAAATCAGTCAGATGACGTATGCTTTTGGATGCTGAATTTGTATACCATAGGCAGGCCATACACGGTTCAAATCTCGGCCGGTTCCTGCTGAAGCTAGAGATTCGAACCATGTATGGGCAGGCTGAATGAGTTAATCGATTACCTTGCGTACAACCAGCATGCCCGGATATACCTGCGATTATAGCTAGCGGCAGCTGTAGCCTCTAGAAATAATCAAAGTCTTCTCCCGGCGGGACAGCTTCCCTCGACCCCCCCCAGCCGGGAGAAGACAATGGCAACACTGTTTGTGTTGATGGGGAAATCAAGCAAATTTATTTAGAAGATATTTGCTCAGTGTATGGCTGGCCTAACCGTGCTATTAATATTAATGATTTATATAGTCCAATCATGCCCTGTGATTACATTTTATAAATGTAGCCTTAACACCTAGAAAATACATTTAACGGCAATCCTGTAGTTTACCATTTCTAGACAAGGTAACCGATTCTCTTAACTGAAGGCATCTGAAACCATTGGTACTTAATTCCTCCATCCCCCTGATCTGCCTTCAGAGTCCACCTCCCCCCCTCCCAAAGCCCCCTGTAAACGTTGACTTTCTAAGAAAGTCGTAATATACAACGGGCTATGTATGCTTACCCCACACGGTGTTGTGCCATCAATGAGGAGAAGTGACCATCTCAGGTGACAATGAGGCCCATGCATTCAGTCCTCACCGCAGCTCAGTAACTTTAGCCTTTATATACAGGGCAACAACTGCCTGCACAATAACAAGCAAGCTACTGCATCCTAGCAACCAGTCACCCGCATCCTAGCAACCATTGATGCACAGCCTCATTAGTTGATAGGACACTGGCAGCCAAGCCGCGACCTTATTGGTTTCTGTCCCAGATTCCTAGCAACTGAAGGGGGAAGATGGCAAAAAATGGACACCTAGGCAAACTCCTGACCCCATTCCATATGATAGCCATGAATATTCGTTATTGGACTCCAAGGCAGAAAATAATACACCTTTGGAAGGAGGAGGGTACAATTAATTTAGGATTTCTGAAAGGGGAAAACAAAATAAGAAAAAGCCCTTCTTGGAGCGACGCATTTCAGAAAGAATTAGTAAAATAAAGATCTTGGTACCTTCCATTATAATAGCCGAATGGATTTAAACCAGGGAAGAAAACTGTGCTCTCTTGATGAAGAGGGAGATTATGCATTTCCTCTCTATATAGATTATAGGCCATATACCATGATCAAATGCTGTAGGCATCATCCACCACGACAGGCCAAATGCAGACATAAACATGAATTCATGGATAGCCTGAGCACTTCTGTTTATGCCTATGAAGGAGGAGGGAGAAGAAAGGAGACACCGCCAGCCCTGTGATGAGTAAAGGTAAATTAGAATACGTTTGCACGATTTTAGAGTGCGACTTCGAGTGTAGCTTTGATCAACTTTACAGTCCCTGCATCAAAGTTGCATCAAAAGTCGTATCAAAGTAGTTCAGGAACTCTTTCAAAGCATACATTTGATTTCCTGTTAATAATCCCATGCTTGCCACCACCAGTGGCTTCCAATTGTCAGCCATATATTACAGTAAAACCTTGGTTTGAGAGTGTTTTGCAAGACAAGCAACATTTTTTAATACATTTTGACTTGATATACAAGTGATGTCTTGATATACAAGTAGTGTCATGTCACAACTGAGTATATAATAGAAGAGAGGTGCCTCTAAGTGTAGCAATATGGTTACATTTAATGAAGGTACAACATTTAGCAACTCACATGGTTGATGATTGAAACAGGCACATCTAAGTATGCAGGCATCCGGGGGAAAGCTGTCCACATAGACCGTCCTCTGCACCACCATCCCTTCGATGCTGCGCTTCTAGCCTCGTTTTTAGGGTAGTCTTCCCGATCATGATTGCAGACTGACAGCGGTGAGAGCCGGTGGTGCAAAGGACGATCTATGTGGACAGCTTTACCCCAGATGCCTGCATACTTAGATGTGCCTGTATTAATCATCAACCATGTGAGTTGTTAAATGTTGTACCGTCATTAAATGTAACCATATTGCTACACTTTGAGACGCCTCTCTTTTTTTATACTCTGTAGCGCCTGTTGGATTTTGCTTCTAATTCCCCTTGTGGAGGCTTCCAATTGTGAATGGACATTTTATGGTTACACAACCTATCACAGATGTGCCTGTATAATCTTTTTATATGGACTATAAACCAAAAGACCTATGAATAAATGGTTGTGGAACGAATCATCTGAGTTTCCATTACTTCTTATGGGGAAACTTGCTTTGATATTCAAGTGCTTTGGATTACAAGCATGGTTCCAGAAAGAAATATTCTCCAAGGTTTTACTGTAGTTCTCTCTTCCCCACAGAATGGATTGTTCCACCCTCCACCCTTTTTTGTGGCAGTTTTAAAGCAAAATGAAGAGCATGTTATTGTAGGGCAGCTCTAGGTGACTTGCCTGTCACAAGCAAAGTTTGCCTCAGATGGTGTGTGCTTACATGGTTTGGGTGGTGTATGGTATACCTGTCGACCTTTTGAAGTGAAAAAAGGGGGGACATCTTTTACAATGACCATAAATGGAGAACATTTCAGTCAGTTTATGATGAACCTGCTGAAATCCCTTCATGGGTGGCCATCTTGGCACCCTTACACCCTCCCACCCAACAGACTTCTGTCTGGAAAATTGTCAGCCGAACAGCAGTAGCGTTAATTCAGATGAAGCCGCTGTTTGGGTATTCTGACAGTTATGAGTGCAAGCCATCAGACTATAGTAACCAGCAGGAAAGATCTCTCCATCTACGCTGTTTAGCATGGATGGGGGAATGGTACAGTGTATGGGCAGCTTTAGTATACAGGTGCAAAACTCACCCACACCATAGCCTTGAAGAAGAAATACAGCCAAGGCTCCTTTGGCTGTACTTCCTTCTCCTGTGAATCACAGGAGTGCAGTTCATTTTTAACCGACACTGGGCCAAGGCCCGCTATTGGCTGATGTTACAAAGCCTGTCCAGCTGGTGAAAGAACGTGACTATATGGTCGGTAGCCACCCAGAAGTCTGGACCGGAACCTGCCTCAGCCTCTCGGTGAGCCATGGGGGGGCCAGAGCACAGAGCCGGTGACTGATGGTCATCAGCTCTCTGCTGAAGGAGCTCTGAAGCTGAGCGATCAGCAGTGTTTGAACATTCAGTTCTCAGTCTTAGAGTCAGCAGGTGACAGGTGCAGCATCAGATCAATTCTGCATTCACTTAGGTACTGTAAATAGGTTTTAACCCCCCCCCCCCATACTTGTCTTTTAAACTGGTCATGGATATGTATCAAATCCCATCTGGTTCAGGAGGGACTGCCTGTGATTCAATCTATCTGTGGGCAGGCTGATTGTACCCAAGTAAATCCATCTATCAATTTGGGTACACTGGGTATGTCAGATGTTTTGCATGCGATTATTGGCAGCAGCTGTAGCTGCAAGCGGCAATCACTGTGTACTCCCGGCAGGGACGACTGCTCGCTGGTAGAATACAATAGCTCCACAGCACAGGAGGTATTTACCCATCAACAATGGCTGTGATGATGGGGGAATCCAGAGATTTTCTGTCCTGCAATCTGTGGTTGCAGGAAAGAAAATCGCATAATCTGTGGCCAGCTTTAGTCACTGCAGTGTGAACAGTATGCAAAATATGATTGGTTAAATCGACAAGGATTCTTCTCACCACTACTTTTCCTTTTTATAGTGGATTTTCAGAAAAGATAACAAGCAATAATTCAGAGGTTGGTAAAAGTTTTATTTTATTTGGAAGGTAAATTGTATTTTTTGTCTTTAAACAGAAGGCCTGTACATCAGACCAAAAAGAGGGACAGAGGGATTGGATTACAAAGAGAGGGACAGTCCCTGTAGATGTGGTACAGTTGGGAGCGATTTGTATGGCCCCCTAAGGCTATGTACACACAACACCATAAAGGGAGCGATCTGTTCACATTCCTGAAATGCTGGAAGTACTTCCTGAGGCTCAGTGCACTAGGTTTCTATTGAACTGAATGGCTGAATACAGACGAGCACTCAGAAAAGTGCTTGCTTTGCTTTATGCTGCATTGTTAAAGCAAACACAGGCTGTATTGTCTGTAGCCATTCATACTGCAGTCTCCATTCCACTTGTCTGCTGAGGGGAGAGTCTACATGCTGGAATATGCAGCATAGACTGTCCCACAACTGGCTGTCTATGTACTTA
This sequence comes from Rana temporaria, assembly GCF_905171775.1. Taxonomy (NCBI): domain Eukaryota; kingdom Metazoa; phylum Chordata; class Amphibia; order Anura; family Ranidae; genus Rana; species Rana temporaria. The sequence goes on along the minus strand of NC_053497.1, from coordinate 142,958,248 downwards.
CAGTGTAAGTAGAAACCTGAAGAAGGGATCTGAAGCTGGCCATACAGGTTTGAATTTCATCTGTTTCCTGCTGGTTTGGCTAAAATTCTATCTGTGGGTGGCCTTCAGTGTTGCCAACCTGCCAGATTGAAATTTACTGACACAACACCCAAAATTTACTGGCACCGCCAAGTTTTTACTGGCATTTTCAAAAGTTAAAAAATCTACTGTTTTAAGTGCAAATTTCTGTATTTAGGCTACAAACAAGTACAGTATGCAATTAGCAATATGATTTAAAGTGGGAGTTCACCCCCAAATCAACTTTCTGACATTAGTTCCAGCATACTGCTAACATCTGCAGTATGCTGGGGTTTTTTATTTTTTTCCGCTACTTATTGTTTTATGAGCCCTTGTTATCCGGCTCCGAGCGGGGAATCCTGCGGGGAGTAGGCGTTCCTAAGCGAAGAGGAGTTGATTGACGGGCTGCTAAAGCGCGTCACGGCTTCCGAAAATACCCAAAATGACACTCAGGTGTTTACGGCGCTAATGCCGTGTAGAGCTGACTGCGCAGGCGCCGTAAACACCCGAGAGTGTCACTCTCGGTATTTTCGGAAGCCGTGACGCGCTTTAGCCGACCGTCAATCAACTCCTCTTCGCTTAGGAACGCCTATACCCGGAAGCGATCCCCGCTCGGAGCCGGATAACAAGGGCTCATAAAACGATAAGTAGCGAAAAAAAAAAAAAAAACCCCCAGCATACTGCAGATGTTAGCAGTATGCTGGAACTAATGTCAGAAAGTTGATTTGGGGGTGAACTCCCGCTTTAAGGTAGATAATAAGGCAAAAAAACATATTCTTATTTTATTTTCAATATAGTAAGTAAGTAAGTAGATCAGGGATAGGAGATTGGGTCAGGCACACACATGAAACAAACTGACTCTCACAATGACAGCAGTGTGCAGCACCACAGATCACTGACACGACACGTCCTCTCCTGAGTCACAGTGACAGTCTCTCTCCAGGCCAGGTGGTCCCTTCACTCCACTCCAGTGTAAACAGCACTGAAAGTCCTGCTCCCGGCCTGCCTTGCTCCCAACCCACACACGAGGCTCTGGTTGCTCTGCTTGACTGCCTTGCGCCATGAGATCACACCACATGCTCAGGCATTGCCTCCGCCAGAGCCACCCTAACACACTGTAGAAGGCACTCATATGGTATCATCCGACTCTCGGACCGAGCTGAGTGTCACAGCCATATTTTTTACTGGCAACCTTTTCCTTTTACTGGCAAAATTGCCTGTTTTTTGCTGGCTGCCAGTAAAAATACTGACGGTTGGCAACGCTGCTGGCCTTGCTGGCACCGCCCAGCAAACTTCGATCTGAAAGTTGTCAGTCAAAAAGTGACTGCAGCCAATCGGCTGCACTTACTGTTCAGGCACTCTGACAGCCACGGGTGCTAGTTGTTAGAATACAATTGCCAGCACGGGAGATTCGTCCATCAATGCTGTTTAGTGTGGATGGAGGAATCTGTTAGCCTATGGGCTGAATAAAAGAAATCTATGCATCTAGGGACAGCTTAAGGCATCTTGAAAGTTTGCATCTTTTAAAGCTTCATTAGCAAATAAAGGATATCACTTAAATTAGAAAATTTCCACTTGCAGTGTCATCCATGCAAAGTCTTAGCAGCCTACAAATGTGAGATAAGTCAACAGATTTGGCTCTTTACAGCCAAGATCTGCAGCAACGTCTGCCTCCACCACTTTCCTTCTCTCTGCTACATTGACATAAACTTGCCAGGTCGGCACATGCAAGCTAGTGAGTTTATGCATAGGCCAAACATGGATTGCAATTCTGACAGTTCAACAGGGACTGACTGACTTTCGATCAATGTATGGTCAGGGTGGTTGTACAGAAATCGATCTACCGATTAACTTCTGTACACCTGCCCTGTCGGGTTTTCCCCACTTGATCAGTGCTGCAGGCTATAACCAGCAGTGCTGATCAGGGTATTCTGATTGCGGGGAAGTCTTCCTGCTGTCAGAATACACTAGCTTAGTAGGGAGGATTCCCACATCGAGTCTTTTTTTTTTTTTTTTTTTTTTTCAACCCGCTGGTTAAACTAAAAAACGGATTCATGTATGGACTGTCTTAGTCATAGAGACACAGCATTCAGAAGTATTGGTGGTTGCATTGTGCCTGCATATCTACTCTCCCTCTAAAGTCTAAAAGCAGATCTGTGTGTAAAGCCTACTAGCAATGAATATTCACCCCTGTAGTGCAGCACAAGGGGCCCCAGGAATGATTCCCTGGCAGCCGAAGTGTTAACAAGGTTTATTGCCCTGTTTGTTTGGGAGCGCAGCTGTGTTCTCTCTCTCTCTCTCTTCCCACACACACACATGTGGAAACTTCCCTCAGTGGTAAACTTCCTGCAGAGACAAGAGAGCTTACACACACAGTCCCCACCCTCCCCACCTCATCCTGCTCTGTCACAGACCGGAGAGCTGCAACCGCACCACATGCAGGCACTTCTGCTCACCTCCAGTCATCCAACGAGACTGGGAACTGGAAGGGGGAAAAGCGATAAAAGGCCCCGCAGCATAAATGAAAAGCTGCTTTATATAAAAACTGTCTTAAAGAAACAACAACAAAAAAGCAAAAAATCTATTTTGTTTCAAAGCTACTAATAACATTCACAAGAATACAATCGTACCCACTACCTGCTGATAAACTAGGATGGATGATATTTATGTATTACAGGGATTAATAGAGCGCTGACAATTTACAGCTCTTTACATATTGTACATTCACATGGGTCCCTAACTTGGTCATATATACACATACTAGAGCCAATTTAGACCGGAGCCAATTAACCACTTCAGCCCCGAGCCCCATTCTGAGATTTGGTGTTTACAAGTTAAAAACATTTTTTTTTGCTAGAAAATTACTTAGAACACTGAAATATTATATATTTTTTTGCATTACTTTTTGTCGCACCATATTTGCTCAAAAAAAAAAAAAAACATTTTTTTTTATTAAAAAATAAGACAACAGTAAAGTTGGCCCAATTTTTTTGTTTGTTTATATTGTGAAAGCTTTTGTTACGCCGAGTAAATTGATACCCAACATGTCACGCTCCATAGGTGACGTTTGAAAACATTCTACAGGTTGCATGTTTTTAGTTAGAGAAGGTCTAGGGCTAGAATTATCGATCTCGTTCTAACGATCGTGGCAATACCTCACATGTGTGGTTTGAACACTGTTTTCATAAGCGGGCGCTGCTCACGTATGAGTTTGCTTATGCACGCGAGCTCGGCAGGCGCGTTTCAATTTTTTATTATTATTTATTGAAAAAAAATGGGTCACTTTTATTCCTATTCCTATCCCTTGTAATAGAAAAAAGCATGACAGGTCCTCTTAAATATGAGACATTGGCGCTCATATTTACACTAAAATGCAATACAAAAAATAATAATAATTTAATGTCATTTGAAAAAAAAAAGTCCCTTTAAGAGCATTGGGCGGAAGTGACGTTTTGCCATCACTTCCACCCTGCAATAATATGGAGACGGGTGGGGGCCATCTTCCCCTCACTTATCTCCATGTCAGCCCAGGGACAGGACCCGATCACCTCCACCACTGCCGATGGCTCCGGTATGTGGCGGAGGGCACCAGAAAGCGGCAGGAGGGGGGCACCATTCCCAGCTAGCCTCAGTTTTTTGCTAGTGTCCTAAGGTGATGGACCTTTTAGCTCTACTGAGAGAAGCTTACTGCATTTTGTGGATTTTTTTTTTCTAAAGATGATTCTCCCATCAAGATTTGTGGCTGCACATGGAGTCACTGCAGCCCCTTATGCAGCTTCTGGATCAGTTGATTCTTGGCTGAGCCTTGATGGACCATACAGGCACCCTGATTGGCTGAGCCTTGATGGACCATACATGCACCTGATTGGTTCAAGATGAGATGCTGACCTGTAATGTTGCTGTGGGCATTGGATCTTGTGTGGACACTCATCTTGGCATGTGGTGCATTGTGTTGAGTTAGCCATAGGGTGCTATGCATGACCAGAGGTGTGGTCTGCCATCGGCAGACTTGTTTTTGAAAACCCCTTCAGGTCCCATACGAAGAATGCTTTAAGAGTTTCTACTCCAATCTGTGTAGTTCCCAAGCTAATTGGAGGAGTGTGGCATATTTTGGATCGAAACCTTCTCAATTTTTTCCTGCCAATTCAGAAGTTGCGCATTGAATCAGCCAGGTCAGTCATTTCCTCCCTTTCCCGGGAAGACTTTCTGGCTTCAGTAGACATTTGGGATGCTTTTTTGAACAATCCCATCTTTTCTCCTAAACCAATGCTATCTGCATTTTGCTGTAGGTGTTTAGCATTACCAATTTGTCACCCTTCCCTTTGGCCTATCCAAGGCCTCCCAAGTTTTCACCATGGGCTCAGGATCATAGAGAATGAACCACTAGGAACTATCTATCCCGCTACCTTATAGCTATTGTAGTGGCAGGACTACCAAGGTCGCACTTCCGATCAAGGGGTGCCACCATGTTTTACTGCACGAGGTGACACCAACCCTAGTGATGCCACTGATTATAAAATGTATTACTTTTTGTTTTGGATTTACAACCATTACAATTTTGTGCTCTTCCTGAGCACATGGTTTATTAAGGTTTTTGGCCTTCCTCTGGATAAACTGTGGGTTGAGGATTCTGTATATGCTGGATTTATATTTATATTTTTGTCTGTTGGTTGGACTTGTGCCCTTTTCAACCCGACTGTGACAGAAATTGTTGGTGGTATTTGTGGCAGGTTTATTAATTGGCTATTGAATGGGGATGATCTTGTCATCTGTGTAATCAGCTGTGTCGATGCTGACAGTCTGGTGCCAGCAGAGCTGTTGACACCACTGTAAGGATTTGGCATGGCTGCCCTTAATAGAAAGAGAGTATACAAAATAAAGGATTGGTGTTGGAGGCCAAGTTTCTATGAGTTGTGTTAAGTTTGCATTAAAAAAGTTGTGTTAAAAGTGGTACAGTAAAACCTTGGATTGCGAGCATAGTTCTTTCAGGAAGCATGTTTGTAATCCAAAGCACTTGTATATCAAAGCAAATTTTCCCAAAAGAAATAATGGAAACTTAGGTGATTCGTTCCACAACCATTTATTCATAAATCCTTTAGTTTATGGTCCATATAAAAAGATTATAGCAATGTGATAGGTTGTGTATCCATAAAATGTCCATTCACAATTGGAAACCTCCACAAGGAAATTAGAAGCAAAATTCAGCAGGAGCTACAGAGTATAAAAGAGGAGTCTCTAAGTGTAGCAATATGGTTACATTTAATGAAGGTACAACATTTAGCAACTTGCATGGTTGATGATTAAAAGAGGCACATCTAAGTATGCAGGCATCCGGGGTAAAACGTCCACATACAGTCATCCTCAACGCCGACTCTTACCGCTGTCAGTCTGCAATCGTGACCGGGAAGACTACCCTGCAGTAGAGCGATCTGAAAGCGAGGCTTGAACCGCTAGTGAAAGGGACAACATCAATGGCGGTGAGCAGAAGCCCCCGTGAATGGACATTTATGGTTACGCAGCTGATCACATTGCTATAATCTTTTTATATGGACTTTAAACTGAAAGACACTACACTACACTTAGAGGCGCCTCTCTTCTACAATATACTGCAAAACGCTCTCAAACCAAGTTACTCTCAAACCAAGGTTTTACTGTATTTGGTTTTGGGGAAGGCAACGGCTTAAAGTGACCCTGAGTTTTTTCATAGGGTTAGTATTTGTCCAGGATGCACCCAGACCGTTTAGGTTTTAAATTATGTGAATACTCTTCAAAGAGCATTTGGCAAGCGGTGAGGAGGTAAATCATCTTTTACAACCTTCTTTAACCCTGCACTAGGAAGAAAAGCCCTGCAAAGCACATGGTTGCAGGGCGCTTGGAGAGCAGCGCTATTCACTTGCATAGGTCTTGTTTAATGGGAGTATAATTTCTGCCATGGCTGCGAAGCATAACATTGCAGCCGTGGCATGTGTACACCCCTAGCCACTGCCTCCATTGCTGAAGGGGGTACCGGTTGGTGAGCAGTAAAAGTGCAGCTGAGCAATGGGGCTTTGCCTCACCCCATCCTCACGTGCGAATGAGCCAATTGCTCTGGCTATGTGAATGAATGGATTGCTCATGTGGCTGGGGCCACCTGTTACTCCAAGGAGACGCAGTGGCTGTACAACCACATACACAGGTCCCGAATGCACACTGGCCTAGATTCACGTAGGGAGCGCGTATTTGTGAGCGGGCATAACGTATCCTATTTACGCCTCCGCAACTTTGACAGGCAAGTGCAGTATTCACAAAGCAAAGTTGCGGCGACCTAGCATAAATAGGCTGGCGTAAGCCCGCCTAATTCAAATATGGAACGTGTGGGCGTGTTTTATGTAAATCTATTGTGACCCCACGTAAATTACGCTTTTTACGAACGGCGCATGCGCCGTCCGTGAAAGTATCCCAGTGCGCATGCTCCAAATTAACACGCAAAAAACGTAAATGACGCACAGCCCTATTCGCGAACGACTTGCACAAAAGACGTAATCGACAGAAAAATTTGACGCTGGCCCGACGTCCATACTTAACATTGGCTGCGCCTCATATAGCAGGGGTAACTTTACGCCGGAAAAAGCCTAGCGTAAACGGCATATCTGTACTGCGACGGCCGGGCGTACGTTCGTGAATAGGCGCATCTAGCTGATTTACATATTCTAGGCGTAAATCGGCGTACACGCCCCTAGCGGCCAGCGTAAATATGCAGTTAAGATACGACGGCATAGGAGACTTACGCTGGTCGTATCTTAGAGAAGTTCTGGCGTATCTGATTCTTTGAATCAAGCGCCAAGATACGACGCCTCAGACTCAGAGATACGACGGCATATCTGGAGATACGCCGTCGTATCTCCTACGTGAATCTGGGCCACAGTCTGTGTTCAGGGCAGTATACCTGCACCTAAGTGCCTGGCAAATTATGACCTGTGGCTGGGTTCGTCCTAGGGATGCACCAATACCTGTTTTTTAAGAGCCAATACGAGTACCGATACTTGTGCTCAAGTACTCACCGATACCAATTACCAATGCGGTGCAGTGCGATTTGAGCCTATACAAAATTAAAGGGCTCAAATCGCACTGCAAATAATCGCATGTGATTTGAACAAAAATGCAGTACGATTCCTGTCCAAATCACATGCGGTCTTCTGCACCGCTCCTGTATAAACCCATAATGAAGTCACTATGAGACTGCATTCCTATTCAAATCACATACGATTCTTTGCAGTGTGATTTGAGCCCATTAGTTTTATATGGGCACAAATGTATCAGTTTTAGGTATCGGAGCATAGGTACAAGTATTTGTGGAAATACTTGGTAACAGTATTGGTGCAACCCTAGTTTGTACAGCTGCTGCGCCCCCATAGCGTAACATAGGTTGTCTGCACACAGTGCAGATACATTGTGCGTGAAAGGTGTCGATGCCTGGGCCTCCATCCTCGACCATCCTGAGCTCAACATCCACTGTCTGTGACTTAAGTCTTTCCCCTCCCTCCCTTCTCTTTCCTGCCTCTGAACAAGTGAGCACACTAAGGTAAGGGGGACTCGGATGTAAGGGGTGCTCTGTGGACTCTGATGTAAGGGGGGCTTTGGGAACCCTGATTTAAGGGGGAATGCTTGGAACTCTGATGTAGGTGAGGGCTTTTGGTGAGCCCCTTCCGAGGTGCACATATTATACTTTCCTTCTCTAATTTTGTTTGGGCGAAACTTAGTACTTTTTTAATTGGGGAGCTTGTGACTCATCCCCTTGCCAATCAGGAACTCAACTATTATATGAGTGTGGGTAAGATGGTCCTCAGCCCTGTGTAAATTCCAAGTCATGATGGGGACCAAATAAAAGGCGAGTATGGACTGCTTAGGGGGCCTGCATTCATTTAGAATACATTTAATTTTTTCTTTTAATACATAGCTGGTTAAAGGTTTTTGTTTTTATATTATTATTTGTCTGGAGTTTAGTTTCAAGAACAGTTTTACTCCCACATTTTGAAGACTCCTTGAATATTATCCAATAAACGATTGAGTATTGTATTCAAACATAGCCATACACTGTCATTGTCTGACAAACACATTTTTTTTCCAGCTTGTTTAATTGATTATTCATCATTATTATGCCCGGATTTAAGCTGTGCACACACATTAACAATCATTTTCTGAAACGATCAGAACCCACTGTATGCTATTATGTAGAGTTCAGCCTCTTTGTAGCAGCTGAGACTTCATGGAACAAAAATGCCAATTCCACTCAAACCCGATTCTTTTGGTGTGCAGTCACCACATGGGCGCATTGTATTTCTCAGTGGCATGTTTTTTAATGCTGTAGCTGTATGTGCATCCCCTCTCATATGGCATAACTGTCAGCCAGATGCCCCAGTCATTTGTTGGTGTCAATGGTACGTTCTTTAAAATGTAAAACAATCATTTAACTTTACTTTAAATGTCAGATGAGTGGAATTGGGGATTCTGGTGGAGATATCTCGCCACTAAAGACTGAGAGTAGCTTGTGGTAAAACTGAAATGTCATTTTTGGGTAGAGTCAACCTTTGAAGCTTGACAGCCCAGCATCTGATAGAGTTGGTAAATCAGCCTTGCATTTGGGCTGCACTGTCTTTGTCTCTTTACAAACAGCTGTAATGCTGACCACGTGTCTGCCTCGACTGTGGCGTCGTCAGCAACCGCGCTAATAAGATTTGTGCCTTATCTCTGCCTGTCTTTCTCTTGCAGTGTCTGGAGAAGTTTCCTGTGATTCAGCACTTTAAATTTGGCAGCCTGCTCCCCATTACGCCTGTCAAGTCCTAAGGATACGGGAAGATAGAAGAGAAGATCCCTCCTGCCTCTAGATCCAAGCCTTCCCCCTGTCCTTCTCTGTTTTCTGGCTCTGCAGGCATCTCTCTCTTCCTGCCGTGGATGGAGGGTAGCAGCAGTGGCCTTTTAGGAGCGGAGAGAGTGAGGCCACAAGAGAACACCTTGGTATCAGCATGGTCACCCTTGTAAACCACCAGGGGTGCAGAGCCCGATGCTAGGATGGTATAGGGGGACTATGGGGTGTCTTTGTGCTCACAGTGGGACTGTTCACTATGTAGGTCCAGTCATGGCATACAACATTTAGCCAGCAAGTCTCTTGCAACAAAAGATGGACCCAGAAGTTGGGGATGGGTTGTTCTCTGTATCATAAGTTAAGATTCTGCACAATGTAAGTAGACCCTTTTTTTTTTCCCCGCTCCTTTCTGTGTCTTTTATTCATCTATGGAAGATAGCTATGAGCGGGTGGCTTCGTCGAGACAAAATGGGTTCCATGATGTCTGTGTTTCAGTGAAGAACCATTGGGGACTGGAACTCTGCTTTGTCGTGCCGCTTATAGAGGTTACACAAATAAAATCTAAAATCCCTTATGGTGTGTCTTGTGTTTTGAATTGTTTGTTTCAGAGAGCCTGATGTGCATATCAACATTTACAAGCCGGACTTCAGGCAAATGGCTAGGTATGGTGATGAAATACATGTATGTGAATTATTTTTATCTACTAAAGATTTTTAATTCTTTTTAGACATTCTAGTGATTCAATTTTGATGGCATCAAGAAGGGTTAGCACATCTGTCAGGATTTTATTGCTGTCTGGAACCTCCCACCCTATCTGTTCTGGTGACCATTGCAAACATGACAAAGTGAAAATCCAGTTGTCACCAGAAGAAGGTGAGGGGATATTTAATAATATGTATACCTGTTCTGGTGACAAATGTATAAGTGCATACTTTTGCAACAGTCCTGGTTTCTGCAGGACTGTCTTGCGGTTTTAGCTAAATCCTGGGGGCCCATGGACCTACTCCATGCTCCGACTCTGTGTATGGAACCAGTGTTAATTTCGTCAACGAAAACTTTTCCGTCAAAGATTTCGTCAATGGCATTTATTCAGTGACGAAAACGAAAAGTACAGCACATTTGCATCCCCTGACAAAAACTATGGCGAAAATCGGATCTGTTTTCGCTAACAAACAAAAATGGGTTGAAAATATGAGGCAGGGACGTTTACCCTCGTAAACTAACTTCCGTTTTTCACGGAGCTCCGCCTGCTTCCACAATCCGCTCCCAGCAAGCAACCGCATCATGATGAGATGACTGTTGGAGACCTGAGAGTGAGAACAGCCCTGTGCATTACAAGCCAGCTAGACCTGCTGAGTCCTGACTTCCGACGAGATGACTGCGACACCAGCACCCAGGCAGTGGCATCCAGCACTTTGCAGCATTACAGGCCTCCTCAGACCGTCCAGAGTGGCTAAATCTGTATCTGTAAGTTTGTTCAAACCTCAATACCATAAATAATAACATGATATTGGATTTTTTTACTCCAGGAGTATATAATGAGTTTGGAAGTTCTAGAGAAATGCTTAAAGTGATATTAAAGGTACACATTTCTTTTTTTTTTTTTTTTAAATAACAAACATGTCATACTTGCCTCCACTGTGCAGCTTGTTTTGCACAGAGTGGCCCCGATCCTCCTGTTCTGGGGTCCCATGGTAGCTCTCCCGTCTCCTCTCCACCTCAGATAACTCCCTCTGGGAAGAGCTCTCCCAAGGGGGTTACCTTGTGGACGCGCTCCCGAGTCCTGCATTCGGCGCATCATTGGATTTGATTGACAGCTGCGCGAGCCAATGGCTGCGCTGCTATCAATCTATCCAATGAAGAGCCGAGGCAAAGGAAGAGCGCGTTCGCAACGTGGGACTTTCCAGGGCTCAGGTAAGTAAAACGGGGGACTGGGGGAGCGGTAGTCGTAATATGTTTTTTCACCTTAACCGATTCAGCCCCGGACTATTTCACTGATCAAAGACCAGGCCACTTTTTGCGATTCGGCACTGCGTCACTTTAACTGGCAGTTGCGCAGTTGTGCGACGTGGCTACCAAACAAAATTGACGTCCTTTTTTCCCCACAAATAGAGCTTTCTTTTGGTGGTATTTGATCACCACTGATTACTGTAAAAATGAGTGACCTGTCACTAGGCAGAATAGAGGAATGCCTTGTTTACGCGCCTCCCCCCCCTGGTGCCTGAGGCGGTCGGCATTGTTGCAGGAGCGATCAGTGCTGAGGGGGAGGCCATTGATTCACCGTTTGCTCCTGCCGATTGAGAATCTTCCTCGGCTTCTGTAACTGTAAACAGAAGCAGAGGAAGTGATGTCACTCTCCTGGTGTCGGTCTTTTCGTCTGGCGCTAAGGAGAGAAGACCTCTCACAGTGAGTTGCACCAAAAGATCACTGACACCAGTACAAGTAGGCACACTTTTTACCCCCCAGTCACCCCCTGATCACCCCCTGCACCCCCAGTCACAGTGTCACCGATTGCAGTGTTCATTTTTTTTTTACTGGTCACTGCATTTGGTGTCATTTGTGACTGTAAAGTGATAGTCCAGTTAGTGGTAGGCCTCTTAAGGTCTAGGGAACCCCCCTAACCCCTCCTAATAAAGGTTTAACCTATTGATCGCCCTCCAGTTAACCCTTTCACCCCCTGTCGCCAGTGTCACTAAGCAATCTTTTTTTTGATCGCCGTATTAGTGACGCTAGTTAGCCTATTGGTTAGGTTCATCGTCGGGTTTTTATAGCGTCAGGAACCCCCATATACTACCTAATAAAGGTTTTAACCCACTGATTGCCCCCTGTCCCCAGTGATCACCGTATAAGTGTCACTGGTGACGCTAGTTAGCCAGTTGGCTATTTAGGTTCATCGTCAGGTTTTTATAGCGTCAGGTACCCCCATATATTACCCAATAGAGGTTTTAACCCCCCGATTGCCCACTAGTTAACCCTTTCACCCACTGTCACCTGTGATCACTGTGTAAGTGTTACAGGTGATGCTGGTTAGTTAGTTTGTATTTTATAGCGTCGGGGCACCCGCTGTTTACTACCCAATAAAAGTTTAACCCCCGATCGCCCAGCGCATGATATAAGTTAGGTTTAAGGCCAGAATCACACTAGTGCGTTGCGTTTTGGAGCTCTGTTGTCTTTGCGAATTTCTCTATAAGGTGTTCTGCAGATCAACTGCATTTTAGTTGCAGATCAGGTGCGAATTTGGAGACCTGGGAGAGGGGAGGGGGAGGGGGGAAGTGTATTGAACTGAATGAGACAAATACTGAAGAGAAATGAACAGATCTGCGAATTCAGCTGCGTACCCATAGAAGATAATGGGACTGAATTCGCACCTGAACCGCACCGCAAGACATAAAAACCGCACGCGGTTTGGAGGCAATACGCAGTGCGGATGCATCGCACATATGTGAACCAGCCTCATTGAAAACAATGTATTTTGAAATGTCCTGCGAATTAGATGCGGTTGAAACCGCACTCAATTCGCTTAGGTGTGAACCTGGCCTTAGGGTCTGTGTCGCCCCAGGCAGTGTCAGATTAGTGCCAGTAGCGCAAGCAACATACACCTCCCTTAGTGGTATAGTATCTGAACGGATCAATATCTGATCAGATCTGTACTAGCGTCCCCAGCAGTTTAGGGTTCCCAAAAACGCAGTTGGCGGGATCAGCCCAGATACCCGCTGGCACCTGCGTTTTGCCCCTCTGCCCAGCCCACCCAAGTGCAGTAACGATTGATCACTGCCGCTTACAAAACACTAAACACATAACTGCAGCGTTTGCAGAGTCAGGCCTGATCCCTGCGATCGTTTTTTTTTTTTTTTTTGGTAGCGTTTGATACGGTTGCTGACAGCCTAGGTGCTTTTTTACGTGTGAATCTTACTACTGTACCAGTAAATTTAGAGCCCAAAATGGTCAAATCGAAGGTACAGTAGTGTAGAGGCCTACACGTTTCTGAGCATGACGAATAATGAAGAGGAAGTCGCTCATCTGTCAGATTCAGGCTCAGAATACGATCCTGTAGACAACAGCGGCTCCATGACAGATAGCACTGACGACAAAGCTGTGGTCCCTGCCAAGGCCAGTGTCATAGAAAAATTAATAACGCACGTACATAATCAATAATCAGAGAAATATTAATATCGCACGTGAATAATTAAGATAAGCTATAAAAATCTTTTTGTCTATATAAAAATTAAAACAAAGAATATCGCTGCGAAAAAGCAAAAAATATTACATTTATTGATACAGAGAAGAAACTGGTATTACTACAATATTTACAAGCATAACATAACCTATAACACCTTTAAAAAACAAGATGATATCCAAGGCACACAATTATACAAACAGTAATACGGCTAAAATGAATACATCAGTATCTCAAGACAATTCATAGGAAAGGCAAAGTTACAGAGATTAAGCTTAGGAAGAGAGAGATAGAGGGAAGGAGAGAAAGAGAGAGAATGAGAGAGGTATAGAGAGAGAGAGAGGGGGGGAGGAGCGAGAGAGAGAGAGAGAAGTATAGAGAGAGAGAGAGAGAAGTATAGAGAGAGAGAGAGAGAAGGGGACAAGGGTTTACATCACCACTGTTCAGGTCCACATCTGCAGGGCAAGAGAGCTCTCAGAGCTTTTTCTCTGACCTTTATCTTCCCTTGCCCTCCTCTGCCCCCCTCCCTCCAGGATTCAAAATCCTTAGGATGCTATTGGTGTAAAATGGCCTTACGAGCGGATTGGTTGAATCTCAAACTTAGATATTCATTGGTTCCGAGTTCCATCCGAATCCTGATTGGTTGCCTTCCAAGCCTCCTAAAAATGTTTCTTGCATGGACTAATCTAAACAAACTATCAGTCTAGGGTATGTCAAACGTTCCTTTGATGCGTGTTTTGACCATTTGCTCCATTAGCATACTAAGGGCCCCTGCGGTGAATGGGGCCTTTTAGACTATCAGAGCTTCCTTTCAAGACAAAAGGATGATTTAGCTCATTTAATTAATACCTGACACCTTTTACTGATTCCCACGACAGAAGATGCCTTCTACAGTACAAGCGCGGCCCTGTCATCATAACCAGTCCAGTAAAACATATACATCCATTTTTTTCCAATGGTTCCCCTGGTATAAATATGAAATTCAACATTTCTATAACACCAGGCATACCCGACTCCATTCTTCTTCCGCTGTTGTTGAGGTGCAAGAACCGCAGGGCTCTTGTATTGAGCAGAGAAGTACTAGTGCCGCTCATCCTTCTGGTGAACTGGCAAGCACCAGCGGCCTAGTACACCCTGGTCGTACATTCAGCACTGCAGTATCACATGGTGATGTGGCGAGTCCCATAAGTGCAGTTCAAGCTGGCGAGGTGGCAAGCACAAGAAGTGTCCAGCTGCCACCAGAAGACAAAGTCAGGCCCATCGTGCCCATAGTGTCCTTCCTGCAGAATTTGCCAATCCTAAGTGGGAGCCCACCACTTCTGTAGCACCCGTACTTCCCCCATTCACTGGCCAACCCGGAATTCAGGTGGAAACAGTTGATTTTACGTCACTTGATTTTTATTCTGTGTTTTCCAGGGAAGATCTCTATAGATCTATTGTGGACCGTTTGTATGCTGGACAATTCATTGCCGCTGATCCCCAGTCTTCCCTTGCCAGAGTATGGAAACCAATCACGGTTTCCAAATTTTAAGACCTTTCTGGGCCTATCCCTCGACATGGATATAGTTAAAATTAGTAAGTTGCGGTCATATTGGTCCATTGACCCAATTTATCATTATGCCCCTGTTCTCTGCCTCCATAACCAGGGCATGATACGAGCAGATCTTGTGGTTCATGCACTTCAACGACAATGAACTGTGTCGTCCTCGTGAAAACCCTGGATACGATCCTCTCTACAAAATTCGGCCCCTCGTAAACCACTTCAACAAACGTTTTGCAGGTAGAGGTGGCACAGTGTGACCTAATCGCCAGGGTTTACCCCAGTGGCTTGTAGATTCTTGTCTTAGGCTGGGGGAGAGAGCCTGCTCAAGGTGTAAAAATATTTGCTCACTGTGAAGTGGAGGGATAATGAGAATGTTTTCGGTCTGTCCTCACTTCACGCAGACACGACGGTCCAAATTCATATGGCCGCTGGTGTTGTGGAGAAACCCCTCTGTGTCCACCAAAATATGGGAGCGGTGGACCTCAACGACCAGTTGTTGGCGCCGTACCTAGTTGCCGCAAGGCCAGACGCTGGTACAAAAAAAGTGTCTGTATACTTATTTCAATTGGCTTTGCTAAACACTCATGTGCTATACAGAGCTTCAGGACGGACTGGATCCTTCCTTAAATTCCAGGAAGATATCATCAGAGCCCTTCTGTATCAAGGCGGTGCTGCACCTCACCATCCCAATCCAAATGCAGTAAGCCGGCTGCATGAGAGGCATTTTCCATATGTCCTCCCTGGTACCCCTACCCAACGAGCCCCCCAAAGAAGATGTATCTGTAGCAAGTGCGGATTTAGGCATGACACCCGCTATTATTGTCCCTTTTGTCCTGACAGTCCTGGTCTTTGCATTGGTGAATGTTTTGAACGCTACCACACACTAGTGCAGTTTTAGCGTAGGGTACAGCAATTTACAGAATAGGACACATTTTCCACAGGGTCTTCCAAGTTTCCATTGCATTTTGAGAGACCCGAACCTGGAACCGAACCGTTAGTTAGTTATAAAAATATATATATATATATATAAAAAAAGTTTTCCCTGGCTCTTCTGTCCCAACAGGGAACCTGAGAATGCATCCGGTGGTTCCACCAGCTGACCTTAGAGCTGATCGGAGACCAGAACGGCTCCAATCATCTCTATGGTCTAAGAAACCGGAAGCTACAAGCATTTCATGATTTCGCCGGATATAGACATCGCCATTGGGAAGTTGGGAAAGAATTTTATCACACCAATCTTGGTGTGGTCAGATGCTTTGAGGGCAGAGGAGATATCTAGGGTCTAATAGACCGGAATTTTTTCAAAAAATAGTACCTGTCACTACCTATTGCTATCATAGGGGATATTTACATTCCCTGAGATGACAATAAAAATTATAAAAAAAATGAAAGGAACAGTTTAAAAATAAATAATAAAAAAAGAACCCCTGTCCCCCCTGCTCTCGCGCAAAGGTGGACGGTCTGGT
The DNA here is from genome assembly GCF_905171775.1 of Rana temporaria. Taxonomy (NCBI): domain Eukaryota; kingdom Metazoa; phylum Chordata; class Amphibia; order Anura; family Ranidae; genus Rana; species Rana temporaria. Next base: position 142,942,163 of record NC_053497.1, on the reverse strand, counting down.
GTTATATGTAAACAGCAATTGCACCATGCATGTGAGGTATCACCGCGAAGGTCAGATCGAGGGCAGTAATTTTATCAGTAGACCTCCTCTGTAAATCTAAAGTGGTAAACTGTAAAGGCTTTTAAAAATGTATGTAGTTTGTCACCGCTGCATGTTTGTGCGCAATTTTAAAGCATGTCGTGTTTGGTATCCATGTACTCTGCCTTTTTATTTCATCAAACATTTGGGCAATATAGTGTGTTTTAGTGCATTAAAATAAAGAAAACGTGTTTTGTCCCCAAAAAATGTGTTTGAAAAATCGCTCCGAAAATGCTGTGTGGAAAAAAATGCAACACCCACCATTTTAATCTGTAGGGCATTGGCTTTAAAAATATATAATGTTTGGGGGTTCAAAGTAATTTTTTTGCAAAAAAAAATAAAAAATATTTCTCCTTGTACAGCTCCTTAAATCTTGACATTATGTTCCTGTTCATAGGAGAGGACTAGGCAGATCATGTTGGTTATCTTAAAACATGTAACTTTAACAGAGTTGAACAGCCCTGCCCAGGGGGCGGTCCCTCCAGTCATAACCCCTCACCCTGCAGCATGCAGCTCAGTTTGTTTCTGCCTAGCAGAGGAGACGGACCTGGCTCCCGTTGGGCCCAGAGTCCTGAGGAAATTTTATTTATTTCATTTTTGTGATTCTTCTATCAACTGCCGGCTGGGTGACAGGCTGGATATTGTAGATCCTTGTAGTCCCCTCAGTCCGGCCATCGAGCGTGAGCAGACCTTAGCTACGCGCTGGGTCAGCCACGACATACCCCATGGCTCCAGGGGTGGCCGGTGAGCATATGCTCCGAGGTCCACATATGACTGGGCTGCTGTTGTCTCACTCACAGTGGACCGGGCCGACAGCTACTCTGTACCACTCAGTTGTAGGCCTGTCAGGGACGCGCCAGCAAGTCCTCGCAAGAACGGGTAAGTACGGTTCCTCCTGCCTTGGCAGGATGAAACAGCTGGGCATTCCCGGGATTAAGGGGTTCTCCTGTCCTCCCTTTCCCTGCTCTCTGTCACCCTTTTCCCTCCTGCCCTTGGGACCGATGCGACCGGGGTGTACCTGTGGGGGGACTCCCGGTCCTGTGGGGTGTCGGGGTCCGCTTTCTGTGGTCTGGCTCCTGGGAAGTCTTGGCCACGGCCTTCTTGTCCACATCGCGGTGCTCCGGCGCCATTTTTTGCAGCGCCGACGCCATTTTTAGTGTGCCTTCTGTTTTTATTGTAATTTCCATTGGCGCCCATTTTGCCATGGCCGTGCTGTGACGCAGATCGGCATTGCGGGCGGCCGTTTTCTTGTGGTCCGCACCCTTTCCGCTTAGGCGTCTGGCGGCCATTTTGGAGTGGGTTTTGGCCTCTAGCACTGGCTTCCTGTACGACGCGCAGCACAATCGCCTCAGTCTTTTTCCTCATACACACAGCTGTGTACAGACGGAAGGCGGGCAGCGACGCTGATCAGTCTCCCTCTGGGTGCTGAGTCCCCTGGGTAACCCCCCCACCCCAGTCGGTGTAGCAAGGAGGGTGGACTTATTGAGTTTTCACCTGCGGTTACCATGGAGTCCTTTGTTGCCAGGGTGGAAGCGGCGTGGGGGAATGCTCTGAATCGGGTTCGGGCTTGGCTGCTGCTCGGGACCCCGGTTCTGGTATGTCAGAGGATGCGGACCAGGACCTCCCTGGTGAGGAGGACCCCTTGTCCGGGTCAGCGCAAGACAGGGCTTGTGAGTGCACTTTAATGCTGTGGGGGAATCTCTCAAGCTGGTGGATACAGCTGTGACTTCTACAGAGGGTTCTGTCTCCTTCGGGTCACACAAATCAAACCGCTCTGTTAAGGTTCTTCCTTATGTTACTTTCTTTGATAAGTTCATAGATCTGGAATGCGAACGGCTGCAGAAGTCCTTTGTGGTCCCTCAGGGCATGGCGGCCTGTTATCCTTTTGAGGAAAGCCTTTTGAAAATATGGTCCTCTCCTCCGGTCGGGGACCCTCCGGTCTCGCTGCTAAATAAGATAACCACTCTCCTGGTAGAGGGGACTCCTGCCTTTTAAGGACCCTACTGATAGGAGGTCCAAAGCGGTGACCTGTTCCATGTTCACCATGCTGGGGTCTGCGTTGCGGTCTATCTTGGCTGCAACTTTGGTGTCTCAGACGCTTACTGAATGGGCAAAGATTTTGCACCAGACAGTGGAGGAGCATCAGAGGTTTCTGATCTGTGCCAGGCATCAGAGGTTTCTGCGCTTTGCGATCGGCTAAGACCACTATCAGTTTGTGGCTCTTCTCTTTGGCCTAGCGTCAGCACCAAGAGTTTTCACCAAGGTGCTCTCCTCGATTCTAGTTTGCTGAGACAGCGAGGCATTGCTGTCATGGGCTACTTGGACGCTCTCTCCTTCTGAGATCTGCTTCTGGCTCAGAATTAGAGGACGTGTCTATAGCCAGTCAGACCCTCCGGGAATTTGGTTAGGTGCTGAACATGCAGAAGTCGGTCTTGGTACCGACTCAACGTCTGCAGTACCTAGGATTAATTCTGGACTCCTCGGAGGCAAAGTTCTTCCTCCCTTTGGAGAAGTTGCAGACACTGCAGTCGGCGGTGAAATTGTTCGCATCCCGCAAATGGTCGTCTCTCCGTTTTTGCATGCGAGTTCTGGGTCTCATGGTAGCCTCCTTCGAGGTAGTACCGTATGCCCAATTCCACACTCGAGTCTTGCAGAGGGAGATCCTGTCCAAATCTTCAGTCCGGGAAGTCGTTCCTTCCTTTCCATTGGATTGTGATCATGACGGACTCCAGTCTAGCAAAGTGGGGGGGGGGTATGGGGGGTCCAGTCGGCCCAGGGTCGCTGGACTCCAGACGAATCCCGTCTGCCAATCAATGTCCTGGAACTTCGGGCGATCAGGCTGTGCCTCTCCTCGTGGTCGCAGAGACTACAAGGACGTCCAATCAGGACCCAATCGGACAACGCCATGGCAGTGGCTTATGGCAACTATCGGGGGGGGGGGGGGGACGGAGCTCGGCTGCAGCGACGGAGGTCGCTCACATCCTGCGGTGGGCGGAAAGAAGCGTGCCGACTCTGTCAGCTGTTTACGTTCTGGGCGTGGAAAACTGGCAGACGTACTATCTAAGTCACCAGATGCTGGATCAAGGGGAATGGTCGTTACATCCGGAGGTGTTTCAACTCATTTGCCAGAGGTGGGGCATGTATCTCCTGGCTTCTCGACTTAATCGCAAAGTGTCGAGGTTCGTTGCCAGGTCCAGAGATCCCTGGGCAGATGCGTCAAACGCGTTGGTGGCCCCATGGGGTCAATATCAGCTCATTTATGCCTTCCCCCCACTGAAGCTGCTTGCTCGTCTACTCCACAGAGTGGAGACCGAGGGGATCCCGGTGATTCTAATCGTTGTCCCTGGTACGCCTACCTTGTGCTCCTGGTGGCGGCTTCCAATACGGGAGGACCTTCTGTCTCAAGGTCCCATACTTTATCCTGATTTACAGTCGCTGGCTTTAACGGCATGGCTATTGAAAGCCAGGTACTAAAGGACCGAGGTCTGTCGAATTCGGTCATCTCAACCATGCTGAGGGCGCGAAAGTCATCTTCTCGGAAGATCTAGCATCGCACTTGGAAGGCCTACATCTCTATGTGCGAGAAAATGGAGTGGCGTCCACGGGCATATTCGATTTCCAGGGTCCTTCTGTTTTTTGCAGCGAGGAGTGGACCAGAAACTTGCCTTAAACATCATTAAGAGACAGATTTCAGCCTTGGTTGTTTTCTTTCAATGACCCTTGGCGACCCATTCACTGGTGGGTACATTTGTGCAGGGGGTTCGACATGTGATTCCCCCCAATTAGACCACCATTCCTCCATGGGATTTGAATCTGGTGCTCTCGGTTCTCCAGGAACCTCTCTTTGAGAACATCAGAGAAATTCCCCTCTTGACGCTGTCTCAGAAGGTGGCCTTTCGAGTGGCCATTACATCTGTCAGACGTGTTTCTGAGTTGGCGGCCTTGTCTTGCAAGTCACCATATTTTGGTACTTCATAAGGATAAAGCGGTGCTACGCCCACAACCTTCTTTTCTTCCGAAGGTGGTTTCAGCTTTTCGCCTGAATGAGGATATTGTTCTTCCTTCTTGGTGTCCTCGACCTTCGCTTCCCAAAGAGGCTGCACTGCATACTTTTGGACATGGTACGTTCTCCAAGGGTGTACTTTTCTGTTACGGCTCCATTCCGGAGGTCAGACTCACTGTTTGCGGAGGTGTCTGGTCCGCAGAAGGGCCTGGCTGTCTCGTTGGCCACCATTTCTAGGTGGATCAGGCAGACCGGCATCCAGGTCTATGCCCTTAAGGGGCCGGTGCCTCCCATTCCTGTCATGGCGCATTCGACCAGGGCAATTGGTGCCTCCTGGGCTTTCCGACATCAAGCATCTGTCTCACAGGTGTGTAAGGCGGCGACCTGGTCGTCTGTTCACACTTTCTCAAAGTTTTACAAGGTTGATGAGTGCATCTTCGGATGCTTCTTTTGGCCGCAAGGTTTTGCAGGTGGCTGTTTTGAGGTTGCAACTCCTCCGTTGAGGAGCTATATTTGGGTGAAGTTAGGTCGTCTTTTGACTACTGTTCCCACCTCTTATTTTTTCTGACACTTCTTGGGGACGTCCCAAATTTTTTTTTTTGCACAAAGTTGTCACTAAATGATATATTGCTCAAACATGCCATGGGTATATGTGAAATTACACCCCAAAATACATTCTGTTTCTTCTCCTGAGTACGGAGATACCACATGTGTGAGACTTTTTGGGAGCCTAACCGTGTACGGGACCCCAAAAACCAAGCACCGCCTTCAGGCGTTCCAAGGGTGTAAATTTTTGATTTCACTCCTCACTGACCATCAGTTTCGGAGGCCATGGAATGCCCAGATGGCACACCCCCCCCCCCCAAATGACCCCGTTTTGGAAAGTAGACACCCCAAGCTATTTGCTGAGAGGTATGGTGAGTATTTTGCACATCTCGCTTTTTGTCACAAAGTTTGGAAAATTATAAAAAAAATATAAAAATGTCCTTTCTTTCTTCATTTTCAAAAACAAATGAGAGCTGCAAAATACTCACCATGCCTCTCGGCAAATAGCTTGGGGTGTCTACTTTCCAAAATTGGGTAATTTGGGGGGTTTTGTGCCATTTTGGCATTTTATGGCCATCGAAACTGTGATAGTGAGGAGTGAAATCTAAAATTTACCCCCCTAGAAATATACATACATACATACATACATATACATGTGGTATCCCCGTACTCAGGAGAAGCAGCAAAATGTATTTCGGGGTGTAATTCCACATAGGACCATGGCATGTGTAAGCAATATATCATTTAGTGACAACTTTGTGCAAAAAAATATATATATATATATATTTGTTGTCACTATTCAATCACTTGGGAAAAAAAAATAATATTCAATGGGCTCAACATGCCTCCCAGCAATTTCCTTGGGGTGTCTACTTTCCAAAATGGGGTCATTTGGGGGGAGGGGGGGGTTGTACTGCCCTGCCATTTTAGCACCTCAAGAAATGAGATGGGCAGTCGTAAACTAAAAGCTGTGTAAATTCCAGAAAATGTACTCTAGTTTGTAAACGCTATAAATTTTGCAAAAACCCATAAATATATGCTTATTGACATTGACTAAAATTGAGTTTATTTGGATTTTTCTTATAACAAAAAGTAGAAAATATAATTTTTTAATTTTTTTTTGGTATTTTTCAATTTATATTGCAAAAAATAAAAATTACAGAGGCAATCAAATACCATCAAAAGAAAGCTCTATTTGTGGCAAAGCGAGAACGCACATTTTGTTAGGGGACAACATTGCATGACCAGTAAAAGCAGCGCAGTGCCAAATTGTAAAAAGTCCTCTGGTCTTTAGGCTGCCAAATGGTCCAGGGCTGAAGCGGTTAAATAATGCGTTACAATTTAACTAAACACATTTGATTTTAGTTATCTAAAATTATTTTATTTGACTAAAATGTACTGGAGTTTTTAGTTGACTAAAATACGATGACTAAAATTACATTTTAGTACTAAGACTAAAATTAAATCGAAATTTGCTGCCAAAATTAACACTGGCATTTCTCTGGTCCCACTGACGGTGGGGTCTTTTTCACTACTGATCCTAGGACATTTTTCTGGTCTCCTGGTTCCGGGTTGGTTTTCCCTCCTCTGAAGCTAGGACATTTTTCCCTCTCGGTAAATTCAGGGCATTTTTTACCTACTAAAGACAGTAGTGCATTTCCTACAGAAGCCAGTACCTACCCTTTTAAGTAATGCCCAAAATTTAGCACTATGTAGTCATGCTCACTAGTCATGTTTTTTTCTGCATTACAGTGTCCCTGATTTTCAGATTCTAAAGTTGGTAAGATATGTGGGTGGGGAATTCCCCTCGTTTGGGTTTGTTACTTCCTGGAGGTGAGTGCTATTAAAAAAAAAAAAAACAATACAGAGTTTCTAACTATTCAAAGCTAAAAAAAACATAAAATCAGGCACCTAGAAGTGTCTTTCCTTTTAGAACCAATCGGCATCATAACGCGGACTGAAAGGATAACTGTGGAACACATTCAGTGCCGATAAGGTCAGTATCCAAGTCTTAGTGGTTTATTGGTATCAACCAGGAATGAGGTTCGAATTTTACACAAAAGTAATGTTAATATTATAGACTCAAGTTGTCACACTCTAATCAGTCACAAAAGGTCATTTTTAGGCTTCATGCACACTGGAATAAAAAACATTGCTTCTACAGGAGTTTTGTGTTCTGCCTGTAGAAGCAACTCAATGTTATCCTATGTGTCCATGTGCATTAGGACGTTTACAGGCATATTTTTAAGAACAACGTTTAGGCTGCATTCACACCTGAGCGTTTTGTCGCCTGAAGCGCGACGCTCAAAGACGCTAGAGGGGAAAAATAACATTATTCTCTATGGAGATGGTTCACATCTCCAACGCAAAACGCCGAATGAACACCGAACGCCTGAATTTCAAACAAGTCCCGGACCCTTTTTTGACACGCGAATTGGGCGGCTTGGGCGTTTTCCATTGGTACCAATGACCTGTACAAAACCGCTGTAAAAAACGCCGCGTTTTGTCGCGGTAAAAAACGCTGCAATTTGTCACGGCAAATTGCGGTAAAAAACGCCGCAGATCGCCTACGCTTAGGTGTGAATGCAGCCTTTGAGGCAGGAAAAAAAACCTTCTCATTTGCGTTTTGATTGGAGCTCACTGGCAGAAAAAACGTAAAACTCGTCTAAACTTTGTACAAAAAAATGCTCTATATGGACGTTTTTTACTCCAAAAAGAACATACTTTTTTTTTAAGCCCAGTGTGCATGGAGCCTAAAAGAAGCTGGCTGTTCAGAGTGCTGTATCCAAGAATATTAATGAAAAGTTGAGTGGAAGGAAAAAAGGGATTATTTACGAAAGGCAAATCCACTTTGCACTAGAAGTGCAAAGTGCACTTGGAAGTGCAGTCCTGGTAAATCTGAGGGGGTATATTTGAAATGAGGGGACGCTCTGCTGATTTTATTATCAAATCATTTGCAAGCTAAAATGCTGTTTTTTTTTTTTTTTCCTTGCATGTCCCCCTTGGATCTACAGCGACTGCACTTCCAAGTGCACTTTGCACTTGTAATGCAAAGTGGGTTTGCCTTTAGTAAATAACCCCCCAAAGTGTAGTAGAAAAGGGTGCACAAGCAACAGGGATAACGGCAGCCTTGAGAGGATTGTGACGCAAAGGCTATTCAAGAATTTGGGATGAAATTCACAAGGAGTGGACTACAGCTGGTGTCAGTGCTTCAAGATGCACACACACATGTATCCAGGACTCCTGAACCAGAGACAACCTCAGAAGCGTCTTACCTGGGCTAAGGAGAAAAAGGACTGGACTGTTGCTCAGTGGTTCAAAGTCCTTTTTTCGGATTAAAGTAAATTTTGCATTTCATTTGGAAAATAAAGGCCTCAGAGTCTGGAGGAAGAGTGGCGAGGCACAGAATCCAAGTTGCATGAGGTCCAGTGGGAAGTTTTCACAGCTAGCAATGATGAGGGGAAGCCATGTCATCTGCTGGTGGTGGTCCTCTGTGTTTTATCATGTCCAAAGTCATCGCAGCTCTCTACCAGGAAATTCTAGAGCACTTCATGCTTCCCTCTGCTGACCAGCTTTACTGAGATGCTGATTTATTTTCCAGCAGGACTTGGCACTTTTCCACACTGCCAAAATTACCAATACCTGGTTTAATGATCATGGTATCACTGTGCTTGATTGGCCAGCAAACTCGCCTGACCTAAACCCCATAGAGAATCTGTGGGGTAATGTCAAGAGGAAGATGAGAAACACCAGACCAAACAATGCAGACGGGCTAAAAGCCTGCTATCAAAGCATCCTGGGCAGGGGTCAAGTCCTGGGAAAAAAAGTGTGGGAACTCCCCACCCAACACCCCCCCCCCCACCAAAAAAAAAAAAAAAAAAACGCTCATATGCATAATTACTAAACCGCATGTTTTTTTTTTTTCGATCCACTGTACCTTAGTAATCCTTTATGTTACTGGCCACTTCCGGTATATGGATTCATCGGGTAGCAAGTTCCTTCTAAATCACACGATAACTCGCGGCAGACCTCCGCAATGTCTCCTGGAAACAATGACAAAAGGTCCCAGGAGACATTGTGGCATCGAGGAAGTGACGGAATACCCGCACACTACCCGATGAATCCATATATAGGAAGCAGCCAGTAACATAAAGGATTATTAAGGTTCCCCTGCCCCTGACAGTGACTCGAGCTGGGCATCACCGCTTAGTGAAGGATTGGCATGGGCGGCTCGGCTGCTCTAGTCCTGCAAAGGGAACTGAGTTCCTGCTGTGAAAAAAGTGCAGGAACTCTGTTCCTACACGTTCCCGCAGGACTTGAGCCCTGATCCTGGGCTTCCATAACACCTCACCAGTGCCACAGGCTGATCGCCTCCATGCCACGCCGCATTAGCGGTCAGTTGGCATACTGCACTTAATTTCTGTGAATCGCCTTGGTGGGGTTTTGTTTGGCTCCCATGTTCACAGCTTTTCATCTAACCCAAAAGTCTGTTTTGTGGTTGATTTGAGTGTTGTCACTTTTAGCAGCTCCTCCGTAGAAAACTTTTTTTTTTATTTGCTTCAAGGCTATCCAAGGTTTTTGTTTAAGAGGGTGGTATTTGGGATTATTTATTTATTTTAAGGACATTTTATATTGATGGTGCCTTTTTAATTTTTTTGGTACTCAAAGTGCAACATAATCACATTTTGCTGACTGTAGGTTTCAGATTTTTTTTTTTTTTGGTGCATCATTTGAAAAGAAAAAAAAAAACACAAAATGCAAAAACAGTGTCCACTTAAAGCACCTTTTATCCCGTCCCTTACATTTACCCCCCCCCCCCCCAATTATTATTCCCATAGTAAAAAAATTCCATCCCACTGGCTAATTTTGCACTGCTCTAGCTTCACCTGAGGTCTATTTGAATGAATACACCTGTCTGTGCCCTATGTCTCTTGTGCATTTCGGCCTAGTCTTGCTCATTAAAACTGCCCTGCCAGTTTTTACACATCTGAGCTATATCCTCATTGGTTTGACGCCCCTAATTCTTGAAGGAAAACGCATGCTGGTGTCTTCAGCACATTTTGGTGAATACTCCCTTATTCAAAATGTCCTTCCATTGGACAACTTTTCCACTGTTTTGTCATCTGTGGTCTCTTGATTTATAGTGAGAGCTTGGTGTAAATTTGCCAGTGGCAGGACAGGTTGGCAACGTCAAGAACAGGGACTAACCAAACTAGAATTCAATGAAAAAATGTATCCTGCAGCAAAATATGCATTGTCAGAGTATGCTGTTGCAGAGGCCATCCATGAAAATCTTCTTTAACACCGCCTACAGATATAACACACCTTTGTAAATGAAAAATTCTGTATTTTACTGATGTCACCTTCAAAGCTGCATGAAAAAGACCCTCTCCTTGCTGCCTATTTGCCCTAAAAAAAAAAGGTCAGAATTGAAAAAAAAAAAAAAACGTGTTTCCAATCAACTACAGTTTCAAACATGATTTGCCAATCCCTCAGCGAATAGAACCCAGGCGGGTTGATCAGTACTAGTTGAGTGTTACAACAAGGTTATGAGGAGGAGGGGTTAAGAGTTACATTTCGGTTGGGTATAAAAGGGATACCTGTAGGCTGCATTTGCTGACCTTTGATTTGAAATAAGCATGCCGCAAAAGGGGTCTGAAACTTCTGTTCTACAAACTTGTTTTAAGTCGGCATCTCTGAAAATACTAAAACCGTTGGCTTGACATGACATGGCATTTTCATAAGGAAAGGTAAGCAATGGCCTTCCATTATACTTTGCTGCATAGAAGTTATCGTTAGGTTTTCGCCAGTGTCAGTGGTCTATATTATTTGGAAGGGGAACTTTTTTAAACATGTTCTTGGCACTAGAAACCGCTGCACCAAAAAAATGATGTACAGTACCACATACTTTGTTCTTTCTTCCAGAACACCCTGAAAGACTGGCCCTTCTCTGAAAAGATGGCTGGGTGGGAGTGGCATGGCTCAGATTAAATCAGAAACCTGGAGTAAGTAATTGTCTTAATACAGGAAAAGTGGGCAATTAGTGGACGATGGTCCAAATAAGGATACGGCACCTCATCCCTTAAATTGAATAGAAAAGGGAATGGAGGAGTATGGGATTATTGCGGTGCCAGAATAGAGACCAAACAAAAGCAGATATACAAAAATAGAAAAGTTTTATTGGTTACATAAGAATAAGAAAAATTTGGTTAAAACATAAGAGCAGTGTACAAATATTGTGGGAGCAGTATGTTAAGGTACAAGCCAGTGGTCAAATCTTCCCTACTAGTTTCGCCAATCCTTTGGCTTCATCAGGGGATTTATGACGTGACCATCACAATTAAATGCTCTATAAAGACAAAAATCATTTATCAATACATAATTTACAATTATTCACATTTCTTTATATATTTGTAGTTTGGCTGGAAAATGTGGCGGAAAAGTTCTTGTTTGCACTATGTGGGGCTCAAGGGGTGTTCTGGGATACTTATGGGTCTTTATTTGTCACCTGGGCTCTAACTTTTTACTCCACATTTTCCAGCCAAACTACAAATATATTAAGAAATGTGAATAATTGTAAATTATGTATTGATAAATGATTTGTGTCTTTATAGAGCATTTCATTGTGATGGTCATGTCATGAATCCCCTGATGAAGCCAAAGGATTGGCGAAACTAGTAGGGAAGATTTGACCACTGGCTTGTACCTTAACATACTGCTCCCACAATATTTGTACACTGCTCTTATGTTTCAACCAAATTTTTCTTATTCTTATGTAACCAATAAAACTTTTCAATTTTTGTATATCTGCTTTTGTTTGGTCTTTATTTTGGCACTGCAATAATCCCATACTCCTCCATTCCCTCTTAATACAGGAGTTGTGTCAATTCTTCTTAGAATCTCGGTGTGCTTTGTGTATTTCTTCCAGATCTGTGCAGTAACCCAGTGTGAAATTTTCCCTCTGTGTAAGAGCTCTTGTAGTAAAGACTGGTCTTATTTCTGCAGGCAACCTGTAGTGGGTGGAGCCTGCTGGGTCCCCTCTCACGGTTCTCTTTTGCCCCAACACAGTGTACAGCACAGTGATGTCACCGCTACTTTTACAAGGTACTTACTGGGTTTGCAAAGGCATTCAGTATACAAAAAGGGTATTTATATCCTTTGTGGCTATTGAGATATACAGCACGTTTCTGTGCCTGCAGTTCTTCTTTGCATACAAGGTGTCCTGGGCCATGGTTAGACAGCACAGACAGTTCTTCTTTCACTGTGATACATGATGCCAGATTTAAACATATACAGAACATGTCTCCCTACACTGTCTTCCTGCCCCTGATGTGTTTCCTCCTAGGCCTCATTCTCCGGCTGCTCTACTGGAGAGATTTCCCCTGACACCACAAACGTTGGCGAGCCCCTCCTTGCCAGACACCCTGTAACTGTCACTTCCTGAGCTCTGCAGCTGTACTGCAGGATTCTAAACAGAGCATGGCCTGAGGCATCCTACCATTCTGCTGTAACAGAGCTCGCTCTCTGCGCTGATCACTAGTAACTGCACACTTCAGAGGTGTACCCTGAGCTCGCAGGACCCTAGTGTACAGCCAGCGCAATGATGCCACTGCATCACATACAGTTATAGGGGCACCCTTGGCAAACTTGGCAATCTGTATGTGAACTGACTCAGGGAACACAGGCTGCCCACCCAAGTGTGTAATAGTCATCCTGACGTTTCCTTTCTGCAGCTGGCTGCCACATCCTTCAAGTTGCAGGTTTCCTAAATGTTCCCCTTGAATGTGAAGATTGTGAAAATGTAGGCCTGAGTGTTTTCTGGTACCGGGCCCTACTTTATATTTCTCACGCAAGGAATCTGTACATTCATGAGAGAAGAAGTTGGATGCCCAGAAGCACTTTACAAAGACTGCTGAAATAGGCTGCAGCAGAATATACAGTATATAGCTGTAAATAGACTGCTCATACTCTCCCTAGAAAATGTCTGCTTCGTTTAAATTTAACTGGTTACTTCATTTTACCTATTTTACTTACTAAGAGAATCGCAAACGCTTACTTAGAGCTTCACAAAACAGCACACTTAGTGAATCCAGTACTATACCCACCTAGTGCAGAAAAACAAGATCAACTTAAAAGCCAAAATGCGAATGTACGAATGTACTTTTTTGTGCAAGTTAATTTGTACTGCTTTGTCCTAGATTGCCAAAATGTTTATCGCTAATAAACATTTTTCTGATAAAAAAAAAAAAGGTGAAATGACCTGATTACTTACACTAATCTTCTGTTTGCTACTGCCGAACCTTGTACCAATGAGGGTGACACTACCCTTCATCCTACGGTGCAGCACTGAGTATCTGGGTGACAAATGGCTTGGTTTAACCAGAGTGTGGTCACATGGTAGCAGGATTTTATTTTTTCTACTTTGCTCAGATAGGTGAATGAGGTAACGTCAGAATAACAATGAGGTTGAGGGCCCTGTTGTAAGCAGGTCACATATTGATCACATTTGGGACCTTTTCTCTGCTAAATCAGCCAAAATTCGATTTGTGGGTGACCCTGCAGGCAGCTCTGCAAACTTCGATCCGGAGATCGAAGGAGCAAGGTCAAAAATTGTCAGCCAAACAGTGACTTCAACCAATCCAAAGCATTCACCGTTCAGGTATTCTGACAGCTGCTGGCGCCGGCTGTCAGAATACGATAGCCTGCAGGCCAGCTTTACTTTGCCTTGTACTGTGAGAAATACGTGGGCTGCCATTGCTGAATTCCCCCTCTGAAAATACGTTTGCTGGCTGTTGCCAGGGCAAACAAGCATATGAGAAAATCAGAGCAAGGTCAGAAACTCCTTGTTATAGTCAGTGGCCATTCGATTAGCATGACAGCCCAACAATTTCAGAAGGTAAGTAATCGCTGCCTCCATATTTCTTCAGTCCCAGTTTTGTGGCTTGAGCTGCTGGGTGTTCTCATCTACCTCTGGGTGTTGCCACTCACTTTGCAGCCTTCTTAATAACAGTAATTAATTTTGCACAGACTGATTCATTAATGGGTTTTATTTAGAGACATACACAGATCTGCCAAAATAGGGAAGAGTTTTTTTTTATCTTCGCAAAATAGTTTGTAGATTTTCTAAAATGATCATTGGGTTGAAATACGTAGCTATGGCGCTGACGGAGTATTTCTTTAAGGTTAAGACTCGCTCTGTGCTTTTAGTCTAGCCAGGAATCCAGCTGGAGGAGGTGCATTGTCTATGGAAGATCGGGTGTATGGTACACGGAGATCAGAACAGGACGCACTGTACACCAGAGGAATGGGAACAGCGCGCTATGGTGAAAACCGCATTTGTCTTTTATATTACGCCCCAGCATTCTTTGCGTGTGATGAGATCTGCTATGTCTGGTTGCTTATACTGGCATAGTATGTACAGTCAATAATTTGTTTTTTATTCTAACGCGCCCAATTCTGCTTAGGTTTTTTTTATATTTTACCAGAAGAAATCTGTGTATTTTTAATGCTAATGGAGTTAAAACTATTTCAGGTCTAGTACAGTTAGGTGTTGGCTTCAGAAACACATCTATGATCTACCAGTCTCCCGTCAGGGAGCCTTGAATGAAAATTAATAGGACTATCAGACAAGAGCTGAAACATATACATTCAAGGAGTTGGCAACTAATACACACATCTCCAGACTGTTTTATCATCTACTCATGTCATCACATTGCCATAACTAGGCAAAACGAAGGTATTGGCCTTGATTCATCAAGGTTCAAGTAACCCTTAAAGTGAAACATAACCCAAAAACTGAAGATTGGCTATGTTATATGGAACATCTAAAAATGTGAATTGTCCCTAAACATTACCCTGTAATAACTTTTTGTCCTAAATTCCTTCTGAATTTATAAGTACACATCCTGACATATGAGTGTGCCTACACCCTTAAAGTGATTGTAAAGTCTTGTTTTTAAAAAAAACAAAAATATACTTGCCTCCTCTGTGCAGTCCGGATCCTCCTCTTCTCGAGTCCCTCTTCGCTGCTCCTGGCCCCTCCCTCCTAATGAGTGCCCTATTAGCCAGCAGCTGAGTCAGAGCTCTGTTTATCCATTCATACACGGAGCCTAGACCTGGCCCTGCCCCCTTTTTCCCCTGATTGGCTGACTGACTTTGACAGCCGCAGGAGCCAATGACTCCATTTCTCAACCAATTGGGAAGAGGGCCTAGACACTCGTGAACATCACTGGAGAGAGATGGGGCTCATGTAAGTAATTAGGGGGTGCTGGGGAGGCCGCTATACACAAGGTTTTTTAACTTAATGCATAGAATGCATTAAGATAAAATAAACCTTCTGCCTTTTACAACTCCTTTAAAGCTTTATAGCTGCAGTGTGAGATCCAAGGTACTGCTGCCTCTGATTTCTAGTCTCAGGAGACTTAATGATGTCATGACTGTTCTGCTCGTTGTTTTGTTTGCTGGAGACTCTGACATGAGACAGTAAAGCCCTGCCTCTACCATTATGGCTGTTTTGGGTTGCATAGACTAAACAATTCAGTCAAAAAATTTAAGAATACAACAGCAGTGTCACGAACTGTGAAGCACTGTGCCCACCCCTTCCCCCATAACCCCAACATCAACTAGAAACTGAAGGAAGATTTTATGTAGTATGGCGTGGCAATGCTACTATTTAATCAATACCTTATTTCTTTCATGTGCTTGGCTTGCTATATGCGTTGTAAAGGTCAGGAAAAAAAGATTTTTCCCAATCCATAATCCAGTATCCCAAGCCTCTCTCCCACTCCTTGGTATAGAAAGAGTGGAAGGCATGAGTTAATCAGATATTGTAAAGATGTGATATATATAGTAGCGATCAGAACTATTTATACATAGGTCCTCAAAGGATGTTGGGTCCCTATTTAGTGTCTCAAGGACATTAAGAGAAGCATTGTGTTAGAAGTGTTGCATGGAAGTGTTGCAGTTTTTATTTTTGGTGCCAGTGGCCCCGATGGAGTGATTTCCCCTCTTTTCCTGTTTTGACTTCATCAAATAGAAAGGAAAGGAGAAAAAAATAGGAACCAAGACAAAGGTTTTACCCTTCCACATTCAAACCAGTGCTAAAATCACAAAGCCTTCTTAAAAATGCTACACAGTATGGCTACCACTTACTACCAATAATAAAACGGGACAGCACTGACACCATGATTGTTCTGAGTGAGTGAGTCAAAAATGTATATAGCGCTGCACATGCAAACTGAATCGCCTCTGGGCGCTCGTTGTTCATTTCTCCTTTGAACTCAAAAGAGGTGGGTCTTGATCTTTCTCCTAAAGGTCAAGTGATTCTCCTCCAACCGAATGCTGGTTGGTAGAGCATTCCATAGTCTGGGTCCTTGGACCGCAAATCTACGCTCTCCTTTGGACTTGTATTTGGCTTTGGGTATTTGGAGTAGATTTTGATTGGTGGATCGCAGAATGTGATTGGGGTTATAGGCTTTTAGTTTGTCGCATAGATATTGGGGGGAATTTCCCAGAATACACTTATGCGTCAGACAGAGTGCTTTGAAAGTAATTCTGTCTTTTACTGGTAACCAATGAAGGGATCTCAGTGACGGTGAGATTGATTCCCATGTTTTTTTTCCCAGTCACAAGTCTAGCAGCCGTGTTTTGAATGACTTGCAGACGAGTGATTTGGTACTTTGGGAGTCACGAGGTAGAGGGCATTTGCATAGTCCAGTCTGGAGTTAACAATTGTTCCCACCACGACTGCTATGTCTTCTTTAGGAATAAATGGAATAAGTCTGCGTAGTAGACGTAGCAGATGGTGAGATCCGCTGACTACTGACCCTATTTGTGCATCCATTGTCATGTAGGTGTCAAAAATGTTTTCAAGACTTTTGACTTTGGTGCTAGGGGCGATGATTTTGCCCAGAATGGGCAGAGGTGTTCAAGTTGTTGCCCGTTGATTCTTTCGATTGGCGTGAAACAGGAGAAGTTCTGTTTTTGAACCGTTGAGTTTAAGATAACTCTTAGTCATCCAGTTGTCAATCAAAGAGAGGCATTTCTCTAGACCGAAATGATGATCCTTTTTGTTGCAGATGCGAAAATAGAGTTGTGTCATCTGCGTAAGAGTGGTAAAGTAACTCTTGGCTGCTGATGATTTCAAAGAGAGGGCGGAGATAGATATTGAACAGCACCGGTGACAGAGGGGATCCTTGAGGGACTCCGCATGACACCGTGCGTTTTTCAGAAGTGACTGGTCCCAATTTCACTATTTGTGATCGGTTTTCCAAAAAGGAGGAGAACCAAGATAGATCACCTTCCGCGACTCTGGCTACTTCTGCTAGCTGAGTCAGTAATAGTTTGTGGTCTACCGTGTCAAAAGCTGCGCTTAGATCCAGCAGTACTAGAAGACAAGATTATCCTTCGTCTGCGGCCTCGAGAGCATCATCCCATGTTTTGAGCAATGCTGTTTCCGTCCCGTACCCGGGACGGAAACCTGATTGAAATGGATCAAGCAAATTATGGGTATCTAGATGCTGTTGCAGCTGTTGTACCACTACATTCTCCATTACCTTGGAGAGGACGTTTAGGCTTGTAATGGGACGAC
Organism: Rana temporaria; assembly: GCF_905171775.1. Lineage (NCBI taxonomy): Eukaryota > Metazoa > Chordata > Amphibia > Anura > Ranidae > Rana > Rana temporaria. Next base: position 142,924,947 of record NC_053497.1, on the reverse strand, counting down.
GGTGTGTTGGGTCTTTGGGGTCGATGCAAGCGTCAGCCACAGGATCCTGTGAGGAGTTGGCCCACATGTTGAAATCCCCAAGCAGCAGTAGAATGTGAGTGGTCTCCTGGGGATTTGTTTGAAGTTGTAGGGAGAGGGTTTCCATGAATGGAAGTGGGTTTTGAAGGACTGGTTTAGTGATCGCAAGGTGAGTCTTGTGGATCACCGCCAGGCCTCCTCCTCTTTGCCCCACTCTATTTTCTGTTAAGATGCGATAATTTTCCGGCACCAGTTCTCCTAGAATAGTGTTAGTCGGCTGTAAGCCAGCTTTCTGTAATAAAGAGGCAGTCTAAATCGCATTGTAGGATAAGATCATGGATTTCTAGTCGGTGTCTTACTGCGGACCTTGTGTTGACCAGAGCGCATGATATGCGATTTGGTTGGGATAAGGGGATGTGGGGTTTGACTGTCGATTGTCGATTGATTCTAAACAGTCTTCAGTCCTTAAGGCTTTTTTGATGGCGACCGGTAATATTGAGGCAAACGGCTTTAGTCCCCGAATGGTTGCAGCTGAGTATCTCAGATTATTCATAGTCGCTACCGTGCTGGGGGGGTAGATGTCTGATAGGGGGGGGGAGGTTTCAGTAATGATGGGAGGGACAATTCGTTGAATCCTATCTCCCTGTTTGATCCAGAGGAAGGCGAAAAACCCCTGTCCGTGCTATGCTAATGTGTCGTGGCATGGGAAAAAATTCCTTCCTGACCCCCTGGGGGCGATCGGACGTGGCCCTGGATCAAAATGCTCAAAAACCCGTAGTGGTGAGCTTAGAGGGAGAATGGGGAGGGGGGGGAGTACCCAATTGGCAGTTATTGGGTTGTGGATTGGGAGGGGGGTGAGTGGTAGGAATACCCCAATTGTGGGGGTGTACTAGGATGGCCGCCTGCTTGAAGGATCAGTGTCCCAGCCAGGGGCTGGGTAGCTGGATCGTGCGGGAGGAGGCTACTCAGGGATGGCTTGTGATGGATAGGGGGTGGGAAGTTGTGTCCTGTTTAGGGAGTTTTTTTGGGGGTTGCTGGAGGTGAAGTGCGGCGCGCCGCTAGGCCGCGGGTGAAGCCGCGATCTTTCCTAAAATCGCGGCCGCCGATTCGTTCCACGAGGTGGCGTGAGGGCCGCCGCTGCGGCTTGTCCTGAAAAGAACGGCCGCCAACGGAACTCGGGGAGATGAGAATAGCCCTGTGCCAGGGGCTTACCTTTTGATGTCTTGCGGAGGAAAAAGGGAGCCGGGGGAAAGGCAGATAGCAGGTCCTGGGGCTAAGCTGATGGCTGGCTGGGGGTGGAAGCCCTGCCTGTCTGGATCCAGGAGCCACACATCCTACTGCTAGGTACGTGCGCCGATTACTACTGGAAGCAGTTCAAGCCCTGGGGAGGAGTCCCTCTTTCAGACTCGATCCTGAAAGGTCAGGAGAAGCTCTGTCTGTCTGTTCTGCTGTGTGGATTAATAGATTGGATCATTTGCATCCAATTAGCTCTGACAACTTTCGGACAATGAAACAACATTTTTAAACATTATGGATGGGTTCACACCTCCATCCAGAGTGGCTCACATCAGGGGTGCGGTGCGTCCCTGTTCCCCATTTCAGGTCTGACTTCAGTCCGAACTTTTGGCTGAATTCGGACCTGAAAAGGACTAGAAGATGCACAGGACTCCTGTGTAGTTCGCTCAACAGCCGTCCTGGAGCTGTGTGAACTGCCTCCACAGAGAGCCAGTCACAATCTCCCGACATGCAAATTGGATGCAGAGAAACCTGCATCCAATTCACAATAGTTTAAACCCAGCCTAAATGTATACTCTAATTGACAAAAACTTTTTTGTATAAAAGTGGGTACTCACTCAAATGCAACTGACAAAAGGACATAAACACAGTGCATGGACATTGTTATAGGTGTCACCGGCGCAAAAAAAATTTAAACGTGATCTGCTGCAATACTGTGTAGACCCTCAATAAAGGGGTTTAAATGTGCATATAAAGAAAAAGTGTTACCGCGCTGATCTAATAATCCAAAGAATTCAATCTCTGGGAGTGTGAACTAGTTTAGTGCACAAACAACCTTTATATAGCAGCCCTCAAAATTTCCACTCCCCTACTAGCATTTGGCGAGTGGATTTAAGCTGGGGGCGAGTGATGACAGGGCTACATGACCAATCTCCCTCCAATCTGTGCCTACACTTAGAGTCCCGATGAGATTAGCGGCCCGAAGAGGAAAGGTGCATGCTCGGGAAAAGTAGTCTGGTGAGCCGCGCACAGGCAGAGCAGTACACAGGTGCTCTCCTTACAATTCTCATTAAGCCATGGGACCCAACGGTATGACCTCTCTGAGCCTGCCCCCCTCCCCCGGGCCCCGACCAATGTAGCTGGAGAGCAGAAAGTAATGAGTGAGGTGGAGGATTGCAAAAATTACCACTCCGGTGCAGCGCTCACTGAAAGTTGTCCTGACATGAGAGCGGCAGCCTTCCAGTTTGTGCAGTTTTCTTCTCCTTGTGCTCTATGTAAGTGTCCAACAGTTTAGCCTGAGCACTGTGAACAGACTGGTCTCAATGTGTGCTGTGCGCTGTCAGTGTGCGCTGTGCTATGGTGTCAATGGCTGTGCAGTTGTGTGGATCTCAGCGCTGGATTGTACTCCCTCCCGCTGTGCTGCAGCTCCTCTCCTCTCTGCCAGCCTGAATAAAAGGGGGAAGTGGGGACATGCAAGCGCGGAGCCACACACACAGGCTCCTGATGATGAGATGAATGGGAGAGAGAGGATGGATGAGAGTTGCAGAGGAGACAGCAAGAGAATGGGGAAGAGACCCAGTTCTAGTGCCCTGCCCCTCTGGTCTGCCCCCAGTGCCCTGTCCCTCTGGTCTGCCCCCAGTGCCCTGTCCCATTTTGTTAAAGTTGTTGTTGGTAATATTTAATTTTGTAACTTGATTCTGCATAAAACATTGTCATTCCATGAGATAATCTACAAGGGCGTGTTTACGGGTGCAATTAGGCGCAGGGCAGTGTATGAATTAGGTGGGGCAACTGGTGGCGAGTAACTCTTCAGGCCTGGCTAGTAGCTCAGGACTTGAAATTTTGAGCCCTGTTATATAGCATATACAATATCAGGAACTATGATGCACCCAATATGTGGGTTTTTCGGCATGCTTTCGGCATGCTTGATGCAAGCGTTTCCATGAGGTGAGTGGGAACATTTCTCCAAGTGGTGAAGACAGCCGCACGAAGGCCATCTACTGTCTGGAACTTTTGTCCATTTTTGTAAACTTCCCTTGCCATCCATCCCTAAAGGTTCTCAATTGGATTTAGATCAGCGGAACACGCAGGATGGGCCAAAAGAGTGATGTTATTCTCCTGAAACTTTTGATCAGGACTGTATATATTTTTTTTGTATAAAAGTGGGTACTCACTCAAATGCAACTGACAAAAGGACATAAACACAGTGCATGGTCATGCACAGAACACGGGGTAGAACTAACGCGTTTCGGGGGGCGCACCCCTTACTCAGAGCTAGGCCCCTGAATTGACATGTTAAAATGTATTTTATGACATTAATGTCAATAAGGTCAACAGTAAGAAATCATCCAGATAACACAGAGAGGTTTTTCCTTCACTTTCTGTTCCTCCAGGGTAGAAGATAGGTTTCCAATGGAACACAGGATAGGAGATGGTTCTTAATGGGACAAAGGCAGAGGGAACAAAATGAAAAGGGTTTAAGCACCTCATACTCTTATTAAAAAAAAAAAATGGCATTAAATACTCTAAAACTTTTTGTTTTCTTGGGCATTATAGAACATTTTCTGTTTAGGTGAGAATTCTTCTTTAATATAGCATGGAGATATTGATGGAAGCAGGAAGTCAGAGAGAAGACACAGCTGTATTCATGCAGCAGCAAATGCCTATGATTTCAGTTCTATTCTATGAAATGCTGAACCTTTAAATAGATATTACTTCCCTGCAGTCTTTAAGAACTTCAAATGCACAAGTACGAATGAACTTTGTTATATAAAGTGCAAGGCTGGAAATATGGCCATAGCAGACCGCAAAGTCACTATGGAGCACAACAAAGAAAACCGCATGGTGTGTCTACGTCATAACTTTCAGCTGGGACTTTGTACAATAGTTTTGGATAAAGCGAATATATATATATATATATATACAGGTGGAGAAAACTGCACAAACAGTTTGAAAACCAGCCAGCTAGCCAGGATGCTTCACAATGGAGGGAGTCAAATTCACAAATACAAAATTCACAATTCCAAAGCACTCAGTGCTACTAGCTTCTGTTAGAGGGCAAGATAGTAATAAAAAAATATACAGTAAAATTCATATACATTTCCCTATGTTTGTGGCCAAACCTCCCAATGAGATCCAACAGGGCCGGAAGGGACGACTGGGGGTCCGACAAGTATATTAACATGTCATCAGCGTAGAGCGATACCTTCTCCTCTAGACCCCCAATCGTCAGTCCCGTGACTGCCCCGCAGGACCTCACCAATGCCGCCAGAGGCTCTATCGCCAGCGCAAAGAGCAGCGACGACAGAGGGCACCCCTGTCTGGTGCCTCTCTTTATCGGAAAGGGATCAGATATGGCTGCGTTCACTCTTAGTCTAGCAGTGGGCTTCGAGTACAGTAGTTGCACCCACCTGATAAAGGTATTGCCGAATCCAAACTTTGCCAGGACCTCCAGCAGGTAAGGCCATTCAACCGAGTCAAATGCCTTATGTGCATCTAAGGACAGAATGGCCCTAGAGCCCATCTCTTCATGGGTGGCCTGCAGATTGGTGAATAATCTACGTAGGTTGATGGAGGTCGATCGCCCCAGGATGAACCCGGTTTGGTCTGCACCAATAATGGTAGCAATGACCGTGTTCAGTCGCCGGGCAAGTACCTTTGCTAGAATTTTTACATCCGAATTAATGAGTGAGATTGGCCTATAAGATTCACAAAGGAAGTGATCCTTGTGTGGCTTAGGAATGAGGACAATCAGTGCAGCTGCCCCGTTCTGATAGCAAAATCATACACCCTGCCCAGATGAGGCACAAGCAGATCCCTGTACTGCATATACCACTTGATGGGGAAACCAGGGCTGTGGAGTCGGTAGATAAATGTTCCGACTCCTCAGTTTTATGTACTTCCGACTCCTCTGTATTAATATGCAAATGTATTTTATACAGGACTACTGGCTGGGAAGCCAACAGTCTACTGTATTGCACAGTTTAAGCAAAAGACAAACACAATGAAAACAATCAAGTGGCTGGATAGTAGCAGCAGGCATAAACATCAGGAACAGGATCTTTACCAGTTCAAAAATACAAACCACATTATTTGGTTGTTTTAGAACAAAAACAAAGCTTATCTATAATGAACCAAAAACAAAATCTGTAAAACCTAGAAATGGTTTATATTAATCTTGAAATGTAGTTATAGGCTTAGCAAATGCAAATCAATTCAATATAGAGTTCTAAGGAAGAGAATTGCCTCTGCCAGATCCTCTTTCATAGAGGCTCTTAAGTCAGACTTTATTATTTTTAGGGCTGAAAATAATCTTTCGACACTGACTTGGGTGGGTGGCATTGCAGTAACTATTCTGGCCACATCACTAACGATCTCTGGATAAACAAGGATGGCTTCTTCAACAGTAAGTTTTGATGCGCGATCATACTTTTCAACTTCTTTTAGTGCTTTATAAAACTCCTGTTGGAATTTTTTTATTTGGACACTTACTGGTTCTCTAACATGCGTTCCCTGTAAAAGCAGAACACAACACTATGGAAAGTATAAGTATTGCAGCTCCTAATTGTGCGTTGCGTGCCATATAGTGAAGCACATGAAAAGCATGCTTCTTCACGGTCACTTAACGTGTTCGTTTTGCGGTTACGTGAGGCACTGCATGCATTGGTCTTTATTCTTACAGTAGAGAAGTAATTAATTATGACTTTTTGTGAATTGGGACATTTAAACTTGCTTTTTTTTTTTATTCCAATCTAAATTTAGTAGGAGTCGGAGTCGGTGCATTGTTTGCCGACTCCGACTACAGGTACCCAAAATTTCCCCCGACTCCGACTCCTCGACTCCGACTCCGACTCCACAGCCCTGGGGGAAACCATCCAATCCCGGTGTTTTGTTTGTGGCAAAAGATTGGATAGCCTCCCCGATTTCCTCAGCCGTCAGAGGAGCGTCAAGGAGTGTCGCCTGTTGGGCCTGAACCCTAGGAAGTGAGATTTCAGAAAGATAGTCATCCAATTCCACAATCATGTAATGTGCTCTAGTAGCATAAAGGGAGGAATAAAATGTGACAAAGGCCTCCATGATCTCCTTATTATGTTCTACAATTCCCCCAGAATCCTTAATCCTAGGTATACTACAAGGCTGATAGTCTGGTATGGAGAGATACACCAGAAGGCGACTGTTTTTATCCCCAAACTCAAAGATCCGCTGATTCGGATACAGCAGCTTCTTCTGAGTATGCTCCAAAAGCACCAGTTCCAGTTCCCTGGCCCCATGCTTCCAGGCGGCGTGTGTCTCAGAAGAGGGGGTCGCAGAATAAGCGGCCTCTGCCTCTCTGAGAGACCTCTCTGCCTCTGTCAGTCTCGACAGCGAGGCCTTGCGCGTCTGACCAATGGCCGCAGCAAAAGAGCCACGTGTGGTGGCCTTAAAGGTGTCCCACACCATCGGAACTGAGGCTCTCTGCCTGTTAGTCACCCAGTAAGAACCCATCTCTGTCATACACTGGTTCACCAAAACCTCATCCGCCAACCATAACGGGCTCAGCCGCCACACTCTATAGGAGGAGGGAGAGGTGCCCAGGGCGAGGTCCACCAACAAAGGGGAATGATAAGACACCGCCCTAGGTTGGTACTTGACCCCAGTCACTGAATTCAACAGATCTGACGAGACCAAACATAAATCAATATGGGATAGAGTACCGTGAGACTCAGAATGACAAGAATACTCCCTCCCATCTGCATGCCTCCACCTCCAGACCTCCACCAAGTCAAATTTGAGTTAAAAAGGATTCCAAGGGGGTGGGAGGTAGTGTAGAGCAACGCAATCTATCTATGGAATTATCCAATACTGTATTATAGTCACCCGCTATCAATAAGGGACCCTCCGCTATCGCCAATATGGAGTTCATTACTAGACATGTGCACAGCAAAAAATTTTGTTTATTTCTGTTTCGTTTCTGTTCGTTTATCGTGATTCGTAACGAGTCGTAATTTCGTAAGACGTTAGTTATCGTATTCGTACTCTTTAGTATTTTCGTAACACTCTTTTTTCCGTTTCTGTTTTCTTCTGTTAGTTTATTTTTCGTTGAATCGAGATTCGTATTTTCGTTATATTTTGTATTCTGCTGCGTTCGTATTTTTAAAATGATTTTATTCGTTCCTTCGTTTTTACGTTAGTTTAATTTTCGTTGTTTTGCTATTCGTATTTACAATATATTTTCCATCATGCCGCATTCGTATTTTCGTAATAAGAAATATATTTTCGTTGCTTTATGATCATTCGTATTTTCGTGTCTAATTTCCTTTGATTGTAAAAACGTACTTTTGTAGATTTTATTGCATTCGTAATTCTGTTAGAATACATTTTACGTTTATTCGACACACTACTCGTCGTCATTTTGTAATTTGTATTTTACTGTGATTGACTTGACTGTCTTAGCACACACACCCTGTCTAGAATAAAGTCTGACGTAGAAGAAAACTAAAATATGTCGGATATTACAAATACAAATCTAGAAATTAGATGCACTGCAGTCTAACACAGAAAAAGACACAAGGAGCCAGGAGGTAATGAGAAAGAATCTCATTGGGGGAAGGAACAAACCTCTTCAGAGGAAAGGGACAGCAATCAGTGGCTATTGGTCAATGTCCAGAAATATTTCAGTACTAACGAAAGCTAATTTACATTATTTTGTATTTTCGTTGTTTTCATTTCAGTTTTCCGAAGATTCGTAATTTATTTTTCGTTAGTTTTGATTTTCGTTTTTTAGTCTTTGTTCAGCATTTCGGTTGTTTTCTTTTCGGTCTTCGAATATTACTAAGTTTGCATTTTCGTTCATTTTGTTTTTCGTAATTATTATTTTTTTTGGGTTCGGTATTTTCGTTGTTTCTATGTTTTCGTTTCTTTCATCTTTCGTATCTTCGTTGTTTTTCATATTAGTTATTTTGAAAATATCGTTATTCGTTATTAATTGCGCTAAACCATTCATTTATTCGTATGTTAACGAATCAACTAAAATAACGAAAATTGACGGAAACATATTCGTAACTTAAAAAATTGCACATGCCTATTCATTACCCGCTCAAAGAATACTTTAGTAAATGGGGGCGGAGCATATAAGCTAGTTACCGTATATGGTTTACCCATGAATTCTATCACGACAATCGCAAAGCAACCGTTGGGATCAAGTTTAACATGTTTAATGCTAACTAGTGCAGACTTGGCGATAAGGATGGAAGTGTCCCTGGCATAAGTAGAGTACCGTATTTATCGCGGTATAACGCGCTCCCGCGTATACCGCGCACCCCTAATGTTGCCCCGAATCCTGTGGAAAAAAAGTTTTTTTTGTACTTAGTTTTGGTGTCTTGCGCAGCGTCCATCGGCGGCCTCGTCGGGTCCGGCGTCCGTCTGCGGCTTCAGGTGTCCTCTTCGTTGGGTACGGTCCTTCTGCGGCTTCCGGGGGTCCTCTTCAACGGGTCCGTCTGCGGCTTCGGGTGTCCTCTTCGTCGGGTCCGGCGTCCTTCTGCGGCGTCCTCCCCACTCGTTTCCCGCGCCGAGTTTGAATACTGCGCCGACATATACCGAGCGCAGTACACTCGTGTATCGTCGGGCAGGCTCGGCAACTCTCGCGCTGACGTCCTGTACGCTCAGGACGTCAGCGCGAGAAGTGCCGAGCCTGCGCAAAGATACACGAGTGTACTGCGCTCGGTATATGCCGGCGCAGTATTCAAACTCATGGCCGGAAAGCGGGTATCGACGTATACCACGCACCCACAATTTTGCCCTGATTTTCAGGGCAAAATAGTCCGCGGTATACGCCGATAAATACGGTATGTGGAGTGGAGAGCTTTTTCGCCCGCTTAAGGGCCATTACTCTAGAGCCCTGGAGGTGGGTTTCCTGGAGTAGGATCACATGCGGATTATGACGTACCAAATATTCAAACATTAATGATCTTTTCACTTTTGAATTAAGCCCCGTACATTCCACGACACGAAACGTAATTTAGACATGAAAAAGCATGTAGTGTATGGCCGGAGGAACCCATTCCTCGCCGCACGCCAGGAGTGGCCAGAAACTGGCGCCCGACGCACCACAAGGGATGCGTACACTAAGGAGCAAGTCAGAAACATATAACAATGCTCCAGCAATACATAATATCAGGTGCATAATGGCAAGGCCAGCTAGTCCGGCCCATAGATAGACATGCAACAACAAGTACCAGCATTTAAAAAAAAGTGCAAAAAATACAAAAACAGTCCCGAACAAAAATCCCTGAACAGCCCAAACCACCCTAACCCTCCCGGCTCCCAAAACCAAACATATGAGAGCTTTATTCCCAAAACCAAAATTGCAGGGCGGGGTGGCCATGACTCAGACCCCCACCAACAATCATTGAGAAGTGGTAGAGGTCCTTAGATGCTGGCCTCCGTCCGTGACTGCACAGAACAAACATATCAGGTGATCCCGAATCAGGACGGAGGGTTTAAAAAAAGAGCAGGCAAGGCATTCAAAAAAATAGGTAGAAAAGGCAAAGAAAATAATAGTAAATGCATCAGCAGGAACAGGATGACCACAGCCCTCCAGGCTGGACAAATAGTGTGCAAACAATGGCACAAGAGGGTACCCCACCAGCCCAAAATATTTGCAAAAAGGGTTGTCAAAAAAAGTATACTCAGCATGTTCACTTTCAGTGTGGGGGTGGCCTTCGGTCCTGGTTCCTGCGTTCCGGTCGTCCCAGGGTGTCCACCCAGTGGGATGCCTCCTAGGATTAGTAAAGAAGTAGTCCTTGCCCTGGTAAATTATTCTTAGGCGAGCAGGATACAGCATGCCACAGGGAAGCTTAAGCTCACGGAGCCTGCGTTTAATGGCGATAAAGGTGGCTCGTTGCTTTTGTGTGGCTACTGAGGAAAGATGGTTATTCCGCTTCCATTAAAGGACACTCTTCCCTTCTCCCTGGCAGCTCTGAGAATAGCCTCCCTGTCCCTGAAATGAAGCAGCTTGATAATCATGGCTCGTGGTAGGGCCTCAGGGGGGTAGGGGTCGCATGGGAACTCTGTGTGCCCGTTCAATGGCGAATAGTGGCGAGAAGGTGGGAACGCCAAACGTGGAGATCAGCCATCTTTCCATAAACATTTCTGGGGTCCTACCCTCAGACCCCTCTGGGAACCCCAGGAAGCGAAGGTTACTCCTCCGTAACTGGTCTTCCATTTCAGTGAGCCTATCTGTAGTGTATTGCTGGGCCTGGCGCAGCTCCCTGACAGAGCCCTGCAATGGACGGGTCTCATCCTCTAGTGTACTGATAAGTTGCTCAGCATTAGACACTCTATGGCTGAGGTTGTGGACATCCTGCTTCAAAAAGGATAAGTCAGTTTTAATAGAATCCATTTGAGTGGTCAGGGACGCATGGCTATTCTGGATGGCTGCCATAATCTGAGATAGGGATGGCTTTGAGGGGCCTGCATCAGCAGCATCCATGTCAGTATTCTCATGGTCAGAGTCCCCGGCTGGTGGTTTGAGGAAGGGGTCTTCTGGGCTCAGGATAGGGGGGGAACAGTGTGACTCACCCTTCCCTGTTGGTTTTTGCCTTGGTGTAACCATGGAGGATGATGGCTGGCTGCGTGTGCCTGCAGCAGGGTGACCGGCGCCATCTTGCCCTGTTTTACATGGCGGCGGCTGCGGGCCGAAACCATGAGGCTTCCTCCATCGGCGGGCCGTATTTGACCATCTCCCGATGGGCACAAGGCTCCCTGGAGGCTGTGGGGACCGGTGGGATCCTCGGATGGCGATCGGTTTAGCAGGATTGAGGCAGGATGTGTGCCGCACGGACGGAGCTCAGGCAAAGCACGTCCTCACATCCCGGTCGTTGGCCGCGCCCCCCCAACATTCTCTTTTTAATGATACAATGCCTCTGCTGCACTAGAATTCCAGGCAGCATTGTCGGTATTGCCTGCTGGATAACGGATCTCTGCCTGTCCCCATCCATTTCTGACCCATTTCACATTCATATATTGATTTCTTTAAAAGTATAATAATGCTGCTTTACCTTCCAAGAGCCTTCCCATACACGGAGTGTAGAGAAAGGCCTCTTGGGAGAAGGATTACGGGGGTCATGCCTACTGTACATTAATAGAAACTGACCTACCATCAGAAGACCGGCAACAATTTTACAAGGCAGATGATCATGTTGGAGGGAGTAATAAAAGCTGCTTCGCACTACAGGAACAGTAAAGAAAATGTGACAGGCTCAAGAGGGGTAGAGGGCGGTTTGGGGGTAAACTTGGGTCTTGCCTAAACATACTGGTTTCAAAATCTCAATAAAAACAAAGGTCTCAGCTGCAAATGCAGAAACTAAAGGCCATGTTCAGGCTCCTTTGTGTCGGTCTTACTCTACACTGTTGGGCCCCGTACTCACGACCAAACATGTCTGCTGAAACTGGTCCGCGGACCAGTTTCAGCAGACATGTTTGGCCGTGTGTAGGCACGAGCGGACCATTTTCGGGCGGATCGGACAGGTTTCCAGCGGACAACTGTTTCCTGGACTTGCTTTAAAACAGTCCTGGAACTGGAAACCTGTCCCCCCGACATGTACGGTCGTCTGTACAGATCTACCGTACATGTCCGGCCGCCCACCATCCCTCGCATGCATCGAATGACTTCGACGCATGCGTGGAAGCATTTTAAAGGCAGGCCGCCCACGTCGCCGCGTCATTGTCGCGGCGACACCGCGGACACGCCCCGCGTATTGTTTACGCGCGGACTTCTGTTCGATGGTGTGTACAGCCATCGAACAGAAGTCCCCGGGCAGACATGTCCGATGAAAACGGTCCGTGGACCGGTTTCATCGGACATGTCTGCTCGTGAGTACAAGGCCTTAGATGTTACCATGTACAGGATTTTTTTGTTTTAATTTTACATTATAGTTACCATTTGGCGTAATATATATATAAAGAATTTGTAGACTGGACTGACAGTTTCTGCACACCAAATGATTTCCATGATCACTATGGATTGTGATAAGGATGATTTAATTACCACTCCTTAAAATTCAGGTTCAAATCCAAGTTAAATCGAAAGGACAGATAGATTACAATGCCAGAGCACGTCAGGGGCTATAGCTCCACCCCTTCATCAGGGCTAGAAATCAACATGAAAAATAGATAATGATAAAACATTTTTTTATCTTAAACATTATTGTTGTACAGGATTTTAAAAATTAACAGGAGTAATGGTAAAGAAAATAACCCTACTAATATTTAATCCCAAAATAATGCATTATAATTATGTATATAAGATAACAATTTTATCTTTCTATATCTATGTTTCTGGTTGTATTTTAGCCCTAATGAAGGGGGTTGAGCTATAGTCCCCAAATGCATTGGATTTATAAAACAATCTGTCTTTCCGAAAGACTTGTATCTGGAGTTGAATATTAAGGTGTGGTACTTCAATTCTAGATGCACAGATGTTCCCAAGTGGCACTACTTAAATTCTGGAAATACATACATAATCATTGATTATTTAAACATTTCAGAGGATTATTTAAAAAGGTATAAGAGTGGGGAATAAAAAGAGACTTCATATGAAGAACATTAGGCTGCCCTTTAAAGTTATAGTGACAAAACCTAATTTAATTTTGAATAGAACGGGTCAGGTTTTTATTGCTATTTAAAGTGGTTGTAAACGAGTACCTTGTAAAACAACCCATTCAGTTTGTAATCAAAATGAAAGGCAGAACATTTGTTTATAGATTTTTTTTTTTTTTAAGTGATCATATTCCCTCTGTTCCAAAGCATAATGTTTCCACCTCCATGTTTGATGGTGGGGATGGTGTTCTTGGGGTCATAGGCATTCCTCCTCCTCCAAACTCAGCGAGTTGAGTTGATGCCAAAGGGCTCAATTTTGATCTCATTTGACGACAACACTTTCACCCAGTTCTCCTCTGAATCATTCAGATGTTCATTAGCAAACGTGAGACGGACCTGTACATGTGCTTTGTTGATCAGGGGGACCTTGCAGGCCCTGCAGGATTTTAGTTCTTCGCAGGGTAGAGTGTTACCAATTTGTTTTCTTGGCGACTATGGTCCCAGCTGCCTTGAGATCATTGACAAGATTCTCCTTTTTTTTCTGGGCTGATTCCTCACTGTTCTCATGATCATTGAAACTCCACAAGTTGAGCTCTTGCATGGAGTCTCAGATCGAGGGAGTTGACAGTTATTTTGTGTTTCTTCCATTTGTGAATAATCCCACCAACTGTTGTCACCCTCTCACCAAGCTGCTTGGCGATGGTCTTTTAGCCCATTCCAGCCTTTTGTAGGTCTACAATCTTGTCTCTCAAATCCTTGGACAGCTCTTTGGTCTTGGCCATGGTGGAGAGATTGGAATCTGATTGATTGCTTCTGTGCACAGGTGTCTTTTATACAGGTAACAAGCTAAGATTAGGAGCATTTTATTTAACCGATTTAAGGACCGGCTCCTGTACATTTACGTCGGCAAAATGGCACGGCTGGGCAAAGTAACGTGTATATATACGTCACTTTTAAATTCCCCAGTGAAATTCCCTCTGTGCCCCTAATCTGAAGTGATTGCTTCTATGGACAGGTGACTTTTATACAGGTAACAAGCTGACATTGGGAGCACTCCCTTTAAGACCTCTTTCACACTGTGCGCCTGTGCGGTTAGTACTAAAGCGCTGCTCTATTGCGGTGCTTTTCGGTCGATACCGGGGTGGTTCTTACCCCCAAAAAAAGGTAAAAAGTCAAATTTTGCAACGCTTTGGAAGGCGCTGCCCGTTCATTGCATTGGGCAGGGCATTTTGGGAGCGCTATTTACATCGCTCCCAACCTGCCTCAAAGATGCTGCTTGCAGGACTTTTTGAAATGTCCTGCAAGCACACCGCCCCAGTGTGAACAGACACACTGCAATGAATGGGAGGCAATTTTCAGGCACTTTAAAAGAGGCTATTTCTAGCACTAAAGCACCTGAAAACCGCCTCCGTGTGAAAGGGGTCTAAGAGAGTGCTCCTAGTCTCAGCTTGTTATTTGTATAGAAAGACACCTGGGAGCCAGAAATGTTGATCATTGATAGGGGATGAAATACTTATTTCACTCATTAAAATGCAAATCAATATCATTTTTGAAAAATGCTTTTTTCTGGATATTTCTGTTATTCTGTCTCTGTTAAAATAAAATGATATACTGATCATTGCTTGAGACGCGATATCTCCATGGCTATTGGACCCTTGGACCCCAAACTTGGCTTGGTCTGTTCAGGACATATGGGGCTACAATGTGGCGAAGAAAGTAAGTCGCTATCGGTTATACTTTTTTTCCTCACTGTACATCTTATGTAGTATTTCACTAGCTGGCTTATATTTTGATGCAATGCTTTAATATTTTGCTAATAAAATATATTGGTTTATTTGGTTGGAATACTTGTTTGTAGTGCCATAATACGTTTTTCTCCTTTTTGACTTTCTGTCAATCAGTTTGGAAATGTTGCAAAACAAAAGAACAGGAGCACCAAACTACAATGTAAAGTTTAAAAATATTTATTCCAATGTAAAGGCTCACGCAAGGTGTTTATGTTTAAATAACGTGTTTTGGGGCTTTAACATGGACATGACCCATTCATCAGGGCTTGATCTATATTTTACTTATACAATGCAGGTGAAATCTACTTGGCTTGGTTAGCTCTTTACTACTTATAGGTCTTGGACACTCTAAAAGTGAGATCTCCATGCCTTAATTCATTATTCTCTATTGCTGGCCATCTGGGAGTTTTGGGTGTTCCTGTCCACCTTTTGTGTTTTTTCATACCCTCCTGTTTGATTTTCTGAACTTCAACAAAAATACAATATTTATAAGGCTTCTCATAATGGGCACAGCAGCAATGCAGACCTGGGAACTCAGCCTTTTGCTTGCAAACACTTTTTTACTTCGGCGAATCTTCCTTCTCTTCTGTGCAGTTGTCTGTGCTGGCATAGCTGAGTAGCAGCCACACCCCTCATCACATGAGTCCTCATTGATTTGTATTGTAGAGTAGTGGGTGGAGGCATGTCTGGGCAGGTATGTTACTGAGACCTTAGTAAGGTGGGTCTAAAAGCTGGTCACAGACGGCTGCCTTCTCTGATTGACAAAAGTTTTCCAAGTCCCTTTTGACAGAAGTTGATCAAATGAGCAGGAACAGCCACACACTAATTGAAATTCATCCAGTCCATCCCAATTGGAACCATCCCAATTTTGCTCAGTCTATGGCCAACTTTACTCTGATACCTACTCAACTACACAGCCATATTTAAGCCCCCATGCACAACACAACAGGAAAAGTGGAAGTACGACTAGGAAGTTTTAGGTTGTTAATACAATGTTTATCAGACTGCACACAGTATATATTTCTGTGACTTCAAGTGGGCTCTAAAGTCGCATCCCAATTTGTGTGTAAAGTAGATGTTCAGACTTATACATAGTATAGTGCTAGCTGAACTCTGGGTAGAATACACAAATTAATCCATCTCTGTATTCATTAAAACATTTATTAAATATGATTACCGTATTTATTGGGGTAAAGCGCGCTCCCGCGTATAGCGCGCACCCCTAAAGTTGCCCCGAATTCCTGTGGAAAAAAGTTTTTTTGTACTTACAGTTTTGGTGTCTTGCGCGGCGTCCTTCGGCGGCCTCGTCGGGTCCGTCTGCGGCTTCGGGTGTCCTCTTCGTCGGGTCTGGCATCTTTCTGCGGCGTCCTCCCCGCTCGTTTCCCGCGCCGAGTTTGAATACTGCGCCGACATATACAGAGCGCAGTACACTCGTGTATTGTCGGGCAGGCTCGGCTACTCTCGCGCTGATGTCCAGGACGTCAGCGCGAGAGGAGCCGAGACTGCCCGACAATACACGAGTATACTGTGCTCGGTATATGTCGGAGCAGTATTCAAACTCGGCGCGGGAAAGCGGGTATCGGCGTATACCGCGCACCCACGATTTTGCCCTGATTTTCAGGGCAAAAAAGTGCGCGGTATACGCCGATAAATACTGTATTTAAATGCAAACAGTGTAAGTACCTGAATTTTACTTGGTATCCCCCTCTTGCATTCCCTGTACAGGAAGAGGCTACAGTACAATGTTGAAAGAGAGTGCAGATTAACAGCGAGATAAGCTCATTCGTTTGCTGCATCCAGTCACATGTAGCGAGAGGGACAAGATCTGTACACTTAAAGTGGAGGTTCACCCTCAATACAAACTGCAGATTAATAAGACCGGCTCAATACATACATGTAAAGTCTGCTATCGATAATTTTTTTAATTATTCAAATACCTTGATTCAGGACACAATTCAAGGCACTTCCAGGTATCCCTCCTGCGGGAGTGGGCGTGTCATTACATTCCAAGCGCCCCAATGTCTCCTGGGAGCACAACGTCACGCTTCCCAGGAGACGAGTGATAAGACAGATTGACGAAATATCGTGGGATTTTAGTCATCACGTGACCCATGAAGCAGGTCACGTGATGATGGGAGATCGAATTCCCAGAAACATTTGCTTGTGGGCTTCACGCTGCCCACAAGCAAAATGGAAACGGCATGAAGAGCATTTTATAAAGTCATATTTTATACCAACGGCGTTTGCGGCACAGTAGAGACATAAAAGAAGTGAGTAATTTTTTTTAACATAACAAGAGTTTAAGGAACCGAAAAAAAAAAAAACGTCAGGACCGCGGAACCCCCGCTTTTAAGAGCTGCCGCAGAGGTAAATGAGATCTCCTGTCTCCTGCCTTGCCAAACAGGGCTGTACAGCAGAGCTGTGTAGATCTCAGAACTGGATGGACACATTTTTTTTTTTTTTTTACCTGCTAAAACCACTATATTGCCAAAAGTATTGGGAGACCTGCCTTTACACGCACATGAACTTTAATGGCATCCCAGTCTTAGTCCATAGGATTAAATATTGAGTTGGCCCATCCTTTGCAGCTATAACGGATTCAACTCTTCTGGGAAGGCTGTGCACAAGGTTTAGGAGTGTCTATGGGAATGTTTCACCCATTCTTCCAGAAGCACATTTGTGTGGTCAGGCACTGATGTTGAACGAGAAGGCCTGGCTTGCAGTCTCTGCTCTAATTCATCCCAAAGGTGAGTCCTGACCTCAACCCAATAGAACACCTTTGGCATGAAATGGAGTGGAGACTGCGAGCCAGGCCTTCTCGTCCAACATCAAGAATGGTCAAACATTCCCATAGACACACTCCTAAACCATGTGGACCGCCTTCCCAGAAGAGATGAAGCTGTGTTGGCTGCAAAGGATGGGCCAACTCAATATTGAACCCTACAGACTAATGGCCCATACACACGATCCGAATATTGTACGAAAAATTTCATCCGAGGAAGAATCGTACGATAATCGGATCGTTAGTACAGGGCTTCCGTGAGCCGATCATGAGAGTTCATCCGATATTATTTTATCGGACATGCACGAAAATTTTCCTTGTACGATACCAGATCGTACGATTTTTTTGTTTAGTCAGTTGTAGTTCGAAAAAAACAACACAAATACATTACACCACATGACATCACTTCCAAAAAAAAATTCTGTCGTACAAGATTCTTTGTGACTTTGGTAACCTATTCAATTACTACTTGCGACTAGTAAAGAAAAAAAGTCGGACGATCTGTTGTCCGATTTTCGGATCGTGTGTACGTGGCATAAGACTGAGATGCCATTAAAGTTTATGTGCGTGTAAAGGCAGGCGTACCAATACTTTTGGTAATTTAATGTATGTATTTCATTTGTGTATTTAGCTGTTTGCCTGGATTTCATATTTAAATACCACACAGACTAGCACCACCTAGCCATCTGTCAAGAGTATACACTGTGCTTTTAAAAGGCAATAACTTGATTCTTCTCCACATTAGAGAACACAGCCAATGTAGGTTCAATTCCCTGCTTCTATTCATTGGGTCACAGCTGCCTAAATAAAACTCAGGTGAAGGCATGAAGGACATTGTGCAGACAGTTCACCAACATGGAAGGGAAAAGCCATGACCTCTCTTCAGAACCCTCCAAGGGCCCAAGTCCTTGGCTGGAGAAAGGTAGTTCTATGCCTGAGACCAGCCTGTCTGTCTTCAGCTATTTCTGCCTGTCAGGATTATCAGCACGGCTCTGTCACTCGGTGCCTCCTGCTTTGTGTGCCTGGAAATTGGCTGCAAACAGGACACAATGAGAGCATCATGTGCAAAGCCGAAGCAAAGAAATGTCCTGTGTGTCAGTGCATTGTATGCACTAAATACACACCAGGCCCCTCACTTCTTCCAGTCTACAATATTTAATCTTGTCTGTGAGGGCTCATAATTCCCCAGCACAGCGAGTGCCGGGCATGACAGGGGACGTTGCAGACTCGGTCCTACTGAATGTTATTTAGTGAATAGCTGAGCTTGTTTCTTATAAAAGCCATCTCTGTTCACCCTGCTGGCTTTTTGGACTAGGGCTGTTGCCCTTGAGGCATAAGGTCACTGTAGGACTAACATACTGGACAGAGATGTCAGTGTTGGGCATCTGAAGGATAAGACCATACACACTAACTGACCTCTCCTACTTTCCTTGTGTTCAGCTTCTATGTCACATTGACAATCTGTTCTCTTTAAAGATGAGGTTTTCCTGCCATGGATGGAAAGTTATACTGGACAATCGGAG
This sequence comes from Rana temporaria, assembly GCF_905171775.1. NCBI lineage: Eukaryota > Metazoa > Chordata > Amphibia > Anura > Ranidae > Rana > Rana temporaria. Next base: position 142,906,024 of record NC_053497.1, on the reverse strand, counting down.
CTGGGATGTTTTCCTTAAAGCGGTTCTCCACCCTAAAGTGGAGTCCCGCTGATCGGAACCCTCCCCCCCTCCGGTGTCACATTTGACACCCACTTCCGGCCCGGCATTCACGGGCAAAAGACGGGCATTCCGTCACATCCCGTCGCCCCCCCCCCCCGTTGTGTGCTGGGAACACATTCGGCTCCCAGCACACAGCGGGAGCCAATCGGCGGCGCGACTCGCGCATGCGCCGTAGGGAACCGGGCAGTGAAGCCGCAGCGCTTCACTTCCTGGTTCCCTCAGCGTGGATGGCAGGGGGAGCAGCAGAGAGACGAGCGATCGCTCGTCCTCTGCTGCGATCGGCGCTGGACTCCAGGACAGGTAAGTGTCCTAATATTAAAAGTCAGTAGCTGCAGTATTTGTAGCTGCTGGCTTTTAATATTTTTTTCCCATGGCACATCCGCTTTAAACCCAACTTTGAGTTTATTTATGTAGCGCTACCCCCGGAGGAGCCGCTGATTAGATTTGGGACGGCATAATAATGTTACCTCTGTGATGTGTCTAGGGTTGTTGATGGTGATGATGAGAGCAGTGACGGAATGTCCAGACAGTTGGTTGACGTTTTCAATGCTTTTATTCCTGGTCTAACACGACCAACAGTCAACTCGAGGTAGATAGAATAGATTGGTGAAGAAGAATAAACTTTGCAGATTCAGGCTATGGATAGAAGAAGCAGTCCTGCCTCCAATGATTATGCTTGTTTCGTTGCCACTCCAGCCGGAGTGGGTATAGTGCCCCTGGACAGGTCCCTCTCACAGACCTGGCAGCCAGGGCGTCACTCGGAACCACTGAGAAGGAACAAATATCTGCCACGACTTGGCTCTATTAGATTTTAGGTTAGTAAAGGGGTCTCTGCCACAGGCCCAGTACTCAGGAACATGAAAGTAGAGCGAATACTCTCAGTTGAATAATTTAGGGGGCCACCGACTGACAGTTTGCATCATACAACCTGCCAGTATTCGGTCACCCAGATCCCCAATGGTTTTGTCCAAGCCCTATTGGATCACCTGCTTCCGGGCTCACCTCAGACCGACTCCCCACCGAACGGCACAGCCAGCTTGGGATCTTTCTCTCAAAGTGTGAGGACCCAGTAAGTCACTGGGGCCCCATTGTAGCTTCAGTTGCTCTGAGCCCTGAGGGTGCAGAGTCAGGAACTCCACGTAGCACGTGCGCCCCTGCCTGGTAGGCCATATTGCTGGGGCCCGTGATGTGCGCACACCCTAAAGGTGGGTGCCGCACCTGGAACCAGGAACCCGCGAAGAACCCCGAGCAATGGTCTCCGCCACAGAAATACCCCTCCCCAGCATGCCCCGCAAGGGAAACGCTCCTCTAATTGGCTGCTGGAGAAAATCGGCTCCGCCTGGACCCCTCTGACGCCACCTGCCATGCAGAGATGGAACTACATCTCTGGAGCACAGAATGACCCACAGGACAGTTCAGGGCTGGCGACAGACAAAATTTAAACAGATCACCCCTGATGAAAGCAAATAACTCTCTCATCCTACTAAATTTAACATAGCACCTGTACTGAAAAGTACACAGGCGCTACATTTACAATACTTTGGACTTGTATGGTGGATCTTGGGGGATCAGACTGTTGGTGAAGGGTCTATCAATACAAGGGCTCCAAATTTGAAGACACTAGGTCACATGGCCAGACTGCATTGGTATGAAGAACGTTGGTGTTTTGGAACTTTACTCTAAGGGTGAGGAATTATATTTCATTCAGTAGAGATTTGTACCACCTGTTTCATATTTCTCTCTAGGGCTCAAATGATAAGCTATCTGCAGTTGTGTGTCCAGGTCTCGCCACCTGCCAGAGTAGCAGAAAACTTGTTAGAAAGTGTTACACATCGAACCTTATACAGTACCACCCAGGGGGCGGTCCCTCTGGGTACAACCCCTCTCCCTGCAGCTCAGTTTTTTTTCTGCCTAGTATAGGAGAAGGACATGGCTCCCTTTGGGTACACGTTCCTGGTGTTTTTTCAATTTTTTTTCTGCTTTTTGTTCCTGTGATCTTCTATCAACTGCCGACTGGGTGACAGGCTGTATCCCAAATCCTTGTAGTCTCCCCAGCGAGCGTGTGCCGACCTTAGCTACGCACTGGGTCGTCCACGACATGCCCCGACGCTCTACGGGTGACCGGTGAGCTACACATTCCAGGGCATGCATATGACCGGTCTATATGGCAGCGTGCCGGGCCGACAGTCACCTCTGTAACCAAGCGGAAGATGGTCTGTTTGGGATGCTTCCAGCATAATCCTCGCAGGAGGGGTAAGTAGTCTTATCTAGACAAGCTATTATACAAGGAGTGGGACAAGCCACAGAAGGTTTTTTTGGTCCCTAAAAGTTTAATGGCCCGTACCCTTTGAGGAGAGAGTGTCCTGAAAATATGGGCCTCTTCTCCAATAGTGGACCCCCCTGTGTCCAGATTGAATAATGTAACCACGATTCCAGTGGAAGGGGCTCCTGCTTTCAAGGACCCTGCGGACAAGAAGGCTGAGGCAGTCACCCGCTACCTATACACGGTGGTGGGCTCAGCAATGCGGCCAACTATGGTTGGGGCCCTGGTGTCTCAGACTCTCACTGAATAGGCAAAATTGCTGCACCATGGGTTAAAGGAAAGACAGGCTCCCTCGGACAAGGTGGCTCTGGCCGACCAGTTGGTACATGGCCTTAAAGCGGAGGTTCACCTAAAAGTGAACCTCCACTTTTCGGAACCCTCCTCCCCTCCGGTGTCACATTTGACACCTTTCAGGGGGGGTGCAGATACCTGTATAAAACAGGTATTTGCACCACTTCCGGGTATAGACTCCCGCGGGAGTCCGGCCCCTCCGCGTCACCCCCCCCCCCCCGTTGTAATCTTGGAAACACTCTGCTCCCAGAACACAGCGGGGACCAGTGGGAACTGCACGGCGTGACTCGCGCATGTGCAGTAGGGCAGTGAAGCCGCAGCACTTCACTTCCCGATTCCCTTACCGAGGATGGCAGTGGGGGAAGCTGAGAGCCGAGCTACCGCTCTTGCAAGCCCAACAAGCCTGCGGACAAATCTGCGTCCGCATGAAGGTCTGCCCCGCCCATCTCTCGGGTGGGAGGGCAAATTCACGACTCAGTGAACATCGCTGCTCTCCGACCGGTGGGTTTGCAAAATAATTTCCTCAGGGAACAAGATAGTTTCTCTCTTGCCCACCGAAAATATTTTTTCCCTCCAACCTTCAGCTTTATCCAACTCGTCGGGTAGCCCTGTTTGGGGCAGTTCAGGATCTGCTGGCACGCGGGGTGATCATTCAGGCGATTAAATTCGCATGTGCTGCGCTATATAAGTTTTTTTTTTTTCATTCATTCATTCATGTCCCAGTACAGGAACGGTTTCAGGAGTTTTACTCAAATCTGTTCATAGTACCAAAGAAGGATGGAGTTCGTCTAATCCTGGACCTCAATGCCCTCAATTGCTTTGTGAAGGTACAAAGATTCCGGATGGAGCCGGTTCGCTCTGTTGTCACTGCTCTCCATCCGGGTGACTTTCTGGCTTCCTTGGACATCAAGGACGCATACTTGCATGTTCCCATATGCACCAGGCATCAGAGGTTCCTGCACTTTGTGGTCGGGGAGGACCACTATCAATTTGTGGCTCTCCCTTTTTGGGCTGGCATCGGCACCGAGGGTGTTCACCAAGGTGCTTGCCCTGATTCTGGCCCTGCTGAGACAGCGTGGCATCGCTATCGTGGGCTACTTGGACGATCTTCTTCTGAGGGCCACTTCAAGCTCAGAATTAGAGGAGAGTGTGTCTATAAACTGTCAGACCCTCAGAGACTTTGGGTGCTGAACATTAAGAAGTCAGTATTGGGGCAAACTCGACGCATAGTATATCTGGGGTTGGTTCTGGATTCCTCAGAGGCGAGAGTTTTTCTCCCTGTGGAAAAGTTGCAGACCCTTTGGGCTGCGGTGCGCCAGTTGACATCCCAAAGATGGTCGTCACTCCGCTTCTGCATTCGAGTCCTGGGTCTCATGGTAGCCTCCTTCGAGGCGGTTCCGTATGCTCAATCTCACACTCGAGTGTTGCAGAAGGAAATTCTGTCCAGAAGTGCCCATCGTTCCTGGATTATTAGATCAGGGTGAGCCACCTAGTCAGGTCCTCCCTGGTTTGGGGGCTGACATCCCCAGCACTTCTGTCCGGGAAGTCAGTCCTTCCTTCAATGGATGGTGATCACGACGGACGTCAGCCTTACTGGTTGGGGGAGAGTGTGGGGTGTTCAGTCGGCCCAAGGTCGCTGGACTCCGGAGGAATCTCGCCTGCCGATCAATGTCCTAGAACTTTAGGCGATCCGGCTTTGCCTCTTCTTGTGGTCTCAGAGGTTACAGGGGCACCCAGTCAGGATCCAGTCAGACAACACCACAGCGATGGCGTATGTCAACCATCAAGGAAAATCAAGAAGCCTGGCTGCAGTGTCGGAGGTCGCTCACATCCTGTGGTGGGCAGAAAGGAGCTTGCCGGCCCTGACAGCCGTGTACATTCCGGGCGTGGAAAACTGGCAGGCGGACTATCTAAGTCGCCAGATGCTGGACCAAAGAGAATGGTCGCTACGCCCGGATGTGTTTCAGCTCCTTTGCCAGAAGTGGGGCGAGCCGAATGTAGATCTCCTGGCTTCTCGACTCAATCGGAAGATATTGAGGATCGTGGCCAGGTCAAGAGACCCATGGGCAGACGCGACAGTAGCAGATGTCCCTTGGCGTCTACCGCTACGAGAGGACCTGCTGTCGCAAGGTCCCATACTTCTTCCTGCTTTACAGTCGCTGGCTTTTGAAAGCCAGGTACTAAGAGACTGAGGTCTGTCGGATTCAGTGATTTCTACCATGAGGAGGGCTTGGAAGTTATCCTCTAGGATCGCACTTGGAAGGCCTACATATCCATGTGTGAGGAAATGGTGTGGCATCCGTGTACTTATTTGGTCCCCACAATCCTGCTGTTCTTACAGCGTGGGGTGGACCAAAAGCTTGCCTTAAGCACGATTTAAGGGGCAGATTTCTGCCCTGGCTGTCTTATTTCAATGACCCTTGGCGGCTCACTCTCTGGTGAGCATGTTTGTGCAGGGGGTCCAGCATGTGGCCCCTCCCGTCCGGCCTCCACTACCTCCGTGGGACTTGAATCTGGTCCTCTCGGTGCTTCAGAACCCACCGTTTGAAAACATTAGGGAAATTCCCTTGTTGACACTTTTTCAGAAAGTGATTTTTTTGGTGGCTGTCACATCAGTTAGGCAGGTTTCTGAGCTGGCAGGCTTGTCGTGCAAGGCTCCCTATCTTGCCTTCCACAAGGATAAGGTGGTGCTGCGTTCGCAGCCTTCCTTTTTTCCTAAGGTCGTTTCGGCTTTTCATCTCAATGAGTATATTGTACTTCCATCCTTGTGCCCTCGTCGGTCGCATCCTAAGGAGGCGGCGTTGCATTCCTTGGACTCTGAGCTCTGAGAGTATACTTGTCTGCTACGGCTACGTTCCGGAGGTCAGACTCACTGTTTGTTTCGATGGCTGGTCCTAAGAAGGGCCTGGCGGTCTCGTCGGCCACCATCTCTAGGTGGATCCGACAGATTGTGATTCAAGCTTATGTCATAAAGGGGCGGACGCCTCCCTTTCCAGTTACTGCGCATTTGACCAGGGCAATAGGTGCCTCTTGGGCTTTCTGACATCAAGCGTCTGTCTCCCAGGTGTGTAAGGCGGCAACCTGGTCGTCCGTTCACAAGTTCACTAAGTTTTACAAAGTTGATGTGTGTGCAGCTTCGGATGCTTCCTTTGGGCGCAAAGTTTTGCAGACGGCTGTTTAAGGTTGCAACTACTCAGTTGAGGAGCTCTGTTTTGTTATTGGGGGTAGTTTGTTGTAATGCTGTTCCCACCCCTTGTTTTTTTTTACACTGCTTTGGGACGTCCCACTTTGTCAAGATTGCTGCTGTCTCCGTCCATGAACGGAAGAGAAAATAGGATTTTTGTACTCACCGTAAAATCCTTTTCTCTGAGTTCATGGACAGACACAGCACCCACCCCTCCGTTTATGTTTGTACTGCTTTTTGACGAACTGAGCTGCGAGATGCAGGGAGAGGGGTTGTACGCAGAGGGACCCCCCCCTGGGCGGTACTGTATAACTTTTGATGTGTTTAACACTTTCTAACAAGTTTTCTGCTTAGTCACTCCTAAATGAAGGCTAATACCCACTTTGTCAAGATTGCTGCTGTGTCCATCCATGAACTCAGAGATAAGGATTTTACGGTGAGTACAAAAATCCAATTTTTTTTTTAACACCTTACCACCCTGCCTATTGTAAGATGGCAGCCGGGCGGGGGAGCATTGTTGTTCTAGAAAGGACATCATACAACGTCCTCCCAGGATCACACACGCTCTACAGGTTGCACTCCAGCGCAATCTGTCCCCCCCCCCATGTCCACTGGACATGGCCGATCACTGTACTGGCCCACTGCCAGTACCATGTGACCTCTGGCCAATCACACGACAGTTGTACACAATTAAAGGCTTTGTTACATGCCTTTCATTGTTTACTATTGTGATAAGCTCTGTGATTGGTCAAAATCATCACATGGTACAGACAGGGTCAATCAAAGCCCATTTAGACCATGTGATTTAAATGTGGCTAATCACAATAGCAAACACAATGATTTGTTTTCATTTAGGAAAAATGGTTGCTTATAAGTGTAAAATTCAGTTAAGCAACCATTGGGGTGTGTATTTGTACTGTCCTAGCATTTTCATGCCTCAAGAAATAAGATCAGTCAGTACATCAGGAATGATCAATTTTCAGATAAACTGTGTATATACAATAGTTTGTGGACTAAATGATATACAGTACATGATATAAATGTTATTTTCACCAAAGAAATGTAACGGTGTACATTTTGACCTAAATTCATGAAGAAAGATTATTTGTTTGTAAAATGTAACAGAAGCTAAGAAAAACTTTTTTTTTCCCCAAATTTTCTCCCCCCCCCCCCCTTTGTTTTGCAAAAATAAAAAAATAGCGCTAATTAAATACCCCCTAAAGAAAGCTCTTTTAGTGTGAAAGAATGATAAAAAATTCATATGGGTGCAGCATTGCATGACCGCGGAATTGTCATTCAACCTGTGACAGTGCTGAAAGCTGAAAATTTGGTCTGGGCAGGAAGGGGCTTATAGTGGTTATATAACAAACATTGCTATACTTACCTGCTTTATGCAATAGAATTGCACAGAGCGGCCCCAATCCCCCTTTTCCCGATTCCACCGCTGGTGCTCCTAGCTCCTCCTCTCTTGCTGGTGCCCCCAATAGCAAACTGATTCCCATGTGGGCACTCATGCAGGATCGCTCCGAAGCTCGCTGCTGCATTCCATTGACACAGACAGCGGGACTTGGCCCCGCCCCCCACCCCCTCATCACTGGAGTTGATTGATAAGAGTGGATAAAATCAAGGTTTTAGAACTACTTTAAGGAGAAGATTGTACTCCAAGTGTTATGTGCTAATTGTTCTGGAGTGTCCCATGCCAGTGGTGGCTGGTGCTCAAAATTTGTGGGGGGCGCAAACAAACTGAAAAAAAAAAAATCATCAATTGCAGCCTCACTGTGCCCATCTAACGCTGCCACTGTGCCAAACGCATGCTGCCACTGTGCCCCCCGCCTGCCGTCTTACCCTGTGTCAGTGGGGCAGTTGGTGACAGCGGCGGGTGGCGAGCGGTGTCCTCCATGCTCTTCCTTGATATCTTCTCCCACATCTTCCATATTCACAATTAAATGAGTGAAGTTATCAACCTAATCTGAATATAAAATTATAACTGTCAGCCATGCACAGAGAGGTCCCTGGAATGAATCTGGGAGTGAAGTGCATGCATGGATGGCTTGGACTCCATGATATAGAGAGTCCGAGAAAATCATAGCTAGAAAATCATATTGGTAGTTTTAAATGAAGGTATATCTAAACTGAATGCATGATGATCACAATGGAATATTCTATAATTTCTTTATTCTTTTAAGTATAAAGGTTCACCTATACCATGACCGTCCTCTCTAAACACACCCTGGACATATGCCCCTTTTTGCCTGTTTGTTAAAACCTCCCTGATTTATGCAGCAGATGGAAATATTGACCCGTTTTTCTGTTGCCTGTTAAAGTTAGGTCAATCAAGATGGCAGCTGTGTATTGACCAAGAGGGGCAATTCAAAGTGATTCATGTATAATGAGGCCACTGAGCTCGGTGAGGAAGGCTCTGGCCCTCTGAAATGATTACGTGCGTCTGCTAGAAGCAATCTCAAATAAAAGTCATGTGCAGAGGATGGTCCATAATACGTGATGGCTGCGCCAGGCTGCTGAAAGACTTTCTTGTCTCCCCTTTGCCAAAGGCTGTTTGTATTACCGGTGATCAACCAGAAGCAGCCTGTGCCTGTGTGAGGAGACTTGAAGGACACAGTGAGCAGAGGAGACTCTCTATGGTCAGCAAACTGCACTGCATTCCCTCATTATCAGGAGCTTGCTAAGCTGGCCATACAAAGAAAGCTAGGATCTGACCTGCCCTAGGCTCATCTTTGGTAGTCCAGTTTAGATGTAAAGCTTATCGTGATAGATAGCCCATCCTTTTACTCCAGATATACAGTATCTCACAAAACTGAGTACACCCCTTACCTTTTTTGTAAATATTTTATTCTATCTTTTCATGTGGTAACACTGAAGAAATTACACTTTGTTACATTGTAAAGTAGTGAGTGTAGAGCTTGTATAACAGTGTAAATTTGCTGTCCCCTCAAAATAATTCAACACACAGCCATTAATGTCTAAACCGCTGGCAACAAAAGTGAGTACACCTCTAAGTGAAAATGTCCAAATTTGGCAATTAGCCATTTTCCCTCCCTGGTGTCATGTGACTCGTTGGTGTTACAAGGTCTAAGTGAGAGCCATAACACCAAATTTAACACACCTGCTCCCCATTTACACACTCTCATACTGGTCACTGGAAGTTCAACATGGCACCTCATGGCAAAGAACTTCCAGAATCTGGAAAAAAAATGTTTGCTCTTTATAAAGATGGCCTACGCTATAAAAAGATTACCAAGACCCAGAAACAGAGCTGCAGCACGGTGGACAAGACCATACAGCGGTTTAACAGAACAGGTTCTAATCAGAACAGGCCTCACCATGGTCGACCAAAGAAGTTGAGTGCACGTGCTCCGCGTCAAATCCATAGGTTGTCTTTGGGAAATAGACGTATGAGTGCTGCCAACATTGCTGCAGAGGTTGAAGGGATGGGGGGTCAGCCTGTCAGTGCTCAGACCATACCCCGTACACTGCATCAAATTGGTCTGCGTGGCTGTCCTCCCAGAAGGAAGTCTCTTCTAAATATTATGCACAAAAAAGATAAGATAAACTTATTTGGTTCAGATGGTGTTAAGCATGTGTGGCGGCAACCAGCTGAGGAGTATAAAGACAAGTGTGTCTTGCCTACAGTCAAGCATGGCGGTGGGAGTGTCATGGTCTGGGGCTGCATGAGTTCTGCTGGCACTGGGAGCTACAGTTCATTGAGGGAACCATGAATGTACTGTGCCATACTGAAGCAGAGCATGAGCACCTCCAAGATGACCACTGCCTTGCTAAAGAAGCTGAGGGTAAAGGTGATGGACTGGCCAAGCATGTCTCCAGACCTAAACCCTATTAAGCATCTGTGAGGCATCCTCAAACAGAAAGGAGGTGGAGCGCAAGGTCTTTAACATCCACCAACTCTGTGATGTCATCATGAAGAAGTGGAAGAGGACTCCAGTGGCAACATGTGAAGCTCTGGTGAACTCCATACCCAAGAGGGAGAAGGCAGTGCTGGAAAATAATGGTGGCCACACAAAATATTGACACTTTGTCCCAATTCAGACATTTCCACTTAAGGGTGTACTCACTTTTGTTGCCAGTGGTTTAGACATTAATGGCTGTGTTGAGTTATTTTGAGGGGACAGTAAATTTACACTGTTATACAAGCTGTACACTCACTACACAACATTGTAGCAAAGTGTCATTTCTTCGGTGTTGTCACATGAAAAGATATAATAAAATATTTACAAAAATGTGAGGGGTGTACCCTTGTGAGATACTGTATATTGACTAAAAATCATTAAATGTGTTTTAGGGCTGGTTCACACTAGTGCTATGCCAGACAGCGCATGTGATTCACGGCGCACTGCTGTTCACATTACATGCGATGTCTGTGCGATGCGATTTCAGCCATACAGATAGTATGGCCACTAATAAGGAGGTAATGCGGAGGGTACTTTGTCGCATTAAGTGGGCTTAGCACTATATGACCATATAGTGTGACCAAACCCCCCCCCCCCGTATTTTTTTGAATATGTTCAGGTGTTTTTTAACTAGTCTTGCAGGATAAATGTCATTCTTGAATGTGTGCACAATAATCTTTTTTCTACTGTTTGTTGGTCTTGTAGCTGCAACATCTTGAATCTAAATGCATTTTAGGGTTTGCCCCCAAATATTTTTTTTCATATATTGTATTGACCCTGGCCAGTTTTTTTTGGGGCTGGAGCACCCCTCCCCCTCCTCATTACCTCCTTATTAGTGGCCACCAGTACATAGGAGGAATCCCTTCAGTTCTCCCACATAGAGGAGTTTGGCTCCCATGGTTGAGACGCAGGATCTTTCATTCTATTACTAGGGTAGGACCCACTGATTCAGGGTACTTTGTCGCAGTAAGTGGGCTTAGCACTATATGACCATATAGTGTGACCAAACGCCGTATTTTTTTAAATATGTTCAGGTGTTTTTAATTAGCCTTGCAGGATAAATATCATTCTTGAATGTGAGCGCTATCATCTGTTTTGTACTGTTTGTTGGTCTTGTAGCTGCACCATCTTGAATCTAAACACATTTTAAGGTGTGCCCCCCAAATAGGTCTTTGGGACATTTAGCTATTCTGCCCCCTCCCTCCTCCATTACCATAAGCATGCACTTACAGGCGATCTGACCTCACATTTATAGCATGAACTTTTAAAACCTCTTTCAACAATTGGATTGCGCCCAAACATTGGACCTCCATCTGATGTCCTCAGCCAGCATTACGCAGCCCACACACCGCCTGAATTTCATTGGCTGAAAAATATTTCTGCTCTCCCATTAACAAAAAGATTGTGTAGGTGTTAATGAATGAAAACGAGCGTTTAGAAGTAAAAAAAGAATTCTGTAAAACAGACTTCCAGCTTGCTATAAATTTCTTGTTGTTCTTACATTCAGTTCAAAAGCTAAAATCTGCAAACGTGGCCATAGGGCGTAATGCTTGTTCCATGATCGTTTCTGACCAAGCTTGCACCTTGCAGAATCTTTATGCCTATAACTACCAAGTACATGTGCGGAAGTTTTATTTTATCTTCTCTGTATGAGAAAGTCTGAAGAAGGAAAAAAAGAAAGCTTTGTAATTGTGTAATGTGAGCTTCCATTAGTCTGCTCTATGTCAGCCAACAGGAAGTGGGGACTGGGTGCAGGCACTGCATTTTTGAGGGTGTCAGTGACTGGATTGCATAGTAGCTGCTTTTTCATTGCCATTAGGTAAAGGGAAAACTGTGCTGGAGTTACTGTTGCTGTAGGCTGCCATTGTTGACCTCCTGAAAATTCTTCTTGTACCACTGTCCGTCCTTGCCTTCCACACCTCTTGGGTCACTGACCTGGAGCAAGAATGTAGCCAAAGAAATTGGGGTGAAATCAGTTCTGATCTACAAACTTATTCCATGACAGTAATTAGAAAAATACTAAAGCCACAGGATGAGCATGTCAAAAAATGATGAAAAATGCCCCCACAATTCCTGAGGAAACTCATGGATTCTGTTGTAGCTGGGAGTAGGGATGGGCACAGGTTTGGTGTGAATTACCACTGCCAGGGTAATCCTCGCAGCCGCAAGTGACAAAGGTGTGGAGAAAAAAAAAAAAGAGAAATAAGAAAGAGGAATGGTCTCGTATTTATGTAAAAATATATAATTTATTTGAATCACATTATTAAGAAAAAGGTAATATATATACATGAACATATCTGAAAAAGTACAGTCTCATGTAAGAGAACAGATGAGGAAGCTGAAACAGGGAAGTTGCGTGGATGGCCTATGAGACTGTGAAGCCAGGTAGTCCTAGAAGATTCCTTCTGGCTTAAAGGGGTTGCAAAGGTTTGTCTTTTATTTTCTAAATGGGTTCCTTTTAGCTAGTGCATTGTTGGTTCACTTACCCTTTCCTTAAATTTTACCTTCTAAATGTTTTTTTTTCTTTTGTCTGAATTTCTCACTTCCTGTACCTCCTCAGTAAGCTTGCCCCATCATCTGAGCCGTTCTGGCTGGGGGTTAGTCAGCATGCTCGCCCCCTCCCTTGGGACTACATCCCTGCGGGGAGACGCTATGTTAATTTTAGAAGGGAAATCGAAGGAAAAGGTAAGTGAACCAACAATGCACTAGCTTAAAGGAACCTATTTAAAATAAAAAAATAAACCTTTACAACCCCTTTAAGGCCAAGCATACAAAGGGGTGGGGATGCTCATGATATGTGGCCATATTAGGTGAATCACATCATACAGTGAGGGAAAAAAGTATTTAATCCCCTGCTGATTTTGTATGTTTACCCACTGACAAATGATCAGTCTAAAATTTTGAGGTGGTATGTTTATTTTAACAGTGAGAGACAGAATAACTACCATAATATCCAGAAAACGCATTTCAGAAAATGTATACATTAATTTGCATTTTAATGAGTGAAATAAGTATTTGATCCCCTATCAATCAGCAAGATTTCTGTCTCCCAGGTGTCTTCTATACAGGAAATGAGTGGAGATTAGGAGCACTCCCTTAAAGGGAGTGCTCCTAATCTCGGCTTGTGACTTGTATAAAAGACACCTGTCAACAGAAGCAATCACTCAACCAGATTCCAATCTCTCCACCATGGCCAAGACCAAAGAGCTGTCCAAGGATGTCAGAGACAAGATTGTAGACCTACACAAGGCTGTAATGGGCTACAAGACCATCGCCAACCAGCTTGGTGAGAGGGTGACAAAAGTTGGTGCGATTATTCGTAAATGGAAGAAACACAAAATACCTGTCAATCTCCTTCAGTCTGGGGCAAGATCTCACCTTGTGGAGTTTCAATGATCATTAGAACGGTGAGGAATCAGCCCAGAACTACAAGGGAGAATCTTGCCAATGATCTCAAGGCAGCTGGGACCATAGTCGCCCAAAAACAAATTGGTAACACACTACGCCGTGAAAGACTGAAATCCAGCAGCGCCCACAAGGTTCCCCTGCTCAAGAAAGCACATGTACAGGCCCGTCCGAAGTTTTCTAATGAACATCTGAACTGGGTGAAAGTGTTGTGGTCAGATAAGACCAAAATCAAGCTCTTTGGCATCAACTCAACTCACCGTGCTTGGAGGAGGAGGAGGAATGCTGCCTTTGACCCCAATAACACCATCCCCACCTTCAAACATGGAGGTGGAAACATGCTTTGGGGGTATTTTTCCACTAAGGGGACAGGACAACTTCACCGCATTAAAGCGTCGATGGACGGGGCCATGTACCGTCAAATGTTGGGTGAGAACCTCCTTCCCTCAGCTAGAGCATTGAAAATGGGTCGTGGATGGGTATTTTAGCATGACAATGACCCAAAACACATGGCCAAGGCAACAAAGGAGTGACTCAAAAAGAAGCACATTAAGGTCCTGGAGTGGCTTAGCCAGTCTCAGACCCTAATCCCATAGACAATATGTGGAGGGAGCTGAAGGTTCGAGTTACCAAATGTCAGCCTCAAAACCTTAATGACTTATAGAGGATCTGCAAAGAGGAGTGAGACAAAATCTCTCCTGAGATGTGTGCAAACCTGGTCGCCAACTACAAGAAACGTCTGACCTCTGTGATTGCCAACAAGGGTTTTGCCACCAAGTACTAAGTCATGTTTTGCGAAGGGGTCAAATACTTATGTAGCACCCTCTAGTTGGGATTTTTCCTGGAGAGCAGGAACATTTAGGCAGGCATAGCTTTTGGCTAGGCCTGTGTTTTTATTCTGGGCTGGGAGTGGCCTAGAGCAGGGCTGGGTGACTCACACAGGTAAAATCACTGTCACCTCCCTCTTCCTTCTAGAAAGTGCTGGAAGGAGAGATGCAGCTGCCTGGGGTATCTTGAGGATCCTTGACCAATTCCCAACTTGGATTTGCAGGGGGCAGGCCTCCTTAAATACCTGGGGTCAGCCCAGCTGGGGAGGAGTTGTCGGGTGGAAGAGCTGGAGTGAGAGAATGTGGTGGCTGTCAGGGCCCACAGGGGGCTCACCAGTCTGGTGGGGGGGGGGGTGACCTTGGGCTGGGGCTCGGGTGCATCCGGGAGGCGAAAAGAGCTCCTGAAAAGAGAGGCACATGTAAGAGTAAGTGGAGGACAGTGGGAGAGACCACTGCTTAGAGACTCCAGGGAGTACAACTGGTCACAGCACGTGATGTGCTGGTGAGTGAGGCACAGTCAGCAGAACTGGGGAGGCAAGCCTGAGAGAACTGGGTGTTTGCAGTTTGAGATGGGTACAGAACCAGAAGGGAGGACTGTGAAAGGGGCAGTGGAGAGAGGTCATTGCACCCAGGCTGTTTGGCAGGGCCTGAAGAGAGCTATCTGGGATTGGTAGTTGAACTGAGGACAGCTAGCACCGGAACTATTTCTACACAAGTGCCTGTGGTCCCTGCCCGCAAAAGGCAGTTCATTGAGGCCTGGCTGAGTTAGTGTCTAGCCTCACCATGCAGAGCTAGCTAGTCTGGAGGAGAAACAAGGAAGAGTTAGTGCTGGAGAGAAGACTGAAGCGTTTATACTGAGGAGTATATAGAAGTCCCGAGCAATTTTGCACTGAATATTTCTGGGCATTTCATAATTCCTAATTTCTCTTTCGTTCATGGACGGACACAGCAGCAATCTTGACAGTAGGGTATTAGCCTTCTGTTAGGAGAGGACTAGGCAGAAACAGATGTTAAAGTGTTAAACACACATCAAAACTGTACAGTACCACCCAGGGGGCGGTCCCTCTAAGTACAACCCCTCTCCCTGCATGCAGCAACTCAGTTTTTATCTGCCTAGTATAGGAGAAGGACCTGGCTCCCTGTGGACCCATTGTCTTGGAGATTTTTCTACCTTTTTTGTTCCTGAGATCTACTATCAACTGTCGACTGGGTGACAGGCTGGACATCAGATCCTTGTAGTCCCCCCAGTTTCGGCCATCGAGCGTGTGCAGACCTCTAGCTACGCGCTGGGTCAGCCACGACATGCCCCATTGCTCCAGGGGTGGCTGGTGAGCTACATGCTTATTTGAAAAGAAGCAAAAAATAACAGAAAAAAGTGAATGTGTAGCGCTTAAAGTGACTGTCAATGATGAGAATCAAAAAATTTGAAAGTATACAACACATAAAAATATGCATTAATGACATATAAGACCCATTTTACAAGGAACAAATATTGTGCGGCTGGCACGTGAAGGAACGTGGACTATTGCGTCTTATTGGCTGATACCAAAACACAAAGTGGTATAATCGATGAATAAAATTGCATATATCAAAAATGGGGCGGCAGTGGAGTCCTCCCGACGCGTTTCGTGGTCATAGCACTTCGTCTGGGGCCCTGTCGACCTCAGACGAAGACGACCCCAGACGAAGTGCTATGACCACGAAACGCATCGGGAGGACTCCACTGCCTCCCCATTTTTGTATACAAAGTGCTTTTACCTTCAGCCAAATGTAAGTTTGACAGCTGCAAAATAAAAACATTTTTATTTATAAAACGGGATTACACTATGTGGCCACTTTTCTCTCCTATCTACATACACCACTGATACTTTGGGAGGAAACAAGCCTTGGGCTCCTATTTTCAGAATAGCACCGAGTCTCCTTCTATCCACCTACCCCATAGAGGATCTGATGATCGGTTGATGTACAACTCTGCCTTGGATCATTTTATGACACCAGTCATACAAGCCTTCTTTGACCTGCGGTGGCATACGTCATCGCAAGTCAACGCGCTCTGGTAAGCCTGCATTACTACCGGTGGTGGGATTATCACACATTGGAGAAGTCACTTGTCTCATCCATTCACAGATTCACTTGATTGACTTTTTTTGATATATGCAATTTTATTCATCGATTATACCACTTTGTGTTTTGGTATCAGCCAATAAGACGCAATAGTCCACGTTCCTTCACGTGCCAGCGGCACAATATTTGTTCCTTGTAAAATGGGTCTTATATGTCATTAATGCATATTTTTATGTGTTGTATACTTTCAAATTTTTTGATTCTCATCATTGACAGTCATTTTAAGCGCTACACATTCACTTTTTTCTATATGTCCGTGTCACAGTGTGCCAGGGCCGACAGCCACACGGTAACCGCGCGGGAGATGGGTCTGTCAGGGATGCTCCCAGCGAGTCCTCGCAGGACAGGTAAGTAGCAGCCCCTGCTACGACAGGATGGCATGGCATGGCTCGGCATTCCCAGGGAGGTCGATTAGGGGGTCTCCACCTTTCCTTTTTTCTCTCCCTTCCTTCCCTCCTTCCTATGCTCTGGGAGCTAGGCTGTCTACGCTGCCGGAGGTCCGCCTGGGGGGCTCCATCCACTTGCGGGGGCTGTGTTGCGGGGTCTGCTTGCCTTGGGGGTGCTGTCCGGCTGGCCTGTGCAAGGGGGTCCTCCATGCGGGGGCCCCAGGTGTTCGTTGCCATTTGTGTGTGTGCCTGTGTTTTTTTTCTTTTACTTTACATGCGGCCGGCGGCCATTTTGGCATAGCCCGGCGCCTTTTTCTGCCTGTGTTCTGCTCGGCGGCCATTTTCTTGAAGCTGCACGCCTTTTCCTACATTGCGGCCATTTTGTGAGTGTTTTTGGCCTCTAGTGTTAGTCCTTACAGCGTGAACAGCCTGGACACGCTGCAGAGACCCAGTGTAACACGGGCAGCTGTACGGGGAGCACCTCTGGCGGGAGAGGTGGACACCAGCAGTGCGGTATCTGTTTTTCAGGTAGTGAGTTACTTTCTCTGTGGCAGCTAGGAGGGTGGGCTGTGCACCTTGCTTCACATCCCTGGGGGTGTCAAGACACGTGGGTCAGCATGGCGTCGGAAGTGGACGCCTTTTTCCCAGTCATACCTGAGTTGGCATGCAGAAAAGAGGATATGTGGCGCACGATCCAGCAGAGCAACCAAAAATTAAACTGAGGTATATAAAAATCTAATACTAAAGTCCAATAAGAGTGTCCATGAAAGTCCTGGATAAATAAAATGTAGTACAAGTGGCTGTGGATAAGCACTTAGCGGCAGCACCTTAAAGCAGAAGCATTGCTCTGAAACGATCAAAAAGAAAAGACAGAGTGCGCCAATCTGAGTGCAGTAAGCCCAAATTTAATAACTGAAATAAAATCAAATAAAATAAAATGAATATACATATGAAAAATGCCTACTCACAAACAAGAAGTGGATGGTAGGCAAAAATGAAGAAATGTAGGCAATCGGGAAATGGTTGTGTGCCTGGGGTCCTGCAGTAGTCTTGACTGGCGGGCATCCAGAGTGTAGGCTGTAGCAGACTGTTGGTAATCGGTGTCGGGGGACAGGAGCACCGGAGAGCCACAGAGGATGCGGCGTGCGCTCCACCGTGGAGCGCAGCTTCCCGTCGTCGCGCCGGAAATGACGTGCAGGTCCGGGCCGGCCAATGGGATTACGCGTTTCACAGCGTCAGCTGTTTCGTCAGATCCATCCATACCTGAGTTGGCAACTGGTGCCCCTGCACCTGCTGGTCCTGTGGATGCTATGTCGGCAATCCTGGAGGCCTTTGTTGCCAGGGTAGAAGCGGCGCGTGTGTGACGGGGGTAAAACCCCTCCCCACCATCCCCCGACAACTCTGACACTGAATCGGGCCTAGCTGCAGTTCCCGGTCCCGGTTCTGATGTGTCGGAGGATGTGGACCTCGACCGTTCGGACATCGAGGATGATTTCGGGTCCGGGTCAGCGCATGAGGGTACTTGTAGGAGCACTCCCCAGTGCGGGATACTCTTAAGATGGAGGATAAGGCGGAGGCGACGGAGCTGTCGATTCCGTAAGCCGACCCGCGCCGCTAAGGGGTTTCCTTGTGTACCTCATCTGGATAACTCTGCCCCCGCCCGACTTCCAGGCATCAGAGATTTCTGCGCTTTGCAGTCGGGGACGACCACTATCAATTTGTGGCTCTCTTTTGGCCTGGCATCGGCACCGAGGGTGTTCACCAAGGTGCTTGCCCCTATTTTGGCCTTGCTGAGATAGCGTGGAATCGCTATCGTGGGCTATCTAGATGATCTTCTTCTGAGAGCCACTTTAAAGGGGTTGTAAAGGTTCGTCTTTTATTTTCTAAATAGGTTCCTTTAAGCTAGTGCATTGTTGGTTCACTAACTTTTTCTTTTGATTTCCCTTCCAAATGCTTTTTTTCTTTGTTTGAATTTCTCACTTCCTGTTTGTCCTCAGTAAGCTTTCCATCATCATCCGAGCGGTGGAAAGTCATTTAGAACAGCTTACTGAACGCCTTACTGAACACCTTACTGAGGAGAAACAGGAAGTGAGAAATTCAGACAAAGAAAACAAAGAAAAAAAAAACATTTAGAAGGGAAATTGAAGGAAAAGGTAAGTGAACCAACAATGCACTAGCTTAAAGCAACATATTTAGAAAATAAAAAACAAACTTTTACAACCCCTTTAAGCTCAGAATTAGAGGAGGGAGTGTCTATAGCCTGTCAGACCCTCCGAGACTTTGGCTGGGTCCTGAACACTCGGAAGTTGTTGTTGGTACTGATTCAACGCCTCGAATACCTGGGATTGGTCCTGGTCTGGATTCCTCGGAGGCAAGAATGTTTCTCCCTGTGGAAAAATTGCAGACTCTGCGGGCTGCGGTGCAGCTGTTGGCGTCACAGAGATGGTCGTCGATCCGCTTTTGCATGCGAGTCCTGGGTCTCATGGTAGCCTCCTTCGAGGTGGTCCCTTATGCTCAATTCCACACTCGAGTGTTGCAGAAGGAAATTCTGTCAAGGTGGGACACATGCCCATCGTCCCTGGATTGTCAAATCGGGGTTAGCCACCAGGTCAGGGCCTCCCTGGTTTGGTGGCTGACATCCCCGACTCTTCGGTCCGGGAAGTCGTTCCTTCTTTTTCACTGGACGTGATTACCACGGACGCCAGCCTTACCGGTTGGAGGGGAGTCTGGGGGGTTCAGTCGGCCCAGGGTCGCTGGACTCAGGAAGAATCCCACTTGCCAATCAATGTTCTGGAGCTTCGGGAGCGATCAGGCTGTGCCTCTCTGCGTGGTCTCAGAAGCTACAAGGGTGTCCAGTCAGGATCCAGTCGGACAACGCCATGGCAGTGGCGTATGTCAACCATCAGGGAGGGACAAGAAGCTTGGCTGCAGTGTTGGAGGTCGCGGAGCGTGCCGGCCCTATTAGGTAGTCTGCTTGTCAGTTTTCTACACCCGGAATGTATACGCCTGTCGTCAGATGCTAGATCAAAGAGAATGGTCGCTACACCCGGAGGTGTTTCAACTCCTGTGCCTGAGATGGGGCACACCAAACGTGGACCTCATGGCCTCATGACTCAATCGGAAGCTAGTGAGATTCGTGGCCAGGTCAAAAAACCCATGGGCGGACACGACAGACGCGTTGGTGGCCCCGTGGGGTCGGTATCGGCTGATTTATGCCTCCCCCTCTAAAGCTTCTGCCCCCCATCTGCTTCGCAGAGATTCCGAAGGGATTCCAATGATCCTCATTGCTCTGGATTGGCCTCGGCGGCCCTGGTACGCCGACTTAGTGCATCTGGTAGCAGATGTTCCTTGGTGTCTGTTGATGTGAGAGGACCTTCTATCGCAAGGTCCCATACTCCATCCTGCTTTACAGTCGCTGGCTTTAACGG
This sequence comes from Rana temporaria, assembly GCF_905171775.1. Classification (NCBI taxonomy): domain Eukaryota; kingdom Metazoa; phylum Chordata; class Amphibia; order Anura; family Ranidae; genus Rana; species Rana temporaria. The sequence continues at coordinate 142,886,070 of NC_053497.1, read as the reverse complement.
CATGGCTGTTGCAAGCCAGGTACTAAGGGACTGTGGCCTGTCGGATTCGGTGATATCTACCATGCTGAGGGCATGGAAGTCATCTTTTCGGAAAATTCACCATCGCACATGGAAGGCCTACATCTCTATGTGTGAGGAGATGGAGTGGCGTCCGCGTACATATTCGGTTTAGAGGATCCTGCTTTTCTACAGCGTGGGGTGGACCAAAAACTTGCCTTAAGTACAATTAAGGGGCAGATTTCAGCCTTGGCTGTTTTTCTTTGAATGACCCTTGGCGGCTCACTCTCTGGTGAGTACGTTTGTGCAGGGGGTTCGACACGTGGCCCCTCCGGTGTGTCCTCCACTACCTCTGAGGGACTTGAATCTGGTCCTCTCGGTACTTCAGAAACCGCCGTTTGAGAACATTAGAGAGATCCCCTTATTGACTCTCTCTCAGAAGGTGTCCTTTTTGGTGGCTATTACATCCGTCAGACGGGTTTCTGAGCTGGCGGCCTTGTCATGCAAGGCTCCCTATTCGATCCTCCACAAGGATAAGGTGGTGCTGTGTCCGCAGCCTTCCTTTCTTCCTAAGGTCGTTTCGGTTTTTCACCTTAATGAGGACATTGTACTCCTGTCTTTGTGTCCTTGTCGTCGCATCCCAAAGAGGCTGCGTTGCACTCCCTGGACGTTGTCCGTGCTCTGCGAGTGTACCTGTCTGCTAGTGCTCCGTTTCGGAGGTCGGACTCACTGTTTGTTTCGGTGGTTGGTTCTAAGAAGGGTCTGGCGGTCTCGTCGGCCACCATCTCTAGGTGGATCAGACAGGTCGTGATTCAGGCCTATGCCCTGAAAGGGCGGGCGCCTCCCTTTCCTGTCACAGCGCATTGGACCAGGGCAATAAGTGCCTCTTGGTCTTTCAAACATAAAGCGTCTGTTTCTCAGATGTGTAAGGCGGCGACCTGGTCGTCCGTTCACACCTTCACAAGATTTTACAAGGTTGACGTGAGTGCATCTTCGGTTTTGAAGGCGGCTGTTTAAAAAGTTGCAACTCCTCCGTTGAGGAGCTCTCGTTGTTTAGGGTGAAGTTGTTTTAATGCTGTTCCCACCCCTCGTTTTTTGACACTGCTTGGGGATGTCCCTACTGTCAAGATTGCTGCTGTGTCTGTCCATGAACGAAAGAGAAAATAGGATTTTTGTACTCACCGTAAAATCCTTTTCTCTGAGTTCATGGACGGACACAGCACCCACCCCTCCTTTTCTATGTTTGTACTGCTTTTTGACGAACTGAGCTGCTGCATGCAGGGAGAGGGGTTGTACCTAGAGGGACTGCCCGCTGGGCGGTACTGTACAGTTTTGATGTGTGTTTAACACTTTAACATCTGTTTCTGCTTAGTTCTCCCCTAACAGAAGGCTAATACCAGGGATGGACAGGCCATTGGGACTACAGGGAGTTTCCCGGTGGGCCGATGGCTTAGTGGGCCGGCTTCAGTGACAGCGGACCGCCGCCCCCCTCCGTTCCTCTGTCTCTCCCTCCCCACAGCGCTCACCTCCTCTCCCTCCCCTCAGTGCTCATCTGGGGGGGAACAGAGAAGCAGGGGTGGACCAGAGGAGCAGGGGGGATGACAGAGGAGCATGGGGGGGACCAGAAGGAGCACGGGGGAGGGGACAGACAGCTGACTCAACAGCTATTGCCTGGGAGTTTCTCACTTCTGTCTAATCTTGTCCCATGGGGGGGGGGGGGGTGCGGGAGTTGTCCGGTCGCCATAGGAGAGACCTGTCAAAGTGGGCCAGTCTGGATGAAGTCCAGGGCCAAATTTTTGTCCCAGTCCAGCCCTGGCTAATACCCTACTGTCAAGATTGCTGCTGTGTCCGTCCATGAACTCAGAGAAAAGGATTTTACGGTGAGTACAAAAAAATACTATTTTCCCATCCATGTTTAACCCCCTCAATAAAAAACAAAACATAAAAACAAAGCTATGGACTGTTCTATGTCTGAGTGATTGAGAGATGGATGTCTGGCTGGGCAAGGTGACAGGTAAACTACTACATTCAGAAACCCCAAAGGGGGTGCGGCTACACTTTATTTCACTCAATAAAATGCAAATCAATTTATAACTTTTTTTAAATGTTTTTTTTTTTTTTTATTATTATTCCTGTCTCTCACTGTTAAAATAAACCTACTATTAAAAATATAGACTGATCATTTCTTTGTCAGTGGGCAAACGTACAAAATCAGCAGGGGATCAAATACTTTTTTTTTTTGTCACTGTAAGCATACCTGCCCCTTTGGCATGTGCGGCTGCAGCGTGGGGAATATCCTGGCTGGGTAGACGTTGATTTGGCGGGAGTGACCATTTGCTTTTAGGTTTGAGCTTCACCTATGTTTGGACCAAACTCATGTTCATCCTTAGTTCGAAGTTTGTCTCTAGAGAAGACTACACTGTCTTCCTCCTTATTATCAGCACTAGTAGGGATGCACTAGAAGATCAAGGGTCCTTAACCTAAAGAATCAATATTCTTTGGGGTTATGGGAACTCAAATGATGGAAGTATGGAACTGTATCTCTAAATCATTAAAAAAAAAACATGGAAACAGGATTCTCTGGATTACTGAACCTGAAAAGTAAATGGAGAAATTCAATTTGAGTTGCCAAATGTGAGTAACATTGTCAGTATCCAGACTTTGTTTTTGTTTTCATTGCACAAAAACAACAGCAAAAATGTCACTAATTGTAGCTGTTTGTGATTTCTGTATATCGCATGTAAAGTAAAACCAAGCTATTGACATATTTTGAAGTTTTGTTGTTACCTAATATGATTGGTAATGATGATGGGGAGTCATTGGGAGTCTGCAGTAGTAAAAAAGGTAAAGAACCCCTGCATTAGGTGAAGGAAGCAGGGACCTAATGTTCAAATGAAAGTCGGGGAAGATGGCAACACGCAGCAGAGCCGCACAGTGCCAGATTATCTTGGAAAAGGGGTATGGGGTAATCATTATCATTATCAACATTGCTTATTTCTTGGGAACAATGTCATTTTAGATAACAAAAATCATACTTTTTACTCTCTACCCAGTAAATGGAATACTGAGATTTTCAGGGCCTGACAAGTTCTAGACCCAACAGACAACACGAGATGTTGCATAGAAGATCTGCACACTGCTTGTCTTCCCTCTCCAGCCTCACCACTAGCATCATGATTAATTTATCAGGCCCTTATGAATATGCAGATGAGCCTGCTTCTCTCCAGCAGCCCTAGCTATTTTTTTTAAAGGGGCAGCCAGGATTGGCTGAAGCAGCACCTTTTCCAGAGCAAATTTCCCTCGCATCAACATCATCTCCCGATACAAAATAAATGAGATGCCACAGACGCACTGAGCTGTGTGCTCGAGGACGACGCGTGCAACATGTCAGTTTTTTTTTTTTTTTCAGGCTGCCTTCTCTTTGTGTGTATGTGTGTGTGTTTAGTGTTCGCTCTTTTGTTTGCATTTTGTATGCATTGTCTGTAAACCCGGGAGCTTGCTGCCTATTGTGTAATGCTGTATTGTGTGTGTATGCATAGACTAATTGTGGATTTATAGAGAGTGGTCATTAAAGGTGCCCGGAGACTCTTATTTATTTTATTCATTTACAAAATGTCAACAAATCCTACAGAGCAAATTCCTCAAAATACAGGGAGCATTCAAACCAGTCCTTCTCCCTGGAGGAGCCTTACCATTTTATGTCCTCTGCAATCATACCCACCAGTGCCAACTTTGAACAAAAAATGGTTACCATACCAGTATGTTTTTAGGATTGTGGAGGAAACAGGAGAACCCTGAAGACAAGGGGGAACAAGCAAACTTTGTATACATTGCATATCCCTGTATGTTGTGGACGTCCAGGTAATAGTTTTTTGAAATTATCGATGCTCTCCGCTGAAACCACTCCATGTGGAAGGGAACTACATATCCTAACCACTCTTACAATAAAGAACCCTCTACACAGTTTAAGGTTAAACCGCGTTTATTCTAATTTTAGTGAATGGCCGCATGTCTTATTAAATTCCCTTATGCAGTAAAGTTTTATCCCTATTGTGGGGTCACCAGTACAATATTTGTACATTGAAATCATATCCCCTCTCAAGCGTCTCTTCTCCAGAGAGAACAAGTTACGTGCTCATAACCTTTCCTCAAAACTAATGTCCTCCAAACTCTTTATTCATTGTGTTGCCCTTCTCTGGACTCTTTCCAGTTCCAACACATCCTTCCTGAGGACTAGTGCCCAGAACTGGACAAGCATACTCCAGGTGCGGCCAGACCAGAGTCTTGTAGAACGGGAGAATTATCGTTTTATCTCTGGAGTCCCCTTTTTAATGCAAGACAATATTCTGTTTGCTTTGCTTGCAGCAGCTTGGTCATCTGAGCCTGTCATCTACTAGGATCCCCAGATCCTTTTCCATCCTAGATTTCCCCAGAGGTTCTCCCCCAGTGAGTAGATTGCATTCATATTTTTGCCACCCAAATGTATTATTTTACATTTTTCCACATTAAACCTCATTTGCCATGTAGTTGACCACCCCATTAATTTGTCCAGATCTTCTTGCAAGGTTTCCACATCTGCAGAGAAGTTATTGCTCTGCTTAGCTTAGTATCGTCCGCAAATACAGAGATTGAACTGTTTATACAATCCTCTAGGTCGTTTATGAATAAATTAAATAGGATTGGTCAAAGGATAGAACCATGGGGGAACCCACTTTTCACCCCTGCCCATTACGAGTACTCCCCATTTATCACTACCCTCTAAACTCACTCCTGTAGCCAGTTTTGAATCCATGTACTCACCCTTTGGTCCATGCCGACAGAACTTCGTTTCTACAAATCTTACTTTGTACAGTAAACGTGTATAGGGAAATGTATTGAATGCTTTTGCAAAATCCAGATACACCACGTCTACGGGCCTTCCTTTATCTAGATGGCAGCTCACCTCATAGAAAGTTAATAGATTGGTTTAGCAAGAACGATTCTTCATGAATCCATGCTGATTACTGCTAATGATACAGTTGTCATTGCTAAAATCTTGTATATAGTATAGTATATATAGTGTTAGGCTACATGGTCTGTAATTCCCAGGGATGTATCTTGGCCCTTTTTTAAATATAGGTGCTACATTGGCTTTTCTCCAGTCAACTGGTACCATTCCAGTCAGTAGGGAAAATTAGGAACAATGGCCTAGCAATTACTTGACTGAGTTCCTTAAGGATCCTCGGGTGCAAGCAATATGGTCCCGGTGACTTATTAATGTTACGTTTCTTAAGTCTATATCTAATTCTGTCCTCTGTTAGACATGAGGGTGCTTCCTGTGACGTGTCATGAGAATAAACATTGTAATTTTTGGTTACTGAAGCCCCCCGATTCCCTCGTGAAGACTGAGGAGAAGAATAAATTCAATACCTTCGCCACCTCTCCATCCTTAGTAACCAGATTCCCTTCATCATTCTTTATGGGACCAATATGATGTGACCTCCCTTTCTTACTATTTATGTACTTAAAGAATTTCTTGGGATTTTTCTTACGCTCCTCCACTATGTGCCTTTCGTGTTCTATCTTAGCCGCCCTGATTGCACCCTTACATTTCTTGTTGCAATCTTTGTAAAGATGGAATGCTGATGATAATCCCTCAGCCTTGTATTTTTTGAAGGCCGTCTCCTTTGCTTGTATATGCATTTTTATGTTGGAGTTAAGCCACCCAAGACTTTTATTAGCTCTTTTAAATGTATTTCCCATTGGGATGCACTGGCTAATGCCCTTATTTAATAAGCTCTTAAAGCATACCCATTTCTCCTCTGTGTTCTTTGTTCCTAAGATTTTTATCCCAATTTGTATCTTCTAGCAAGGATCATAGTTTAGGGAAGTTGGCTCTTTTGAAATTTAGTGTGTTTGTATTCCCCTGTTTCCTATTAGTCTGATTTATACTGAAACTTATTGACCTGTGATCGCTGTTTCCTAAATTGCCCCATATTTCTACATCCATGAGCAAGTCTGTATTGTTGGTAATCAGTAGGTCTAGTAACGATTTTAAAGCACAACTTCACCCAAAAGAGGAAGTCCTGCTGGTTTGCATGCTCCTCCCCTCCACTGCCACATTTTGGCACTTTTTGGAAGTAGGTACTTGGTTTTGACAGGTACCCGCTCCCACTTCCAGTCAGATGTGCCACGGCAATGTGATCCAGAAGTTCACCCCTCCTTCCCCCACAGTCTTCTGGGGCAAATCACGGGTCCCAGAAGACTATGGGACCATTCACAAGGTGCAGCACAGCTTGTGCATGCGCAGTAGGAAATCAGCTGTGAAGGCACAATGCTTTATTGCCTGTTTACCTTACTTGAGATGCTGATGCCTGCACCCAAAACCAATTGAAAAATCCGCTCATGTGAAGACATTGCTGGATCCCTGCACAGGTAAGTGTCCTTATATTAAGTCATCAGCTACAGTACTTGTAGCTTCTGACTTTTTTTATTTTTTGGATGAGCTTGGAGCTCCTCTTCAAGCAATACAACTGAGTCTTACCCAAGCTGTCATTGGACAAGCAAGGAGAACGAGCACACAACTGAGGTTTTATCACTCTGCTCTCTCTTTTTGTAAGCTTGTCCAAACTGTACGTCATTACCGTACAAAGCAATAGGAATTCTCTATGGTTTAAATGTTTTTTGTTTCGTTTTTTTATTCTGCCTCAAATTCAGGTGTAAAATGGACTTGGATAGGGAAATGTTGGTAGCTGTTGATACAACTTCCTTCAGCATCAGGACCTGACATGATCTGACACGGAGTGCCTTGACATTGGCCTGCAGCTTACTACAGGTATTTCCAAATACATGCAACTAAACCTCTGTTTTTAATGCATATAGCTAGCCAGATTAATTTGGTTTAGTGCTTTTTTTGGTTGGTAACTTTGAGCCTGGATATTATGGAATCATTTTTTATATTCCATATATATATATTTAATCGCATACTGCTAAAAACGCATCTCATTTAAAGTCCCAAAACCTCCCCCCCCTTTTTATATTTATTGATTAGTCTAGTGTTCCCCAAACAGCTACAATGGCCCACAGTTAATACAGTTATTCAACCAGATCTGACATTAACTCTTTAATAATAAAAATCAAAGTGAGAAGCTCATGCAAGTTATTTAGAGAATGACAAATTGCTGTTATTACCCTATGAAGGCCTTTCTGCGGAATTAGTAATAAGTGTCTGGATTGCATTTTTGTTTCACTTTTTGCTTCTATAAAGCATAGTTAAACACCACACAAGCAACTAAATACACCGTTGAATTACAGGATAGACAGCTGGCCGCCTGCTCATTGTTTCTAGGTAACACATCTGTTCATTATGGCAATGGTGGTCGTCGCCTTGCTAGATACAGGGGGTCTGATATGTGGTTCCTGATATTACCAAGGGGATACACATAATAGGCTCAGGTAATGTTACATAAGACTGTCGGTGACAGCAGACATACTGCAAAAGATGGTCCAAAACTGTGGACATGATAAAGGTGTGGTTGGAGACTTAAAGCATGCTACAAAGGACAATTGGCGACTGCTAAAGATCACAGCCACTATATCCTTTTACAAATGAATGCTCCTACTGCTTCATGCTGAGGTCCATGCAATAAGTATCAAAGAGTTACTTGGTTCCTTAGGCCACAAGTTGGACACCATGGTGTCCATAGAGATGAGAACCAGTTATAGTCCGATCAGGAAACAATGTTATGTCTTTAGATAATCCCTGTATAGACTCCATGCAAAACCAATTTTAAAGGAAAAATTGATCATCTAGGATAGATATTCCTGGCAAGTCTGTTAAGGCCAGCACCAGAGGTATCTGCTGTATTCACAATGATGTGTACATTAATTTCTCTAATGAATAACTCAACATAACTTTAAATATCTGACTGGTTAGGAATAGTGGATTGGGTTAATGTCCAAATATGAATAAGCCTGTTCCATGTTCCTATGTATCTACTAATGCTCATTGCGGGTTATTTACGAAAGGCAAATCCACTTTGCACTACAAGTGCACTGGGAAGTGCAGTCGCTGTAGATCTGATGGGGACAAAAAAAGAAAATAAAAAACAGCATTGTAGCTTGCACATGATTGGATGATAAAATCAGCAGAGCTTCCCCTCCTTTTTTTAGTGCATTTTTCAGTTTTGCAGAAACACACTGTAGTCTATTTAAAAGCAGAACGTTTTTTTATCTTAATGCATTCTATGCATTAACCCCCCTGGCGGTATTCCTGAGTCTGACCTGGGGGGTTACATTTTTGTGCTGCGATCGGTAACCCCGAGTCAGACTCGGGCTCGCCTCGCTGAATACACAGGCATGGTTTACTTACCTTGTCCCTGGATCCAGCGATGCCACCGCGCTGTGTGAGCGAGCGGGTGCTCGCTCGATTCACACAGTGCCGCCGATCTCCGTTCCCTGCGACGTTGCGACGCACGGGGGCGGAGAACGGCGCCAAATTCAAAAAGGTAAACAAACACATTACATACAGTACAGTATACTATAATCTTATAGATTACAGTACTGTATGTAAAAAATACACACCCCCCTTGTCCCTAGTGGTCTGCCCAGTGCCCTACATGTACTTTTATATAATAAAAACTGTTCTTTCTGCCTGCAAACTGTAGATTGTCCATAGCAACTAAAAGTGTCCCTTTATGTAAAAAAAAAAAAAAAAAAGTAATGACAGCGACAATTCTGCAACTGAGCAAATTTCAGTGATTTTGAGTTGATTACATTATTGAATAATTTTTATTATAATTATATTATTATTTGTTATAATTATTTATAATTATTCATTATATTATAATTTTGTTTTAAAAAAAAAAAAATCATACCCGGGATGCCTACTAGACTCTTGTTTGGTCAGATTTAAGTGAGTTATTCCTAAAAATTGCAGGCCTACAGTATAAAACCCCAAATTTCCTTGCAAATAATGGTATTGCTTTCAGCACCTAAAATCTGAAATAATGTGTGTAGCAGCCCCCCAGCACCCCCCAATTACCTACCTGAGCTCCTTCTCTCTCCAGCGATGTCCACGATCCCCTCAGCCATCCAGTACACTCCTCCTGATTTGGCTGAGACAGAGCTCCCATGGCTGTCAATCAAAGTCAGTTAGCCAATCAGGGGAGAGGGTGAGGCCAGGTCAGGGTTTCGTGTCTAAATGGATACACGGAACTCTGACTCAGATTGAGTGTGCCCCTTGTTGCAAACTGCTGGCTGAGGGGCACTCAAAGGAGGGAGGGACTAGGAGCAGCAAAGAGGGACCTGAGAAGAGGAGGAGGATCCAGGCTGATTTGTGCACAAACAACTGCACAGAGGAGGTAAGTATAATGTTTTTTAAAAAACAACCAGCAGGTTGCGGTTTTGGTTCCATAGGCTTTAATGGATTAAAAATGTGTATTGAAAAACACAAAATGCACCCAGAATATGCATTAACTGCAACCTGCATGGGTGTGAGCCAGGCCTTACAGTGTCCTCTTCAAAACTGCAAAATAATGTACTTACATGGTCACAGGGCCTACTCCAGGCATTCGCCTTACACTTCTATCAAGCCTCATAAAAATTACTCTTCGGTGGAGTATAGTGTTGACAATTAGCCCCGATTTCCATTTCCAATCCCACCCAAAGTTGAACACCCAGTATAGAGTGGAATTATCTCTTGAGCACACTTATATACAGTGTTTCTAAGGTTACTGCACACCAAAGCTGGGATTTGAAATTGGTTATTCATCGTTGGTGCATTACAACAGCGACTACAGTTCAGCCTCTCCTTTTCTGCAATGGCCTAGTGATGGGAAACATAAACCTTATGCTCAGCAAATGCAGCATACTGCAGAAGTGTACAGGAAATAGGTGCATTAAGGAGACATATTTCCAATACTGAAGCCTGCAGTAGCCACACACATTAGCAGGTGTAGTTCCATTTTATTAAAGCAAAGGGGTTCATTTAAAGATATTGGAGGTAAGGGACTGTGTCTATGCAGCCCATACCAACTAATCAAATCGTTGTTAATATTATCTGCCTTTTATTCAAAATACATACAGTTTAATTTTTCCATTAATTAAGGGTTCATATACACCTATGCATTATAAAATACACATGTGTACAGCAAAAATCTACATGGGGTGGGAGGGGGTAGTTCATTGTAAATGAATAATTGTATAGAAAGAACATATTTGAATAGAAATATGGAAGCTAGCTACCAATGCACCATATATTTAGAGTGTAAGCTCCTTTAATGCCAAGTCACTGAACTAACATACAGGCCTGGAGTTCAGTAGTTTAGTTAAACATTGATGACAGTTTTGAAGCATGGTTAGCAACAGTACCAATGGCTTCTATAGGCCCCTCACCTTGCAAAAGGAGATGAAGGTCCAGGGTGGTAGGGCCCAGGGGCGGACTGACCATTGAGTCACTCGGGCACTGCCTCCTGGCGTGGTGGCCATCTGTAAGCCCAGGGGCCCCATAGTCTTCTATTGCCCGGGGGCCCTATGAGTTGTCAGTCCGCCCCTGGTAGGGCCAACACTGTATCCTGGCCTAGGCCAACAAGCCCCAGGCCTAAAGCAGCACTTTGCAGGGGGGCAGCACAGAAAGAGTCCCCGCTGGCTTGCACTATACTGTTAGTGTAACGCAAGCTGCTTCTAATTTTGACTGTACTATCATCCTGGACCACAAACCTTTCTCACTGTGCTATATGTTTTCTGCTGCACCCTTGGAATGGTTATATCTTCTTAGTCCCCTCCATAAAATTATCAGAAATTTGTGCTTAAAGTACAACTATAGGCAACACTTTTTTTTTCATTTTGGATAGCGTAAGGGAGGGTTATAGCCCCTGTCAGTTTATTTTTTACCATCCCTGTCCCATTGCAGAGATTTCCCTTCACTTCCTGCCCCATAGCCAAACAGGAAGTGAGAGGAAATCTATGCAAATTAAGGGACTTCATTGCCCCCCCCCCCCAGGCCCTAATAACTAGTGTCCCCATTCGAAAATGTCACGGTGGGTCTTAACCACTTGCCCACCAGGTAAATTCTGGCACTTCTCTCCTTCATGTGAAAATCACAATTTTTTTGCTAGAAAATTAATCAGAACCCCCAAACATTATATATTTTTTTTTAGCAGACATCCTAGGGAATAAAATGGCCGTCATTGCAATACTTTTTGTCACACCGTATTTGCGCAGCGGTCTTACAAGCGCACTTTATTTGGATAAAAATCACTTTTTTGAATTAAAAAATAAGACAACAATACATTTTGCCCAATTTTTTTATATATTGTGAAAGATAATGTTACGTCGAGTAAAATGATACCCAACATGTCACGCTTAAAAATTGCGCCCGCTCGTGGCATGGCGTCAAACTTTTACCCTTAAAAATCTCGATAGGCGACGTTTAAAAAATTCTACAGGTTGCATTTTTTGAGTTGCAGAGTAGGTCTAGGGCTAGAATTATTGCTCTCACTCTAACGATCGCGGCGATACCTCACTTGTGTGGTTTGAATACCGTTTTCATATGCGGGCGCTACTCGCGTATGCGTTTGCTTCTGCGCGCGAGCTCGTCGGGACGGGGCGCTTTAAAAAATTTTTTTGGGGTTTTCTTATTTATTTTTATTTAGTTTTATAATTTTTTACACTGAAAAAAAAAAAAAAAAAATTGATCACTTTTATTCCTATTACAAGGAATGTAAACATCCCTTGTAATAGAAAAAAGCATGACAGGTCCTCTTAAATATGAGATCTGGGGTCAAAAAGACCTCAGATCTCATAATTAGACTTAAATGCAAAAAAAAAAATAAAAAAAAAAAAATGTAATTTTTTCAAATGACAAAAAAAAAAATGTTTCTTTAAGAGGCTGGGCGGGACTGACGTTTTGACGTCACTTCCGCCCAGCAGAGCTATGAGGACGGGTGAAGGAGATTTCTCCTTCAGTCCCGTCCCCGCTCAGCTGCCGGACACATCCGATCCCCTCCGCCGCTACCGACGGCTCCGGTAAGCGGCGGAGGGCGCGGGAGAGCGGCGGGAGGGGGGGGGCCCCTCTCCCGCCACCGATAACGGCGATCTCGCGGCGAATGCGCCGCGGAGACCGCCGTTATCGTGTACACCACCGCCCCCTGAAAAGATGAATGTCTCGGTTGTGGCAGCAGCTGCTGCCGTTATCGAGATATTCAACTTTAAAAAGGAGGACGTCTTTTTGACATGGGGCGGTGGTCAAGAGGTTAAACAAAGGGGTGTGGCCTTGACAGGATGGGGTTGGTCATATTTAAATTAGGGGGTGCACAAGTTTAGTCAGGCCTAGGGCAAAATACACTACTGGGTAGGACCGTAAAATGTAGGTAAACCCTACCAATGAATATTTCCTATTTGCTCCATTTTGGTCTGTTAAATATACAGTTGAAAGCATTTTGTTGTGTCTGTTAGATAAGTGCACAAAAAACCTGCTGATCTGCCAGAAATATTGTGAGCTGATAACCTCCTGAGCTGCATTATTATCCACTATATTGTTCCTCCATGAACTAAACAACCACCTATGATATGGAGATGAGAAAAGATAGTAACACATAGGTTGAGACGCACAATAAGAAAAGCTCCATTTTTTTCTAGGTGCACATACAACAGTCAAAGCTGGAGCAAAAGAGCGGTGGAGCTGTTGCCCATTACTCGCTTTAATAATGATATTGTTTTGCACATTGGCTTTTTAGACCCCTCACCATTTACCCTGAGCTAATGTAAGAAAGGCTCGCTGCAGTTGCTATAGTGACAGTACGTGTAACTCTATTTTCCAGGGCTGGTAAAATACCCGGAGAAAAGCAGTTAGAGCAGTTGCTACAGTGTGCTAAAGTAACCACATGTGAAGTTGACCATAACCTTTAGATGGTGGTCAGATGTACAGAACGCAAAAACACTAAGGCTTGTTTTCTTGGAACAACGTAGTTTGGTTGGCAATATGCAACCAGTCCAATATACTTTACCGAGGAAAATATTTAGCCAGTGGGACTATTCTGAACTCAAGTTGGCCATGACAATACCATGGTAGCTTAATGTCCATGGCTATGCAAAGTGATTTTTTTAGAACAATAGGGGGCAGATCCACAAAGCGAGTACGCCGGCGTACTTTCAAATTTCCCGCGTCGTATCTTTGTTTTGAATCCTCAAAACAAGATACGACAGCATCTGGGTTAGATCCGACAGGCGTACATCTTCGTACGCCTTCGGATCTAAGATGCAATTCTTCGGCGTCCGCTGGGTGGCGTTCCCAATCGTAATCCGCGTCAAGTATGCAAATTAGCTATTTCCGACGATCCACGAACATACGCGCGGCCGTCGCATTCTTTTACGTCGTCTCTAGTCTGCTTTTTCCGGCGTATAGTTAAAGCTGCTGTTTGGTGGCGTATAGTTAAACCTGCCATGTTAAGTATGGCCATCGTTCCCGCGTTTAATTTGAATTTTTTTTTTTCGTTTGCGTAAGTTGTCCGTGAATCGGGATGGACGTAATGTACGTCCACATCCAAAAAAATGACGTCCTTGCGACGTCATTTAGCGCAATGCACGGCGGGAAATTTAGGGACGGCGCATGTGCAGTTCGTTCGGCGGGGGGACGCGTTTCATTTAAATGAAACACGCCCCCTACTCGCCGATTTGAATTAGGCACCGTTACGCCGCGAGAGATACACTACACCGCCGTAACTTACGGCGCGAATTCTTCCAAGATTCGAAACAAAAAAAGTAAGTTACGGCGGCGTAGCGTATCTCAGATACGCTGCCCCTAGGTGTATAAACATGCATTTGTCTCAATACTAAGCTGGTTGTGATCTGCCAGGTAATTTCAGCCTGCTGGCTCTTCATTGACTTCATGACCTTCTAATGCTGTTATACCATGCTATGCTAAAGCTTTTGAACTTTTTTTATTTTCTAATGGTTAGTGGGATCAAATCAGTTTTCGATAGTAGTAATAGGCAAATTCGAAGGAGCAGGAAGGACATTTTTTTCTCGAGCAAATTAAATTCTAACTGCGTATGAAGGGAAAATCATACATGTTGTAGGATGCATGTTCTAGGCACAGAAGAAACCTATTTAATATGTCTAGAATTCCATTCAAGTGGCACGTCTGGACAACATTTTAAAGGCTTTCAACTCAATGATGAGATCGAATGCACTGCATTTTTTGCAGAAATTCCATACAAACATTAAAAAAAAATTCTACTGGTGTATGGCCACCCCACAACAGTAAAATCTATCTGTATATACAAAATAGAATGCTTGTTCTACTCACTGTGGAACTTAAGGGGTTAATCCTCTGTATTGTGTAAAAAGGCTCTTTTGATCCTGTATGGACAGATCCTCCCCCTCCTGCAGGGTTTCTCTTGGCAAGGCCAGATAATGCATAGTAAGGATAGTTCTCCTGCACACCCTCGGTTTGGTCTCTCTTGCTGGAGAGAACATTTCCTGTCTTGAGCTGAGCTTTTCAGGTCACATGATATGACATCAGGGCTGTCTTAATGAATGGGCACACTTGGGCACTGCCCAGGGGCCCCCGATGCATGGTCCATGATCAGGGCATGGAAAAGGTGGGGGGGGGGCGGGTGCTCTGTACTCTTCTTTGACAGGAGTAGCTGCAATGTCACTCCTGTCAGAAGGAGCACATGGCTGGCTTCTGCTTGAGAGAGGAATCAGCTTTCTCCTTCCTCCTGTAGGGGCAGAAGAGAGCAGGCACTGAGACTGAGAACTCACCTCAGTCTCAGCACGTGAGAGAGGAAGAAGGAGCTGCCTTCATTGTAGGTGGGAACAGCATTTGTGATCTGTGAGTACAAGGGGGGCACAACTCTGATGTATGGGGACACTGTGATGGGGGAACCTGATGTATGGGGACACCTGATGGACACAGGCTATAGTGACAATCTCCTCCTACCTGAACTCTCAGCACTGGATAGACCCTGCAGTTTGTCAGGTGACTGTGGTATACAGATCAGTCAAAAGGGTATATACCCCGTTTCCCCGAAAATAAAACCTACCCCTAAAATAAGACCTAGTGTAATTTTCCAGGAGGACTGCAATATAAGCCCTACCCTGAAAATAAGCCCTAGTTTAAAATGCTTGTAAAATCCTATAACCCACTCTATTACAGGAGTATATAATGTACAATGTGTGTTTCTGTAATATAAATGCAGGGAAGAGAGCTCCGGCAGGTCACAAAAGCGCAGAGCGGTGCTATAATGAAGGTATTTGGCACAATTATATTACAGAAATACACACATTGTACATTATATACTACAGTAATAGAGTGGATTACAAGATTTTACAAGCATTTTAACTAAGTTCACACTGGGGATTCCTAACAGGCAGGTAGAGAGAGGGGAAGAGAAGACGGCACATTACATAGTAAGACCTACCCCAAAAATAAGCCCTACTGTGTCTTTTGTTGCCAAAATTAATATAAGACCCGGGCTTATTTTCGGGGAAACACGGTAGTGGCAGTATTTTACTATAAAAAGAGGATTTATAAGCTGTGGGCACTGGGAGGGGGATTACCTATTTTTATATTACTGGGGGGTTTAGTAACACTTTAAGTCTTCATACACACAAGCACCTCAAAAAAGTGCTTCTGATGCAAACCAACAGCTTCTCAATTATAAGTGTAAAGGATTATAGTTAACTAAACTGCTTAGTACAGATGAGTACTCGGTGAGGCTTTTTTGTTTGCAATTCATGTTCCTCTCAAAGGCTTCCCTAGAAAGCGTGGCTTCTCAGCAGCTTCAGAAAATTCTGAAAAACTATCCACCATCTGTTTTGTTTTTAACCACAGAAGCCTGCTAGAAGTCAATGCGCCCACATTCTGTCCTGAAGCAGGCCTATACTAAACTTATCAGGAAGTACAAGTGAAAAATTTGCTCTCTTGAAGAACATGATGTCCCAGGTTCATGTTCGTTCTGGCCACGTGTCTGATGGCTTGACCCTTTATTGTGTGATCTTTGCTAAGATGAGGGTTGAGTTTGGAGTGCCTAATCCTTGCCGCTTCACTAGAGATCATGTGACCAAGTGCCTAGGCACACACGTGCAAAAAAGCAAGTATTTCTGTCTGTCTCACTTTATTTATCCATTCCAGCAAGACTGCTATCACAGCCCCATATAAAAACATACAGTTGGGTCCATATACATTTGGACACAGGCACAATTTTCATACTTTTGGCTCTGTATGCCACCAGAATAAAATGAAAATGTTCCAAGCCTTCTCCATAAAAAATTTCCCCACCCTCTTGGTACAGATTAATCTTAATTTCATTTGTACAAATAATCCTTTTCCAGAACTGGTCTGGCTTTTTTAGATGTTTTTTGGCAAAGTCTAATCTGGCTTTTCTATTCTTCAGGCTTATGAATGGTTTGCACCTTTGTATTCGCTCTTGTGAAGTCTTCTCTTGATTGTAGACTTTGACAATGATACGCCCGCCTCCTGGAGAGTGTCCTTCACTGGCTGTTGTGAATGGGTTTTACTTTACCATAGAGATCATCCACCACTGTTGTCTTCCATAGACGTCCAGGTCTTTTTATGTTGCTGAGCTCACCAGTGCGTTCTTCTTCCTCAGAATGTTCCAAACTGTTGATTTGACCACTCCTAATGTTGCTGCTATCTCTCTGATGGATTTATTTGGTTTTTGAAGCATTACAATGGCTTGTTTCACTTGCATGGACAACTCCTTTGAACGCATGATGTAGGTTCACAGCAATAGATTCCAAATGCACGTACCACACTTAGAATCAACTCCAGGCTTTTACTCACTTAATTGATTGAGAAATAACGAAGAAGTAGCCCACACCTGGCCATGAAACCGCTTTTGATTCAATTGTCCAATTACTTTTGGTCCCTTGAAAAAGGGGGGTGGCTATTCTTAAGAGCTGTAATTCCTAAACCCTTCCTCCGATTTGGATATGCATACCCTCAAATTAAACCTGAGAGTGTGCACTTTCAGCCACATCCATTATATAACTATCGCTTGACTATGTTTTGGTAAATACCTGAAAAAAAAAAACTAAAATTGTGCCTGTGTCCAAATATATATGGACCTAACTGTAGGTCTGTTCTAAGATGCAAAAGACATCTAGATGGACAGGGTTAGATTACAGCTATGCAATAGGGTTGCCACCTTTTCTTCACCTAACCGTCTGCCTAACCACTTCAATACAGGGCACTTTCCCCCCTTCCTGCCCAGGACAATTTTACCCCCTTACCTCGTTTGAAGGTAACACTACCCCCTTACCTCGTTTGAAGGTAACACTACCCCCTTACCTCTTTTGAAGGTAACACTCCCCCCTTACCTCTTTTAAAGGTAACACTCCCCCTTACCTCTTTTGAAGGTAACACTCCCCCCTTACCTCTTTTTTTCAGCGATGTCACATTTAGAATAACAATTGCGTGGTCATGCAACACTGTTACACTAATTTTTTTTAATTTTCTTCCCACAAATAGAGCTTTCTTTTGGTGGTATTTGATCACCACTGGGGTTTTTAGTTTTTGCTAAACAAACTAAAAAAGACCAACATTTTTGAAAAGTTTTTCTTTGTTTCTGTTATCAAATGTTGTTTTCTCCTTCACTGGCGGGCACTGCTAAGGCTGCACTGACGGGCACTGATGAGGAGGCACCAATATGTAGACTTGATGAGCACTGATTGGCGGCACTGATAGGTGGCACTGATGGGCACTACTAGATGGCATTGATGGGCAGCACTGAGGTACTGATTGGCATCTAACATGGGCAGTGGGCACTGACAGGCGTTGCTGAGGGACACTGGCACTTTAATGGGCACTGACTGGCACTTTGGGCACTGATGGCCACTTATTGGCAGCTGTGGTGGCACCTCTGATGGAGGCTGAGCTGATAATCAATGCGCTGATTATCAGCTCCGCTCCCCTCTGACAGAAGAGCCACCGATCGGCTCTCCTTGTCAGCGTGAACCGAGGAAAGACATTTACCATCACTTCCTGGTTACACACAGTGATCAGCTGTGATTAGTCACAGCTGATCACATGGTGAAGAGTCTACGTCAGAGTGACACACCACAACACAGATCGCCGTGCTGCGCACCCCCATGATCCCAGCTTATCCTGCTGGACGTCATATGATGCCCAGTCAGGATAACAGAACCACCGCTCAGCCGCCATTCTGCTATAGGTCAGGAAGGAAGTGGTTAAGCTAAACCCAAAAACTTAGCAGCGGACTGCAATTTTTTTTTTAACAAGGGGGAACTCTGATGTAGGGGGGTTTCTGCTTAACAAAGCCCCAACATTCCCCCTTAAATCAGGGTTCCTTACATCTGAGTTCCCTTTACCTTCACGTACTCACTTGCTCAGAGGTAGGAAAGAGAAGAGTGTAAGGGGGAGTCTTCAGTCACAGACAGAGGATGGTGAGCTCACTCACTCAAAGATGGAGACTCAGGCACCACCTGACTAGTGTGTTCCTGCGCCTTTAGGGATGATTGGGCTCCCTTCAGTCATCTGCCCTTCATCTATCCATCAGAATACATGTACTCCTACTGTGGAGACTCTTTAACCACTTAAAGACCCCTTCACGCCGATATACGTCGGCAGAAGGGTACGGCTGGGCACAGGCACGAACCTGTACGTTGCCTTTAAGAGCCCAGCCGCGGGGTCGCGAGCGCACCGCCGGTGGCGCGCCCTCGCGAAATGGTCTGAAGCTCCGTGACCGCAGACCCGATTGTCGCCGGTGTCCCGCAATCGGTCACATGAGCTTAAGAATGGGGAGAGGTGTGTGTAAACACACCTTCCCCGTTCTTCTGTGTGGCAGTGACACTGATCCCTGATATAGGGAACGACGATCAGTGACGTCACGCCTACAGCCACGCCCCCCTACAGTAAGAATCACTCCCTTAGGGCACACTTAACCCCTTAGCACCCCCTAGTGGTTAACCCCATTCACTGCCATTGTCATTTTCACAGTAATCAGTGCATTTTTATAGCACTTTTCCCTGTGAAAATGACAATGGTCCCAAAAAATGTGTCAAAAGGGTCCGATGTGTCCACCATAGTCATGAAAATAAATCGCTGAGCACCGCCATTACTAGTAAAAAAAATATATTAATAAAAATGCCATAAAACTATCTCCTATTTTGTAAACGCTATAAATTTTGCGCAAACCAATCGATAAATGCTTATTGCGGGTTTTTTTTAACAAAAATAGGTAGAAGAATACGTATCGGCCTAAACTGAGGGAAAAAAAAGCTTTTTTATATTTTTTTGGGGATATTTATTATAGCAAAAAGTAAAAAATATTGAATTTTTTTCAAAATTGTCGCTCTATTTTTGTTTATAGCGCAAAAAATAAAAACCGCAGAGGTGATTAAATACCACCAAAATAAAGCTCTATTTGTGGGAAAAAAAGGACGCCAATTTTGTTTGGGAGTCACGTCGCGCGACCGCGCAATTGTCAGTTAAAGCGACGCAGTGCCGAATCGCAAAAAGGGGCAAGGTACTAAACCTGCATATTGGTCCGGGTCTTAAGTGGTTAAATTTAGAGTTAGGGTTTGCAGGATACAGGGTGCCTTGGTGGGGCCTGCACCTTGCGCATGTATTTACAAATGTGTGCAACTAAACCCCTGTTTTTAACGCATACTGTTAGAAAGGTTAATTGGGTTGGTCGCAAACTGGTTGGTAAGTTGAGCTTGGAAATTCTTTGGTTTTATTTGACATGATCTGATGTTAACCTGTGTTGGCATGGCCACTTGTATTCCCAATCAGAAGAACGTGTGACAAGGCAGGAGAGAAATTCGGCAACAGGGACAGAGAGTTGTCACGTAACAGACGTGCCTAAAATAAGAACCTTTATGGCAGGGTCACCAGGTATTATTTTAATGGTCAGGAAGGTGAGCAGAAATCAGCATAAAATTTGTTTACATGTTATGGAACCAACATCCCTTATGCCCCGTACACACCATCACTTTATGTGATGAAAAAAAACGACACTTTCTGTGAAGTAAAAAATGACGTTTTTGAAACTTCAATTTTCTAAGACGAAGTTGCCTACACACCATCGTTTTCTCACAATGATCTTGCAAAGTGATGTTACGTTCCACCACGTTTTACCATTGAAGCTTGCTTCTGGGCATGCGTGGATGAAAAAACGTCTTAGAAAACGACGTTTTTTGCTACACACGGTCAATTTCTGTGAAGTAAAAAGTGCACTTTTGAAAAACGACACATAAAATTGAAGCATGCTTCAATTTTTTTCTGTCGTTTTTTACAAGACATAAAACGACGTTTTCCCCCACACACGGTCAATTAAAGTGACGTTTTTAAAAACGTCATTTTTTTTCATCACATAAAGTGATGGTGTGTACGCGGCATTAGACATGAAAACTGATGGTTTAAAGTGATTGTAAAGCCACCATATTTTATTTTTTAAATAACAAACATGTTACATTTATCTGCTCTGTACAATGGTTTTGCACAGAGCAGCCACAATCCTCCTCTTCTGGGGGCCCCTACCGAGAGCTCACCATAGCAAGCTGCTTGCTGTTGGGGTACTCATGCAGGCATTGGCCCTGCCCCCCCCCCCCAACCCATGCTCCTTCCTTACTGGCTGGGATTAACAGCAGCGGAAGAGGGAGAGAGCTGAGGGAGCCTCTGTTCTCATGCACAGTGTTGGTTTGAGATCAGGTATGTATAAGGGGGGGGGGGGGGCTGGGGGAAGAGAGCAGGATAAATACTTTTTTTTTACCTTAACCACTTAAGCCCCGGACCTTTAGGCAGCTAAAAGCCCAGGCCAGGTTTTGCGATTCGGCACTGCGTCGCTTTAACGGACAATTGCGCGGTCGTGCGAAGTGGCTCCCAAACAAAATTCACGTTCTTTTTTTCCCACAAATAGAGCTTTCTTTTGGTGGTATTTGATCACCTCTGCGGTTTTTATTTTTTGCGCTATAAACAAAAATAGAGCGACAATTTTGAAAAAAATTCAATATTTTTTACTTTTTGCTATAATAAATATCCCCCAAAAACATATATATATAAAAAAAAAATGTTTTCCTCAGTTTAGGCCGATACGTATTCTTCTACCTATTTTTAGTAAAAAAAATCACAATAAGCGTTTACAAAATAGGGGATAGTTTTATTGCATTTTTATTATTTGTTTATTTTTTACTACTAATGGCGGTGATCAACGATTTTTTTCGTGACTGCGACATTATGGCGGACACTTCGGACAATTTTGACACATTTTTGGGACCATTGTCATTTTCACAGCAAAAAATGCATTTAAATTGCATTGTTTATTGTGAAAATGACAGTTGCCGTTTGGGAGTTAACCACAGGGGGCGCTGAATGAGTTATGTTTCACCTAGTGTGTGTTTACAACTGTAGGGGGGTGTGGCTGTAGGTCTGATGTCATCGATCGAGTCTCCCTATAAAAGGGATGACACGATCGATGCAGCCGCCACAGTGAAGCACGGGGAAGCCGTGTTTACATACAGCTCTCCCCGTTCTTCAGCTCGAGGGGGCGGCTAGAAAAGAAAAGCCGCGCCCTCATCCCGGATCGCTCCCCGACGATTTCCGACCGCCGCATGTACCGGGGGGGTCCCGATCGGTAAGAACTACATTTCCCAGTATGAATTGCGGCACGCCCAGTAATTCACACCTCCTTGAAGTCTCTAACACGTAGAGAGCGTCCTGCCGCACAGATGTAGTTCCCAGGAGGGGGTGAGCATGTCACTGACAACCGTAGTAAAGCCTCCCATCACGGTGGTGAGTAACAATCAGACAAGCAGGAAGTGAACAGAACAGCGAAGAAATAGAGCAACTTCTGAGCAAAAACGAACAATGAGGAAGTGAAAAGAGGAATATCTGCAGGTAAAGGATGCTTATTATGAAGATTTTTTCCCCCTTTTAAGGTAAAAAACCTTTTAGCCTTTACAATCACTTCAATAATGACCTTTTCAAATTCTAATAACACTTTAAAATGGAACTTCAGTAATTTTTTCAACTTTCCATCTATTAAATCTTCTGCTTTCGTTGTTTTAACTTTGGATAGTAAAATATTTTTTTTCTGCCAGTAAATACCTTTTACAGCCCACTTCCTGTTTCTTGTCTGGTAAAAAGCCTAGGCTTATGACATCATGCACAGCTCTCTCACTCACTCTCCTGGGAGTTTGCCAGGAAGGGAGGGGGGATGAGTCATAAGAGGGCTAATGAGAGCTGCAGCGCTGGAGGTGTGTGTTTGTGTAAAAAAGTGAACAGGCAGCAGCTTCAGCTGCCCACAGTTAAAAATGATTGCAGCCAACTTCAGAATGGAAAACATGTTTTTATTACTAAATATGTGAGCAGACTTCAGTTCCCCTTTAAAGATTATATGAGATATTGATGATTGGGTTTACATTTTATTTTATTTTTCATTTTTTTTTTTGGTTGGGATAAACATTAAATCATGTTGTTACTATCTGTTCATGATATCTGTGCCTCTTTGGTTGAGGTTTCTATAGATTCTTTAAATGTAAAAAAAAAAAGAAAAATGCTGTGAGTCAGTAGTGTGACTAACTAGCTTAGGTATTCCTTTTCAGCAGCGGAGTGTCCCTTGAAATCATTTTAACGTGTTTGGAAACTGCGATCTGGCTGTCTATGTCCAGCCTTACTGTCGCATTAAGCAAAGTGTCTTCGCCAACTGTACCGTGAAAAGAACGCGATTTTGTTCGTCAGCAACAGCCCTGTTGCTGCGTGGTATGCAGGAGATTAGGCAGAACGACGGTGCCAGGCTCACAAGGTAATAAGTACCGTGTCATTGTGCAGCCACTCCTTTATTTTCAGGTACAGAGAGCTGCCCAGCCAGACTAACCAGTTTAAGGCAAAACATTGCCTGTTACAACTGAACTCTCATTTCCCTGTCCCCTAGCAGGGCTGGAGCTCCCTTTTCTCTAATGTCATTGTTTCCAAAGCCATTTCTATGCAATTCTCAATTTGCACAGCCACTGTGTTTTACAGCCCCTGTGCCTCTAGCTTGTGACCCCTTTCTCTCTCTTTTTTTCTCTCCCCCTCTCTTTCTTATTTTCTCTCCCACTCTTTTTCTCTCCCCTCTCTCTTTC